>NC_137461.1:251974560-252101713 GCF_964235325.1 Thermobia domestica
CTGGAAGAGACCAAAATAATACGTCTATAATATAATAATAAATAGAATAATATCAACAGTGTCCCCCGGAATACCAAATGTGCCCCCCGGGAACATAGTTTCTGAAAGAAACACTGATTTCAAACACAACAGATAGAACCAACGGCACTGACCTTCCAAAATGTATGTGGGAGCATATCAATGGCGGGGCGTGTTATATGTTTTCAGGGTAGTCTTTATTTTTTTTTGATTGATTTCTTCCCAGTTAAAATCTTTTATGAACGCTGTCATAACGGGCTGTGCTGTGATAAAGTAAAATATACCGGTAATATAAGGATAAATTGGGGCTGTCCTAGCTCAGTCGGTAACACGGCTGACTTAAACGTAAAGAAACAGGTTTAAACCCGTGATCAAGTTTAATTACTGTAGTTGAGTTGAGTTTGAGTTTAACGTCCCGTTCAGCAGCGAGGCTATATGAGACGTGGACCTACTGATTAACGTGGAATCCGAACCACATGAGCTCCCTCCGGGAATCAAACCCGGGTCTCCCACGCCAAAGGCGCGTACGCTATCCGCTTAGCGACGGAGGAGCTCTTTAATTATTGTAATGCATATTCCTAACATATACAATCGTGATATTTAGTGTATATTTTCAACAACTTATATGATGCACAATGTGTGCAAGAAGGAGTGATATTATCAATACGTTACTAAAAGAAAATACTACATTCATACAAATTAAAATGAAAAAAATAATCATAAAAGAAAATACTTTTAATGTTATTGCAGAAAGAAATTGCAAGGATTTTGTTGTGGACATAAATTATAAAGTGACTAACTTAGTGTGTTCCTTGATTGCCTTTGCACAAACAAACTTGAAACAAACAAACAATTCCATCTCGATGTTTTAATTGTTTATTTGTTGATAGTGGCAAGTGAGAAATATTTATTTTATTATGTTTCGATGAACCTAAAAACCTTGCCTGCAGCGTCCAGAGAAGATTATTTGTCTGAGTGTTAGAGCCAGGGAGCACCCACGTGGTCGGCTCGCATGGACAGAACAACCCCTAGCATGTCTTACACAGCACATGGTTGTTCGGCACAGAACGTTGCTACTATACTAGCGAGTTCCAGCTAGTTAAGCCTTTTATTAACAGCCGGAGGCAGCATTCTGTTAAATCGTTGTAGTGAGTCGCGTGTTAAAATACTCCTAGTATCAGCGTTTTCATTCTTCTATTGACCTTGAAGGACAAAACAAATGCCTTTCGAGGAATACAAGTTCCCTTTAATTCATGAAGTTGATATAGAAATGACCTTCCAACCTATGCTGTGTATAAATGCTGGAAGTCATTCTAAAACGAGCGGAACGAGCGAGCCATTTATCAAACGGCTCGACTCGAAACTCGACGTCAAAAACTGACTCGTCTCGGAACTGGATTCGAGAAAATTACCTTTGATTCGACTCAAAACTCGACTTGAATTCAAGTCGTGTTTTAGCTCGACTCGTGCCCATCCCAAGGCATTAGAAAAAAATGGCAGCTTATTATTATTCTGCTAAACTAATTATATAATAATAACAATGTTGTTATGTAAAATTTAAAATACAGAATATAGAGAAGCGTAGGATATGCAAACTGATCTGAAAGAACTCCAATATTACATACCATCAACAAACTATTTTCTAGTAGTACAGTAGGCCTGCTCATCAGAACACAGTTTATTCATATTAACCCCTTACTGTATATCGTTAATTATGGTATCCTTGTTTTCAGGGTGCGAATTACCGGGGGATGAGGGGGATTTGTCCCCCTCAATCACATTTTGTTCCCCCCAAGATATCAACTGAAGTTTCTCCACCGGAGATCCTCGCTTTCCCCCCCCCCCCAAAACCATGTTTAGTATACCGCCAAATTTCACTGATTTTTGTCATTTCTTGTAAGTTTAATCTGCTAGCCGTATTTCAAAATGAGCGATGTAAACTGTTCAGTATTGGTCATTCCAATTTCCCCACTATTTTCACCGTTGCTTAGTTTAACTATAATATTATGATTACAGTTTTTACTTGCAACGGTATCCTCATACCCTTCAGTTCGTCGTCGTTCGTGAATATTGAATGTACTAATTGCGCATAACAAAGTAGGATATGGATTTATAAATGCTCTTAGTGGTTGGCCAAGAAGTAAACAAATAGCTTCCTCCATCATACTCGGGCATGTCATATTCATTCTCTACATTTGTATCGATTACCATCTTGTTTTAATTTTTGTTATATTTCATTTTAGTTTGCAAGTTTGCATAATATTTGTAATATCTAATAAATAGAACAAGTGGATTTAATAGAACATAAGTGAACTATTATTGCTTGAGCATCACTGCCTTTTACAGTTTACGGAAATGAACTTTTGACACTGTATTCAAAATCTGCGTTCGGCCTATATATTCTCTCGTGGCTATATGTTAGTGTATATACTTACGATGCGTCCGTAGTGAGCAGACACGTTAGTGAAAGTGAGCAAGAGCATAAGATTTGTTTTAGCATTTGCTAATACGACTGATTCTCCGTGTCATTCATTATTTGTCTGCGTCTGTATAAGCATTTCAACTGGAGCGGACCGTTTAAAGTTAACCCTTCACTTTCTATATTTCTTTTCGCTATACAGTTTGCTGTCCACGCCAATAATCTTGTCTGGAAAACTTCAATGTAATATTTATACATCATTTGATAGCATAGAACATAGTGAATCAACTCAGCTCTATCCTAACAGTAAAGTAATTATAAGTGCTGATTTCCTGAGCCCCATCATAGACTTGACTTAGGGATGCGCACGAAACAAGATTTGAGGCTGTCTCGTCTCGAAAATGTGCTGTAAAAGGAATATCTCGACTCGAAAAATGTATATTTCTCTATTGGAAAAGCTGTGTCTCGACTCGAATTTTGTCAGGAAAATTCTGTCTCGACTCGTCTCGTGCGCATCTCTAACTTAACTTGATTTTGAGTTCAATTACAATTGTAATCATCTTTTCTCTTTTAACACAAGCAAAGCACGAAGTTTCGAACACGGGTCATCTGGGTGGTAGTTCTGTACGGATCCAATGAACTACGGAATAACGTAGTAGAAACTCCCTACTCTGTAAATATATATTGCTAATATTCGTAAGTTTCAAGCTTGCAAAAGAACGTAGCTGTTTTGTATTTCTATTAAGGTTTCTGAGTTGCAAAACGAAAGATAATGCATTTATCGATTTATGGTTAGGGATTGGTCCTTTAAAACATTTAATTATTTCGAGAGGTGATAGAAAGATACTATCCCTCGAAAAACATGCATTTTCTTTTGTGACAGATGAGAATACTACTTCAAGTTTGACTATTGAATTCATATAGTTTGGAAATCTTCGTTTCACACTGTGAAACGATACTCACTTCTTTTAGTTTGGTATTGGTACTGGTAACTCGTCTAATATATGCAACAAGTTGACACTCTTAGTCATAGATTAGAAACTTGTAGCAATACACGTTGAAACCGTACTTGGCCAACTTCAGCTACTTCTGGTTTGAATAGGAATTGGTGGAAAATATTCTTGTGATGCTGAATTCTTGGAGGAAGACTTTCCTACGACCCTGAATTGATTTTAAAAGAGCCGTATCTTGATATCTCCTATTGTTTTGATTCCTGGAAACAAGAATTGAAATAGGAAATAATAGTTAATTTAAAACACTTCCTGTTGATCGTAAAAAAAAGCCGTATCCTGGTATCTCCTATTGTTTTGATCTATGGAAAAAAGAATTGAAATAGGAAGTAATAGTCAATTTGAACCACTTCCTGTTCCGGTAGGGTGTTGACAATAATTATGGTATATTGCCTTGAGACGCTAATTCATTTGGACAAAGATGTTCTCGCTATCTGTTACTGTTTTCGTTCTATGGCGAGGAACGTTCAAACAGAATATGGCTAATTTTAACAAATTCTGCTTTGATCAAAGCTGCCATGGAGAAGGAGGAAGTTATTCTTGAGACGATGAATCGATTGCAAAAAGCTACTTTTTAATATCTTTTAACATTTTTGCTCTACGGAAATCATTATTGGGACCGAAAGTACTAGTAAATTTGAACAATTACCAGCTTTGGTAGAGTTATATGGATAGTAACGATATGTTTGTTGAGAGGCTGAATTGTTTGCTTCAAACTGCTTCTCGCTATCTGCTGCCGTTTTCGTTCTATAGCGATAAACGTTGAAACCGTTATTGAAACCAGAGTTATAGTAAATTCTAACTACAGCCGAATTCATTGGAGTATTGTAGATAGTCATGATATGTCGTCTTTAGTCTCAAAATCATTTGCAGAAACCACTTCTCAATATCCGTTATCGTTTTATTTATATATCAACAAACGTTCAAACCGGAAATGGCTAATTTGAACCAATTCCGGTTTGAGTAGAAGGTTAACGAAAGAAATAAAATCTATTCTTTGGGCACTGAATTAGTTGCAAAAGACCACATTTTGAAGCATTTACTATTTCTATTAGGCGAAAATTAGAAATTTAAACCGGAAGTAATAGTAAATTTCAACCATTTGTGGTTTCGGTAGAATATATTGGATACTCTTGATATTGGCTCTAGATGGTAACTCGTTTTCAAAAATCAGTTCTCGCTATGTTACCGTTTCATGCTATGACGATAAAAGTTGAAACTGTTGTTGAAACCGGAAGTAATAATAAATTTAAACCCTTTTCAATTTTGTGGATCACCATGATATGTTGCCTATACACGCGCAATCGTTTACAAAAAAGTCTTCTCCCTGTGTGTTGCCGTTAAATGTTAGAACCGCAAATTGTTAATTTGAACCACTTCTGGCTTGAATATAGAGTAAACGGATAAGATGGAACCTATTCGTTGGATGCAGAATCAATAGCACAAAACCATTTCTCTATATCACAGTCTTTGCTCAGGTATCTGTCGACAGCAGAGCCCTGCACGGGCCGGGAGCGCCGGTTCGGCCCGGAATATGCCCGTCCCGGCCCTGCCCTGCCTGTTTCAAATAATATCAAACTGGACCGGACCCTAACCGGGCCGAACCGGGCCAGGCGTATTCCGGGCCGAACCGGGTCGAGCATATTCCGGGCCGAGCACAAATGCTATAGGGCCGAACCGGACCCGGCCACTCTGAAAGACGGATCGGAAACTAATCTTGTCAGCCTTTTTTTAATGTCCTCCACTACCCCTGCCTTTGCCGTGATCGTACGGTCTTACTGTCAGCCTATACTAATCGTAATGTGTTCGGGAAGCTGACTCTTTATTCAAGACTGCAAAGTACTGTAATACTACCACTATTATTACTTCTACTACTACTACTTCTACTATTACTACTAGGACCACTGCTAATACTACTATAATTGCTACGACTTCGCGTCAGAGTTGACATGTCCGGTGGTACCAAATTTACCTTCTAAATAGAGAAAGAAAACGGAGCAATGCTAGTTATTATGGCCTGTCTGCATAGAATGTGAACCGATGCTTGATCTACGAGGGACAACGCTGGTTCAGTAGGAAAAACACTCACATCAGGTGTTAGAGGTAGTCGGACCAATCACTGCTTGTGCTATGTGAGCTTTGTGGTGGACAAACACCGTGTGCTTGGCAGTTTCTGGGGTGGTCCCGCTTCCTCCCACTGTTTTCATTCCACCAATTCATCCCATCATCATCCATACGGCCTGAGCCGTGGTTACTTAAAGAACGTATGATAAAGTCAAGTACTTGACCTACTAAGTAGAATTTGGTACGCTACCATAAGACCACGGAGGCCAAAACCTTGAACTGGCGTGCTCATAACATCAGTACAATTTGTAGTAATGTTCAATTAGCATGGCAAATACCAAATAGTGTTACATCTTTCTGTATTGTTTATAGTATGATACTACAAATATAACACAATATAATGATCAAATAAATCACCAAGATGCCAGGGTCGATTAGATATTGCTGGAATGGTGGCTCAGTGGTTGAACGTTCATCTCTAGTGGATGGGGTCCCTGGTTCCATGCCAGCTCTCGCCAAGTGAACTT
Source organism: Thermobia domestica (assembly GCF_964235325.1). Taxonomy (NCBI): domain Eukaryota; kingdom Metazoa; phylum Arthropoda; class Insecta; order Zygentoma; family Lepismatidae; genus Thermobia; species Thermobia domestica. The sequence goes on from NC_137461.1 coordinate 251,980,599, forward strand.
TGTGGTGGACAAACACCGTGTGTGGGTTTTTCTCGGCATTCTCCCGTTTCCTCCTACTTTATTCATTCCACCATTTCATTTATTTCTCATCATCACCGCCTCCTTTAGCCTAGCCGGCATAACTGTGGGACGTAAAACTCAAAGATTTCATTTTCATTTTTTTGTTTTCGTATTACTAGTAATAGCAGTAGTGGTATTCGCTGTCGCATTAGTATAGTAATGAGTAGTAGCAGTAGTGATAGTAGTAATAGTAATAGCAGTGGCAGCAATAATGGAATTAACACTAGCATTCGTAATCTAATAGTAATAGTAGTATCAGCTGTAGTAGTTGTAGTATTAGTATCACATACGGTGTAGCACTTTTACATATCTTCTCTGTTACTCGTAATGCACTAATGAGCGTAGTATAAGACTTTTACGTCCATGAACTGTATTATTGTATAATAAACATGGCTGGACAGAGCAAGCACAGATAACAAATAGACAGACAGAATAGGGACATAGAAAGAAAACCTTGGGTAACCTTTCACACGATTTTCCTATTCGAGAAGGACAAATACTGTAGACATTGTAATATTATTTCGACACCTTTCTCATTTCCCATTGCATATCGAAGGATTGACTTGACTTATCAACTTGGTTGTTCCCAGGCCGGTTACGCCCGGTCCGTTTAGAGCCCGGCTCGTTCGTGCCCGGCCAGTTTAGTGTCCGGCCCGTTTGTACCCGGCTCGAGATTCGGGACGGGCCGGATTGGGTCGAGCCAGGCACTGAATACAGATCCATCCGGGCCGGGCCGGTCTTTGGGCCTGGGTTTGCAGGGCTCTGGAACTTTTCCTACTTTTATGCACAGCATAGTTTGGAATCTTAAAACCTGTTCTTTGTCCCATAAATATTATTAACACTAACATATCAATGATACTCTTGTGTATAATTCAAAAAGTTAGCCGTGAAATTTAATCCAGATTGGAAGTAGTTGTGGAAGGGCCTCTTGCTATAACAGATTTGTGGGTGTTTAGATAAAACCAACATAATATTTCTATTTCACAACGGGTGAGTAAAGCATAGGTAATTTCAACTGTATATCAATTTCACGGACCAAAGCGACTTGTGAGTTCATGAAAAAACATTTGTTGGTTCTTCAAGGTCAATAACAACAAAATAGCTAAGAGTACACGCGACCCATTACTTCGATAGAAGAGGCAAATTAAAACAGACGTGTTTACGTATAAAAGACTGATGCCCTCCGGCACTTAGTAGAAGGCTTAACTGGGTGGAAGCAACATAGCAACGTTCTATGCGAAAGAACGCTGTTTGTTCTATCTGTTGTGTGTATGAAGCACGAGTTTGCTTGTGTGTCTGTCTGTATGCGTCCTGGGGATCAGACGAGTTGACATAAAGTTACTAAATTTTGATCACGGATACTTCTGTCCAGGCCCCAGACTAGGACAAAGCTTTTTTTTTAAAATTCGAACCAGGGTTCTCAGGGGAGGGGTGCAATTACCGGGACATGTAATGATATTAGAAAATGACCGGTATTTGTGTCAAATCCATAGTTTTCACGGTCGCTGAAATCAATGGTGACACTTCCATTAGCAATGACTCAAAATCGGCTACCATTGTATGTGGGCAGGGGTCACCGGGGGGTGTGGGTACCGAAACACGTAAAAATAATCCAAAATGACCTATATTTGAGTCAAATCCCTAGTTTTCACGGTCGCTGAAATGAATTGTGATTCTTTCAAAGGCGTTAGCCTCTAAATACAACTGGAGCCGCGGTGGCTCAGTGGTAGAGCGTTCACCTCTGGTGCTTGGGGTCCCGGGTTCGATCCTAGCGTCCTCGAAATAAACTTTGTGGTGGACAAACAGCGTGTGTCATAGCTCACCGACTCACTGACAATGACTGATTTAACACGTTTGATAACAGCGCGTGTGAGAGCTGATTTATAAACATAGTTGATATAGCGTGTATACCTGTAGATAAGTGGGTAGCGTGTGTAACAGTTGTTCTAAAAATTCTGTATTCGAGTCGCACCCCAGACTGAATTACAATTTCTTTCAAGGAATTAAACACTATAGATTTATCCTATGAAAGAAGAAAAACTATGACAGGTACAGGGGGCAGGGGGAAAGACGCAGACTGCATGTTAAAATTTAATCTATTCCCAAGTATTTTGCTCTTTCCTTTTCCTCTTTCGTTTTTTCCCATTTTGTTTAGCTTTCTATACTTTTTCGGTCTCTGCATGATGCGTATTATTATTTTCGGTCTTTGCATTAATTTCTCTCTCTTAGAATTTAACATGAATGGAATTTCTGCAGATTTATCTCGTGGTTGTTTCTCTAAGTGATGCTCTCAGATAGCAATAATTTTCCCTCCAAATGGAGGAATATGCAAGGCTACTGTACCATACGCTCACAACCGTTATGGAACTATGGTAGTGAGTTGCGCAGTTTGAGCAATACCCACGGATAAACCACGCTTACATTTATATTTATTAAAAACTCATATTAGGACTTACTCCGCAATACAAACTTTTAGCAAATGCGCCTTTTAAAATTCTGTTCTTCTTCTTCTTCTTCTTCTTATTATTATTATTATTATTATAGCAATAGCTATATGGAGCAATTATCTCGGCCAACTTGGTCGGACCGCGGTGGCTCAGTGGTAGAGCGTTCACCTCTGGTGCTTGGGGTCCCGGGTTCGATCCCAGCCCCCGCCAAGTGAACTTTGTGGTGGACAAACACCGTGTGCGTGGGTTTTCTCGGGGTTCTCCCGTTTCCTCCCACTTTCTTCATTCCACCATTTCATTCATTACTCATCATCACCGTCTCCTTTAGCCTAACCGGCAGAACCGCGGGACGTAAAACTCAAAGATTTCATTTCGGCCGACTTGGTTAATACACACCATTCATCAACGGGTAGTTGTAGAAATGAGTCTTTTACAAAAGGAGTTGTTAGCTCAATCGGTAGAGTGCTTACTCATGGATTCAAGGGTTGTGAGTTCGAAACTAGTCCGAGTCAAAAGATTTTTTCTGATTTAATCCTTCAGATGGAAACGTTTCTCTATTCACTTTTATCTCGTAATTCTGGATAGAGATGTTTGGATGTGAAAAATTATACTAGAATATAAGAAAAGAAAGATAAATTACGTGATATCTTTTGCAATTTTTAACTATATTTTTACCTATCTAGGACGTTTCTGAAAGTACATACTTCTATATCTCCTTTTCGCTCTCTTACGTGTCCTTTAACTACGTAATTCCTACACTTATTTCATAAATCACATATACATATATTGCAGATGTATCTCTTTCTCTTCTCTCTACATCATGTCTGGAGAAAAATGTTTTGACAACACGTTACAGAGACGATTTACAAAAAAAAAAAAACAACAATACGATCTACGATATCAGTGACACATGTTGTCGTGTTTAACATAACATATAAAACAATAAATAGAAAAGCTGAGAATACGAATCTTTACAGAGATGACAGTGCACTGATGCTTCAAATCTGTGTATTTACTCCCTATACCTATGTTAATTCCCTAGTCAAAATAAAAACTCTTCAAAATTAATCACAAATTCTTATATAACTATCCCTTTCTTGGAGTACCGCGCGGTCACGGCGATGTAACGGTACTTTTGGTGACGAGGATAAAAATACGCATACGTCAGAAGTCCCTAAAAATATGGAAAATTGCACCGAAACTTTGTATTGGGACTATTTGCAAAACAATAAATGAATCGTGTTTTAATTTTTGCGGATAAACAGTGTTGGAGCCTAGGCCCCATCCGAAAAAAGAATTAATAATACCGTAATAGCGAAGGAAGGAGTGGACCGAAGGAAATGATTTTGTGTAGATATTATATAGACCCTATGTAAAATAAGCCCTTTCGTCTTTCTGAAGTAACCCTATCAGTTTTGCTTCAAATTTGGCAGACAAGAGCAAACTGGAAATAAATCGACACGTCTTTTTGTTTATGCGCATAAACATTCTAAGGGTTAAAAGTGCCTCCTGAAATAGTATAAAATACACTATAATGTTTGTGCGTGTAGTTAATCTGCCAAATTTGAAGAAATCGGGTGAAGACACGACACTTGTGAAACACGAAAGGCAATATTTTACATATCCAATATCTACATACAACTTAATTCGCTTCGGTTTACTCCTCGCCACTCAACGCCTCGGTCAACTCAAAAGTTTTTTTTTTTTTTGAGGAAAATACGAAACACATATTCCCTCATCTTACCTCTACAATATTTGTGCACATTTCATTCCCTTCGGTCCACTTCTTTTTGCCTTTCGGGGTCAAATTCCAAAATTTTGGACGGGGACTTTTGCCCTAAAAATCGTTTTTCCCCCGAAAATAAAAAACTCGTATTCGTTTATTTTTTGCCTATTGTTCATACACAAAGTTATGTTGCAATTCTACATGTCCTTTACACACATCTGACATACTGTTACTAGCACTTTTAATTTTTCGTGATCAAAGGTTTGGAGGGGTCGGTGCCTCACCCAACCGTTTTCTCCAGGAAAACATCAAACCGGTATCCTCATTTTACATCTGCAGTATCTGTGGACAAGTTCATCCACTTGGGTTCATTTCTTCTTGCCTTTCGGGCGTCAAATTTCAAAATTTTGGGTGGGGCCTTTGAAACCTAAAACCGTTCTTATACAGAACATAAAAATACCGTATTCGTTTATTTCTTTTCGTATTGCCCATACGCAAAGTTATGTTGCAATTCTTCATGTCCTTTACACCATCTGACAACTGTTACTAGCACTTTTGATATTTCGTGAACAAATGTTTGGAGGGATCCGTGCCCACCCAACCTTTTTTCGAGAAAAATACGAAACCCGTATTCCCTCATTTGATGTTATACAATATCTGTGCAGAATTTCATTCAATTCGGTTCACTTTAATTTGCCTTTCGAGCGTGAACTTTCAGAATTTTGTGTGGGAGCTTTTGACCCCTAAACCGTTTTTCTGTAGAAAATAAAAAAAACGTATCCGTTTCCTTTTTGGGTATTGCCCATACACAAAGTTTCGTTGCAATTCTTCATGTCCTTCACACAAATCTGACGTCCTGTTACTAGCATTTTAATATTTCGTGATCAAAGGTTTGGAGGGATCCGTGCACCACCCAACCATTTTTCTCGGAAAATGCGAAATCCGTATCCACATTTTACGTCTGCAATATCTGCGGACAATTTCACCCACTTGATTTACTTCTTCCTTGCTTGTCGGACGTCAACGTTAAAAATTTTGGGTGGGGATTTTTGCAACCTGAAACCGCTTTTGCGCAGAACATAAAAAAATTCGTATTCGTTTATTCTTTGTGTATTGTCCATACACAAAGTGTCACTGCAATTCTTCGTATCCTTTGCACACATCTGACACTGATACTAGCACTTTAGATTTTTGTGATCAAATGTTTGGAGGGGTCCGGTCCCCACCGAACCGTTTTTCCAGAAACATAGGAAACCCGTATCCTTCTTTTACGTCGTCAATATCTGTGCACACTTTCATTCACTCCGGTTCACTTCTTGCCTTTCGGACGTCAACATTCAAAATTTCGGGTGCGGGCCTTTTTCCCCTAAAACCGTTTCTCCGTAGAACAAAAATCCCGTATTCGTTTATTTTTGCGTATTGTCCATACACAAAGTTATGTTGCAATTCTTCATGTGCTTTACACACATCTGACATAATGTTACTAGCACTTTTGATATTCCTTGATGAAAGCTTTGGACTGGTCCGAGGCCCACCCAACTCTTTTTTCCAGGAAAATACGAAACCCGTATTCCCTCATTTTATCTCTACAATATCTGCCCTGAATTTTAGTCACTTCGGTTCACTTCATTTTGCCTTTCCGGCGTCAATTTTCAAAATTTTGGGTAGGAGATTTTGGCCCTAAACCGTTTTTTACGCAGAAAATAAAAAAAGTATTAGTTATTTTTTTGCGTATTGTCCATACACAAAGTATAGTTGCAATTCTCCATGTCCTTTACACACATGTGACATACTGTTACCAGCCAGCACTTTTGATTTTTCGTAATCAAAGGTTTTGAGGGATCGGTGCACCACCTAACCGTTTTTACATTAAAATACGAAACCCGCATTCCGTCATTTTATGTCTACAGTATCTGTGCACAATTTCATTCACTTCGGTTCATTTCTTTTTGCCTGTCGGTCACCAATTTTCAATATTTTGGGAGTGGGATTTTGTCCCCTAAAACAGTTTTTCCGCAGAACATAAAAAACAGTATTCGTTTATTTTTGGCGTATTGTCCATACATAAAGCTATGTTGCATCTCTTCATGTCCTTTACACACATGACATAATGTTACTAGCACTTTTGATATTCCTTGATAAAAGGTTTGGAGGGGTTCGTGCCCCACCCAACCCTTTTTTCAGGAAAATACGAAACCCGTATCCTCATTTTATGTCTACAATATCTGTGCACAATTTCATTACTTCGGTTCACTTCTTGCCTTTCGATCGTCAACTTTCAAAACTTTGAGTTGGGGCTTTTGCCTCCTAAAACCGTGCTTCCGCAAAACATAAGAAACCCGTTTTCTTTTTTTTTTTTTACGTATTGTCCATACACAAAGTCATGTTGCAATCTTTATGTCCTGTACACGCATCTGATATACTGTTACTAGCACTTTTGATATTTCGTGATCAAAATTTTGGACGGGTCCTTTCCCCACCCAACCGTTTTTTTTAGGAATATATGAAACCCGTATTGCTTCATTTTACGTCGACAATATCTGTGCGCAATTTCATTGTCTTCGATTCACTTTTATTCGCCTTTCGGGCATCAACTTTCAAAATTTTTGGTTGGGCCTTTTGGCCCTAAAACTGTTTTTCCGGAGAAAATAATAAAACGTATTCGTTTATTTTTTGCGTATTGTCCATACATTAAGTTTCGTTGCAATTCGTCATGTCCTTTACACAATCTGACATACTGTTACTAGCACGTTTGATATTTCGTGATCAAATTTCTCGAGGGGTCCGTGCCCCATCCAACCGTTTTCCCCGTTAAAATTCGAAACCCGGATTCCCTAATTTTACGTCTGCAATATCTCTGCACAGTTTCATTCACTTTGGTTCAGTTGTTCTTGCCTTTCGTGTGGCAGCTTTGAACATTTTGGGATTGGCTTTTATATTAAACCTTTACATTATGTATTGTTTTTTTTTTATGAAATTCTTCTCCCGGGATGGAAGGAGAGAAATGGTTTCCTCTGATATCTGTTTCTTGCCATTCATCTTGTTTGAACCGCTTAAGTAAGATCATTTTGTAACTTTTGATGTCATCCAACTCCGTCACAGTAATAAAGTTGTCATTTTTAACAATTTGTTTTATTCTCTTATTTGCAGTTTGCCACACTGATATATTTTTTACAAAATTGAGGTTTGGTCCAACGCCTTTGGAATTCGCAACCAACCGAAGCCCCGAGCTTTTTGGGTTGCCTGCTATTGCAGGAAAAGGAGAATTGCAGGTGGTAATGCACTTTTGGAGTCGTGTATACATTGTTTTAATATTAAAATTAGTGTTGCCCACGATTTGTTTTAAAATTAAAATTAGTGTTGCCCACGATACGAAACAGCAACTGTCTATGAGAAACGAGATGACAAAGCTGTCTCACAATATAGCAACAGCTTCTTGAGATGAAGTAGCTTAAATCTTGTCTCGAGAGCAACAATATCCAATATATACAAGTGAGTATCGTTTCTGACTATGAAACTACAGTAGACTTCCAAGCTATGCAAATTGGATACTATATTGAAGACCTGGAGTATATTCTTGGAACTGAATCGATTACTGAGAAACGTTTCGCAAAATCTCTTATCATTTTTGCTATATGAAAATCAACATTGAAACTGGACGTAGTACTGAATTTCTTCAACTTCCAGTTTTACTAAAATATAGGGGTGCAGAGGTTATTTCCCTGAGACCATGAATCAATTTCCGAAAACAGTTTGTGGCTATCTATCACCGTTTTGAGTTATAAGCTTTACTGTTGAAACCGGAAGTGGTCGATTTCAACCACTTCCGTCTCAAATAGAAGATAGTCCAAGGAGATGGAAAATATTCCAGGGACACTGAATCGATTCCCGAAAATTGCATGTCGATAGCTCTTGCCGTTTTTGCTCTGATACCTGTCAACCGAAGGACATAGCCGTTCTATAAGACTGCCAACACTTATACATAGTATAGTTTGGAAGTCTAATACTGGAGATCTTTTTCATTTTATAACTCCTCGTCAATATACCTCATTGTTCAACTCATCAAATGTGGAGTATACAGTCAGTTTAATGACTTTTAGAGAGTTTCGTATAATGAACTGCCAAAGGCTTGAGGAAAAAACGGAAAATCTAGTATCCCTTATGTATACCCCTATTAATGTTCTTACGTAGTTCATTATCGGATGGTATTTCATGAAATAACACTCCATTGTATTCCAACTTGCCTTTTCTTGCTTTGCAGAATGATACCCAACAATATAAGACCATTCTCTTTTCTAAACTATTGGAAAAGCGTGGTCATTCCTATGCCATAAAGATTTACTCACAGAAAATGGGCAGTACGTGCTGCACTCTAGCGTCGAAATTAGAAAACAAGCGTTCACGCGGGAGACAATGGCTTTTGAAAAGAATGAACAGGCAGGTAGGTAAGTGAATCGAGGAGGCGGTGCCCGTGCCTATCGTTGCCCACTCTACTTTTTAAGAAGTGCGGAACGCTATAGATATTTTGTTGAAAGTGAGGTAACGACGTCCGCCCGCGTTCCCCCGCACTTTTTACTCCTGCTAACAGATAGCTTGCAAAATAACTCTCTTATTTGTCGTGGAAGGGAGGCATATAAATTATGAATATCTCCAGAAGAATATCCCCACTCCTCATTCGGTTCCACCAGAGAGGATGAAAAAAGATATGTCCTCCCAGTGGCGTACGTAGAATTTCGTCAAAGAGAGTTCAAGCACTCAATTTCATTCTTTCAGAATACCCGTGGTTTTTGTATAGACTCTATTATTTTCATATTTCAATACAGGAAATGTTTATTTTTCCATACATATCTTGCTCAAGGGGGTGGGTTAAAATTTCGAAGCCCCTCATTCGTACGCCATTGTCGGCATCAGAGTTTGAGCTCCAGAAATGACCAGAAGTGTTCAATAATGTTATGATTTGGTGATCGGGTCGGCAGGAGAGACGTTGCATGATGCCGATGAATTTATCGAACCCTATTACGTGTTTCTGATTATAAATAGTCAGTTTTCCTTTCATGTACCACTTTCGATGCACTGAAGCATTCTTAATAGTGATCGGTGGTTTGGAAATCACAACCTGACCGCGGATGTTAAGGTATGCAATCCGCATTACAATGTGATTGTCACAATGGACTGTTCCAGATGCTGATTAAATTCCGCAGTCATATTTGCCGCATCCATTCAATGGTCTTTGGCGACATCTTTTTCAATGTTTGGTGATTCCTATCACTAAGGTGGTTCTCTCCTGTCTACTATCACTCTTCACCGATACTATCTTGCCATGAATTCTATATGCTGTCATCACTTGAACACCGTTTTATGCGACACACCCAGTGCGGCCCTAGGCAATTTGCTGCCCCGTACAATTGCATCATTTGCCCCCTCCTTTCTCCAGAAAGAACAAATTTTAAAAGCCACGTTTTTAAGTATGCTGCCCCATCATGAATAACGAAAAGAAGGGAAACAGGACTCGCACTCAGAAAGACCTAAACATTACAAATACAATCTTGTTGTGTCTGTGCTCTTTTAAATAATAATCTATTATGTTAGTGAAAGATAAAGCAAACACGCCTGAAGAGGAAAGATAGTAATCCTTTTTATAAAATGCAATATCGAGCTTCAATCTCAAATATATCGGTTTGCAATTCCAGTACAACTGGTTCTTTTATCTTGATTTCTTGATTTTCCTTCTTCATTTTTTAATTAAAGAAATGTTTCAATCTTCAATGATAAGGAACCTGTTTGTGACAAAGACAAGACTAGTTTTCATATTAAAACTGTGATAACTAACTACATGAAACATGTGTTTGCTCCTGTTCGAGAATTGAGTACTTGTATTTGACAACAATCAAGTAATTCATATTGGGATTTGTTTGACCATTTACTTTAGCACTGTCCATCTTAAACTCATGCTAGCTAAACATGATTTATGAATGTAGTATTCAAATACAATCAGTTTAGTAAGTATAACTACCGTCATTATGAAGTTTGTTTCCAACTACATTTTTGTAAAAAATAATATAGTTATGACAGATTTTGCTGCCCCTCGAAACTTGCCACTCCGTACAAATGCACTTGTTGCACATATGATACAGCCGGCCTTAGGTACACCTAACACACTGACCACCTAAAAGGCTTGTGCCAAATAACCACACACCCACAATTTGCCCTGTTTGAAACTCAGATAGGTATATCACTTTACACCATCACTGTCTGCCCGCTTCAACACATGCCTTTAATTCTACTCCAACGGCTAAAGGCTACAAACGCATCCTTAGTTTATTTGTTTATTGGGGTTTAGCGTAGTCATATGAAACGTGGATCTATAGTTCAAAGTGGAATCCGAACCACAGCAACGTGTTCCAATTTCAGTGTTCTCCCTCATCGGGAATCAATCCCGGGACCATTGACACCGAAGTCGCACACGCTAGCCACTACATCAACGGGAAGGACAGTTATCCTTAGTGTTACTCCTGTACAATATTCCTTGTTGCAAATCATAACTTTAAATCATTTTGATAACGATCTATGTGTACAAACAATTGATAAACTATTATTTAAAAAAAAATCATTTTCATACTAGCACTATAAGACTATTATTTTTGTGAGATAGCTATACGTTGACTCATACCTCAATCATAAAAATATTGAGAAAGAAAAAAACAGTAAGCTCGGACAGTTAATGGCTAGCAGAAAGGCTCTTCATATGTCCGCATGTCCTTACCAAGGTTAACAGCTGTTACTGTAAATATTCCCTATGGGTGTCACTCACCTTTCCGCCGTTGCAAGCAGTGAGGATCGTTTTCTCAGAAAGTCCACCAAAGAATTTGGAATAACACTGTTCGCAGCTGTTAAGTCAATAACTTCGTTGTCCACTAGCACACCCAATCGCTGTTGATTGTTTGAAGATTTGTGTTTAAATTGTACAAATTTCATTCTGCCTACGTAACGTGTAAACGGTGTCCGCAGCTCTAGAACAGGCGTGTTTCCTTGCACTTCTTAATGATTGGTTCTTGTGTACTTACGTCACGTGATAGTTTTTGACCTGAATAAAACCTACTGATTTATTCTCAATGATAGAAACAGAGTAAAATTACATCTAACACCACTGAAAATACTCTTGTAAACCAAATTTATGTTCAGTGTGAAGGTCAACTTATTTATCTTTTTACATAATCGTGTTTGTTAAGTTCTACTATGTCACAGATACTAACTGATAAGATAACTACTTACTGCATGTTTTGCGATATAGTTATTCAACAAACGTAATTTATGGTTTCTTTCTTTCTTCTTTATTTTTTAGTTTACGGTTCCATGATTATGCACCGAGGATAAAGGAAACGATGAGATGATAATAGTGAAATGATGAAAGTAAGAGGAAACGAGAGTACCCCGAGAAAACCCCTACACATGGTATTTGTCTACCGCAAAGCCCACTTGGCGGGTATTGTTGTGCACAAAGCGCAATTAGCAGGTAGTGTTGGCAGATAAGATATTCTCTTCTTGTCTCGATTCTCGAAAACTTATTTCTCGTCTCGTTTCGATTCTCGGCAAATTTCTTCCAGTGACGGATCTAGAAAGTAAAAACTGCGGGGGGGCAGGCAGACCCGACTGTGATAGGTATATAATGAGTTTACTATAAACTTCTAAAAATATATAAATAATAAATTATTTTTGTCACTCAAAAAACTTGGGGCCTATGCCACCGGCCCCGGGCTAGATCCACCAACTTTCCTCTTGCTCGAAAATGTATATAGGGCCTACTTCAGTTTTGGAAATAGTGCAAACACTAGCCTTAGTATATTAATTTAGTGATAAGACCAGCGGTGGCTCGTTGACTAAATCCAGAATTACCCTCCTGGTGCAAAATGAAGTGGTCATTTTCCAGGAGGTTTCCAAGCATTATAATATTTTGGTGAATTTTAAAATTTATTTCTTAGGAATCCACTTCCTCCTCCTGTCGCCTGTATCTTCATGACTTACGGTCTACTGCCTCTTACTCTTTGTTCTCCCTCTTTACTTTTCATCCTTTTATTTCCTCTCTCTTGTTCGAACTTTTCCTCCTGAGAAAAAGGCGATTTTTCTTTTTTTTAAAAAAGCAACTTACCTTTAATTTTAAAACGTTCTCTTAATTTCACTTTTTTATATCATTTATTTATCTTTCTTGCAATTCTACTCTACCTCATAACAACAATATGCGTAAAAGATAAAGGATTATTTAATCAAAGTTTTTACTCTTGTTTCTCTGAAATCTGTCTAGGTCTTAGTTTTATTAGACTTCCAAATTATGCTATGCATAAGTGTCAGTCTTATACAACAGCTTTATCAATCTATCCGTCTGTCTGTCGACAGGTATTAGAATAAAAATGATAAGAGATATCGAGATGCAGTTTTTTTTTTTTTTTTTTTTTTGCAATCGAATCAGCGTCTCTTGACAACGTATCATAACTATCTTGAACACCTAAACGAAACAGGAAGTGGTTCAAATTTAATATTACTTCCATACTGATTTTTTACAGAGGAAAAACGCTAAAAAACATCGAGATGCAGTTTTTTTTTTGCAATAACCGATTCATTGTCCCGGAAATAGGTTTTATTTTCTTCATTAACATTCCATTCAAACCGGAAGTGGTTCAAATTAGCCATTTCCAGTTTCAATACAGATTTCCGTAGAGCAAAAACGGTGATATCGAGATTTTTTTTTTTTGCAATTGATTCAGCTTCCCAAGAATAGATTCCGCCTTTTCCATTAACCCTTTATTTACACCGGAAGTAATTTATATTAACCATTTCCGGTTTCAACATAAATCACCATAGAATAAAAAGATTTAGGATTTAGATTTCTAGGCTTTCGGCATCTGTGTCGATTTAGTCCGTCGCGTATGAGGGATGACGTCCCTCGGCGATCACACTATCCGGGGAAAGGAAAGGAAGCGGCCTGGGATCTATAAGTTAGGTACCACCCCGGCATTTGCCTGGTGTGAATGAGGAAAATCCAGGAAAACCTAATTTAGAATAGCTGGCCTGAAAAAGCTTCCACATTTTCGACCGCGTTCTCCCACACAGGGAATCGAACCCGGGACCGCTCGCACCGAAGGTGAGAGCGTTAACGACTACCCTACGTGGGGCCACTAGAATAAAAACAGTTATATATATATATATATATATATATATATATATATATATATATATATATATATATATATATATATATATATATCGACATGCGGTTTTCCGCAATCGATTCAAGGTGTCAAGGGAACATACCATGACAATCCACAACACTATATCAAAAGTAGAAGTGATTAAAATTTACTACAACTTCCGGTTTCCATACTTATTTCCGTAGAGCAAAAACGATTTTAAAAAATATATATGATTCAGTTTTCTTGCAATCTATTTAGCTTCCCAAGGGTAGGTTCTATCTTCTCCTTTAACCCACTATTGACTCCGGAAGTGGTAACATTAATCATTTACGGATTAATCATAGAATAAAAACAGTAAGGCAAAGCGATTATTACCATTATTATTATTATTATTATTATTATTATTATTATTATTATTATTATTATTATTATTATTATTATTATTATTATTATTATTATTATTGATTCAGCGTTCGAGGAACAGCTTCCATCTTTGATCTTATTAATATATGGCAGCGTTTCCCAACCGGTGTGCCGTGAATGGGCCGCTGGTGTGCCGCGAGGAATCGAAACAAAATTATTAATTTTATAGCAATCAAATTGCAAAACGTAGGGGGAAATGTATATTGGTATTTCACATTACTATGAACCTCTACTATGAATCTACAATTTTAAGTTTCATACCGGGTTACTGTTCTGCATTTCCAATGTTGAAAAAAGTATTTGTTATCATTGTTATGGTCATTATTGCTTCTTTATTGTTGCAGACTATTTCGTAACTTGAAAATTTAAAATATCACTCAATCCTCTCGACAAATTACCTACATTTGTGTTTTAAAAGTAAAAGAGATTTTTTTGTCCGTTCGTTATTTAGTGATCTTCCTTCTCAGTAAAAGGTTGGATACAGTTTTTGGAAAGAAAGCGTATTTTAAAAAACCTGAGTCCAATATTTAATTGCAATTGTTTTCTATTTTAAAATTAGAATGAAAAACAAGCATAATGATTTACCACGAGGAAAAACAAGTGGTAGAGCTTTCTTCTCTGCGAGGAGGAGATCAATAATCACAGAAAAAATACCACTGTGTTTTATATTTACAAATAATAATATCTATAAGTGTGCCGCGAGAATCCAAGTAACACCCGTAGTGTGCCGCAAGTTGAAAAAGGTCGGGAAACGCTGATCTATGGCAACCAGTAGCTATAGATGTACTACTTAAGCTGTAATATTGAATTCCAATGGTTTGAAAGTTTGCCGTACATAGCGAAACGAAAATTACTTGTTATTTGACATTATCTTACTTTACGCTTTATTACTTAGTCTTTTCCCTTCTTTGTCTTCTTTCATCTCCCTCTGATATCTCCTCTCATCTATATGTGGTTTCTCTCTGTAATTTTGCTTCTTTCCTTTTTGATGGTTTCATGGTTTCTCTTGGTGTTTTTTTTTTTTTTTTTAACTAACTGATTTTCCACCTCTCATAATTTATTATTTATTTCACTTGGGTTTTTATCTGTTGTTTCCTGCTTCTTTTACCTATCGGCTTTGAAATAATTACCCATTCAATATTTCACAATTTATTCACTATTTATTTCAAGTAATTCTTTCAACTTATTAACTACACTTTTACACTCCGGCTTATTGATTTGTTTTATTTGCAAATATATAATTTATTTTTACTATTTCTTACTCATTATTACATTTAGCGTTTTGTCCCAGTAGCGTTTCGTCCCAATCCCACCACATGTATCGTTTCGTCCCAAGCAGCATTTCGTTCCAGTATTTTTCGGCCCACCACGTGATCGAGTAGCGTTTCGTCCAACAGTTACACATACTCACAAAGACACACACACACACACACACACACACACACAAACACACACATTGATTATGTTTACAGTATTCTAAGGTCCATTGTTGGCACCAGCCAGGACCCGGCCCGTATCTACGGGAGGCTAGGGTGGGCTGGGCCCACTAAATTTTCACTGCCCCCCTAAGAGTTTCACGGTAGGCTTGCAAATGAACTATAATATGGTAATGAAATACAACATGGTTGGATCGGGCCTCCCTAACTTCTACCGGCCGCCCCTACATTTTTGGACTGGCTACGGGCCTGGCCAGGACTGCGTGCCCCCTTTTATTGGCACCTCTCTGACAGAGGTGGGCTTGCCCTATGAGCTTCGCACTCACTGTCAGCATATACGAAAGAGGGTGGTAAGTAACTCACGGACGCCATGGACAACAGACAAAGGATATTCGTTTGTCTGTGTTCACCACGTGCTAACCGAGAGCGTTACTTTCGAAATTTCCACTTAACCCTTTGAGGCACGGTGAGAAAGGAAAGCTTACCACTTAAATATTCTGCGAAGTGTACGATGGGAAGCAGCACTTACCAGTTTATTTTTTAACCCGAATTTCCTGTTTATGGAAAACTTCATAGCTTTCCCTACTTTTTTGTTCAAATATTAATTGGTAGATGGAAAGCAAGTATTTTGATTACATGATTTTGCTATAGCAGAACTAGAACAACCATTCAATGTCAAAGTCATTGTGATATCATTGTTATGAAGTATTGGTATTGTTAGTAGGTTATTGTTGTTAACAATTCCTGAAGTTTATGATTGAACAAAATCAAACGAGTTAAGGGGTTCTCGCCTAATACTGTGAGAAGTGTAAAAATAATATTTCCTGCTCACTTGATCCTACATGTTGTAGGTAGTTGTGCTTCCCACCACACAAATTGTTGCTTTTTTGGTTATTGATGTACATATGGCATATGTTATTTGTGTGAATCATTTCGTAAACTTTCTTTTATTGTCTTATGAGCGTGAGTTGAGTTGAGTTGATTTTAGTTTAGCGTCCTTTAACGTGGAATCCGAACCACATGAGCTCCCGCCAGGAATCGAACCCGGGTCTCCCACGCCAAAGGCGCGTACGCTAACCGGTTTCTTATGAGCGTACCTTGTGATTGTGAATGTTTTTGAGTCATTTCTCTAGACAATTTTCCATATCAGAAATTTTTTGTCAATAAAAACTGTCGCAATTTCTTAATAACGAAGAAATTTTTGAGATTTGGGAGCAAATGCCGAGTGACTCCGATTGTGGTTCATCTGATGACTCTGATAATGATCGAACGTCCGAGCCTACAGGAAAGAAGATATTCCCTAAGCCTCTTGATGGACCTGAAACAAACTTGTTCAGTGTACATATTAGTGATTTATCTTGTGATAGTGAGAACACTAAATTCAATGAAATTATGATAAAATTCAACGGCCGAAATTTAATGAAACAATTTATTCGTGATAAGCCAATCAAGCGATGATTTAATGTATGGATTTAGTATGATGAGACAGAGCATAACCTGAAATTTGAATTGTATACTGGAAAAACCACGGACAAGGTGGGGGAGGTGTTGGTACTAAAGCTCTAATTTTTATGTTCAACAAGAACCACTTATTGCTCATTGACAACTATTTTATGTCCTCAGAACTGCTCCTCTTCTTGCGCAACAATGGAATGTTTGCATGTGGAACTGTGAATCCCGACAGAAAAATCTGCCATAGATGAAGGACGAGAAGAGGAAGAAGAAGAAGGGGAATACGATTGGAAGCATTGTCAAGGAGGAATATGTGTATTTAGATGGAAAGACAACAAAGGTGTAAATATGCTGTCAAACTGTCATCATCCATCTGATTCTGTTTCAGTATAAAGAAAAGAGAAGAATGGCACAATTAAAGAAATACTTTGCCCTACAGAATACAATTTTAATATGAATTATATGGACAATTTTGAACGCCTCAAATCTGACAACGTGCTTGATCGTAAGCCCCGTAAATGGTATTTACGTATTTTCTTTCATTTGATCGGCGTTTATTCTGCATAAAGAATTGATTAGTCCTGAAAAGCAGCTACAAACAAAGAATTTCGATGTGAAGTTTACAAAAATCTCTGACAAAGCGGCAATTAGTTGTGTCGTCAGCCAAAGCAGCACAACCAGTTCCTGTGGTGCAGATAAAAGGTGACAAACCCCATGTAGCTGAAAACATTAGGTACCAGGAGACAAAACATATGCCTCAGCATTCTACAATGAAGCGGTGCGCTGTCTGTAGCACAAAAAAGAAAGAAGTGAGGACAACATGGACATGTTCCACTTGCAAAGTATCACTATGTTTAGGAAAAGATAAAAACTTTGTTACCAATCTTATCACACTCGTTAAAATTTCCATTTGTACATTGTATGGTAATAAATGGACAGGTAAGGAAACTATTTTGAATGTTTGTTCTCTCTTTATGTATCTTTAGTAGCCTCTGGATTAGTAAAGTAATCAACTGAAAAAAAAAAAAAGTGGTGAACATTACTCCCCACCATTACGCGACAGATCGACTGGTTAGTTCCGTCGTCGTTGGTTGGAAGGCGCTACTGTTCCCCAAGTTTCCAGCTTTTCGCGGAGTTTGCGGTCTGTATATCCTTTGTCTGTGCCATGGATCTTCGCAGTTAATTCATGGATTATTTTTTTTTAATTTTTACAAACTGAAAATACAGGGAATTAGCGCACTCGGCCTTAAAAAATAAGGCCTAGTCCCAAAAATAAAATTGCAGCCAACGTTTTGTCACTTATTAAATGATATTCGAATATTCTTCACTATCGACAGCTTAATCCAATATTTTCATGTCAGTCTAAATGGCTTCCCTTTCTCTTTAATCCATGTGGATTATGGAAGAGACATTTTTTCCAAAACTTCCGATTTCTCCTGACTTTTCCAGTGACTCAGTTGCTCTTACCATTCTGTCGTCCATCGAAACATACTTTTTCTTCCTTCTCGCCCCATCTAAATTCAACTCCATCCTCATAATCATATATGAACGTTCTGCTTCTTTTTTTCAAGAATACACCACCGAACTGCTTGCTAACAGCAGTTAGCGTACGTGTCTTTGGCATGGAAGGCCAAGGTTCGATTCCCAGCGGGAGCTCATGTGGTTCAGATTCCACGTTAAGCAGTAGGTCTGGAACTAGCAAATATTAACCTATCACCGTCACAGTCGTCAGCTAGTAAAAAAAAAAAGTATTGCCATCTGCCATGACTAAATTTTCTAGATCCGAATTCACTTCCTCACGACTACTCGGTTCTATCTATATTCCATGAGATAAACGCCACTGTCTGGGCAATCTAGGTTTAAAAGCCTCAAATTGAGGAATCTTGCTCACCAGTTCAAATCCTGTCTGTTGAAGGTCTTTGAATCATCGTCAAAAGTCTGAAAAAACTAACGCTACTCTTGTTTGGAGGGTGTTCAAATATTCCTCTCCGTCTTCTTTGTATATCGATATTCATCAAATATCAAACTAGTTGATCTCTCCTAGTTTCAGAAAACTTCACTGGAGAACGCTGATACAAATAACGTTAGTAAGCCGCCTTTGGTGTGGAATACCCGGTTTCAATTTCCGGCGGGAGCTCATGTGGTTAGGATTCCAGGTTAATCAGTAGGTCCCGTCTCATATAGCCTCGCTGCTGAAAGGGATGTTATACTCAAAATCAATTCAACAACGTTAGCAAGTTCGTAGTGCCTAGTAGGTCTATCTGGTTGTGCTACCAACTAGTTTTTAGTTTCATGAACTAACGGTTGATCGACGTGTGAGTTATCACGTATGTGTCGCTGGGACGAAACTCTACTCATTAGCCCTTCACTAATCAATAAAAATAGCTCGAGACAAACTGCCATGCATTTACATTGGGACGAAACACTAAATACAAGGGGACGAAATGCCACGAATTTTGCCTTGAGACGAACACGAAACACTACGAAACCATTTTTAATGTCACTTTGGTTTTGCACCTTTTTGATCATTTTAACATTATACTTTTTTCTCTACACTTTTACTACTCACTAAACACTACTGATTTATACTTACAACACTAACACTCATTAATATCACGAACACTATTTCAACACACTTATACTAACCCCATATTCTTGTATAACATCAGAATTATTACCGTTTGACCTTGAAAATAGAATACATTGTTTAATTTGTTTGTAGCCAACTAGAAGCGTTTCCTATTTCCCATCCTGTTTTGATCACATGGTTTACTACTTTTTCAAATCTGTTTAAAAGTATCTGTATCATTGATGTTCATTTCTTGTAGGTTGTTTTATTTTTCTATCTTAATAAAATTATCACAGTTCCAGATCATATGTTCTGCGTATTGGGTTTCACCTTTTGTGGGGAGGTTTTTGTTCTAAACAGTTCCGGTTCTTTACTAATGAGTGCACAAGCTTTTAAAAATGTCAAACCAAAATTTGAAACAAAAATTTCAAACAAAAAAATTTCGAAACAAAGATTTTCAAACTAAAAATATCAAACCAAATTTTCTTCTAAGCAGTTCCGGTTCTTCACTAATGAGTACACAAACTTAAAAATTTGAAACCAAAATTTTCCAAACAAAAATTTCGAATCAAAAATGTTCAAATAAAAAATTTTTAAACAGAAAAATCGAACGTTTTTTTAAAACTAAAATCTCAAACAAAAAAATTTTCAGTTTTGAAACGAAAAAAAATAAAAATTTTCAAACAAAATTTTGAAACAAAAATTTCAAAACAAAAAATATTTCAAACAAAAAGTTTTTCAAACAAAAATTTCGAAACAATAAATTTCAAACTAAAAATTTCAAACGAAAAAATTTCAAACCAAAGTTTCAAACAAAAAAATTCAAACAAAAAAATTTTCAAACAAAAATTTTGAAACGAAAAATTTTTAAACAAAAAATATCAAACGAAAAATGTCAAACCAAAGTTTCGAACAAAAAATTTCAAAAACTTTTTACATGTTAAACAAAACTTAAAACTGAATGCAGCAAAGATTTGAAAATCATCAACCAATCAGATTGCGCGAAAGATAGTGATCATCCAATCAGATTGCACGAAAGATAGTGATCAACCAATCAAATTGCATCAACAATAACTTTGCCAGTGTCAGATTACATCACCTTGTGACTAAATTTCAGTGTTGTAGCATGTATTCCTTTAAGACTATGAGTCATAAGATTCAATAAGGTTAGCTATCAGATTTTCTAAAGCTCAAGGTCAAATCAATCACCACAAATGATCTTAGACTATGAGCTGTGACTAAAGTTCAAAGTATTGTTTCAAATTTCGCGCCTTATGTTAAAGTTCTGTTTATCACAATTCCCAAATTTAAAGAATATTTCTCTCGATATACCTGTCTTAGAATTAATCATATCATTATATGTTCAATAAGGTCAATAATGTCCGTCAATTGTTTACCTGAGTAGAACCAACTGTTTTCTGCAAGTGTGTACTCAAACTTAAGAAGTACCACAACAAAGGAAATGAATCCCTGTACACTACTTCATCAAGGTCAATCACGTGGTACATCGTATTGCTTACGTTTATATTTGGTCCATAGGCTGGAATAATCAAAACCAATGACGCAATTTCATTTGACAATTCTCAAATTATCCTACAAAGTTTAAATGTACCAATGTCCTGGGCTCCTAATCCCATCATAGGTCAATAACTGATCACGTGATCATACTAATATTTGACAATGATTTACCCAATGAATGAGATACTATCCAATTTTAAGAACAATTACCAATTATTGGTATGACAATAAGAAATGTACCCCTCCCAAAATTTAAGATTGGTACACAAATACACCTTTATCTTATGAAAAAGTAATAAATCCTGTACTTATTCAATAATAAAGCCGTATCAAAAAAAGGTCAATAAGCTTTAAATTTTGAATATTTGGCCATAAGAGGAACACCAACATCTACAATGGGTCCTAGAAAACGTTTACCGAATTTTGTTATTTAATAATTCCCAAATTTAAAAGGGAACATAAACATATGAAGGTAATAAACCTCTGTACATGTCCATATAACGTGTTAAATCCTTATCAAACGGGATCAATAATTTCCGAAATTTGACTTTGGTAGTTCTTTACCCATGAAAGGGAACGAGGTGGACCATCCAAATTTATAGTGATACATATTGAAGTCCTGTACTATGATACCAAATGCTTATATTAAACAATTTCTAAAACCGAGTGGATGAGCCAAGATACCCCTCCCAAGTTTTTAAAGGGTGCATCAATGTACCCATGTCTTCTGATAGGAAATGAACCCATATACATGACCATATAACCATATAAGGTAATAGAACCTCATCAAAGGGGAGAAATTGGGCCAAAAACCAAACACGTGGTACAACATAATGCTTATGTTTATATTTTAGCAATTTTTACCCATGAAAGGGAACAAGGTGGACCACCCAAATTTATCATGGTACATGTTGAGGTCATGTACTATGATACCGAATGCTTAAATTGGAAAATTTCCAAAATTTAAGGGGGTTGGCCATGGTACCCCTCCCAAATTTTTAAAGGGTGCATCAATGTAGCTGTTTTATGATAGGGAATGGACCACTATACATAATCATATAACCATATAAGGTAATAGGACCTTATCCAAGGGGATAAATTGGGCCAAAACCAAACACGTGGTTGGCATTTGGCAATTTTGTACCCATGAAAGGAAACGAAGTGGACCACCCAAAATTTATAGTGATCTATATTAGGGTTCTATACTATAATACCAAATGTTTAAATTGGGCAATTTCCAAAATTAAAGGGATGGGCCAAGTTACCCTTCCCAAAAATTTAAAGGGGTGCACAAATGTACCTATGTCTTATGATAGGAAATGGACCCCTATACATGACCATATAATCATATAAGGTAATAAGACCTCATCCAAGGGAATAAATTAGGTCAAAAACGAAATACGTGGTTGTACTAAAATTTGGCAATTTCGTACCCATGAAAGGGAACGAGGTGGATCACCCAAATTTATAGTAATATATATTAGGGTCCTATAGTATTATACCAAATGTGTAAAATGGGCAATTTCTAAAATTAAGGGATGGGCCAAGGTACCCCTCAACAATTTTTAAAGGGGTGCACAAATGTACCTATGTCTTATGATGGGGAATAGACTCCTATACATAACCATATAACCATATAAGGTAATAGGACCTCATCCAAGAGGATAAATTGGGCCAAAAGACCAAACACGTGGTACAACGTATTGCTTACGTTTATATTTTGGCAATTTTGTACCCCTAAAAGGGAATGAGGTGGACCACCCAAATTTATTATAAAACATGTTAGGGTCCAGTACTATAATACCAAATGTTTAAATTGGGCAATTTCCAAAATTTAAGGGGTGGGCCAAGGTATCCCTCCCAAATTTTTAAAGGGGTGCACAAATATACCCATATCTTATGAAAGGGAATGGACCCTGTATAGCCCATATAACTATATAGGATAATAACACCTCATCAAAGGCGATAAATCAGGTCAAAAACCCCCGAAATTTGAATATTTGGCAATTTTTTAGCCATGAAAGGGAACGACATAGACCCCCAATACTGATAGAGGCACATACTATGGTCCTAGGCTACCACACCCAATTTTTAGATTTGGCAATTTCCAAAATTTAATGGGGGTGGTCCTATGTACCCCTGCCAAAATTTGGGGGTGGCCCATGGTACCTCTCCAAAATTTAGAGGGGTGGTCCTAAGTACCCCTAGGTCATTGACCTTTGACCTATGACGTCACTAAGGTCGGGGTCAAAGTCCAAAGTGAGACAGGGTAACGCCAGTACTACTATAAATTTGATTCCCCTATAATAGTCTCTTTTTACATGGTTCATCAGTGTGCAGTGTTTCTAACCTGCAAAAAATGTAGTTAAGTGCAACACATGCATTCAGGTTATTTTCGACACTTACATTTGGGGCACTTTTCTACAGATGCTTTTCCTCCCCTTTCGTTGTGTTTTTTAATAACTATATATCAAAAATACTACATTAGTATTAACATATAGAAAATAAAATATCTGCATCCTTTTTCCATTGCATGAGATGCTTCTGAAATTTGAACAAAATGTCGGTAGCCATAGAGGCTGTAAAGAATGCAATGCTAATTGCTACTGCTTCAAGATCTTTTCAAGTCCCTCGGATACGTTAACACTGCACCACTCGAGCGGTGTTAGGTATCAACAACCCTCGCGTGGGGTTACAGTGACCCCACTTTATATTAAACGTATTTTTTGTGTACGAAAAATGTTGCAGTAAACAACTAACTAATTGTTGGCCTTGAAGTAGACAATACAACAGACAGCTAAAATAGTAGGGTGGCCGGGTCAGAATTGCCAACTGTCTAGGAGAGCCAAACAAAAAGTATCCCTCTGGGGTCATATTTACCCCGCGCGAGGGTTGCAGGGTTAAGTGACAGGTTATTGAAAGGTAACTGCAAGGAACATTTTGGTGAACATACAACATTTATTGAAGAAGATGAACACGCACTAGAAGAAAAGTTAATTAGAGGGTATGGGTTCATCCAAGTGAAAAATGAGATGTGGTACTGTAAAGCGAACCAAACTTGTAACATATGAACAGAAAAATAATAAGATAGAAAAATCAAAAGGTAGTGACACATAAAAGAATATACAGACGTAAAAATGTTGCAAAACACAGTAACAAAAATGAGAAAACTCGAAAAGAAAATTATTGTGCTATCTGCCGAGGTTAGTTTACGGCAAAAACAAATCGTCTGATTGAGTTCAATGTACAAAATATTTTCATCGGTTTAACGAGGACTGTGTTCTTCATCTAGACGATCCCTTCTTTGTGTATCAACAATATGAAATCTCAGAAAAATATGAGTAAATGTTTGCTCTTTCCTGTGTATGAAGCTAATACTAATATTTTAATCTATAACCACACTTTTGGTAACATATGATTAACATAAAATAATAAATACTTTATCATGAAGTACAGAATTTTTCTGCTCTCTGCACTAGCTCACATTTAGTACATTATTTTTTAAAAGAAATTCTTGTTTCATATATTTCTTGTAACTGAACAAATTTTGTGATGATTCTTTCCCTCATTTGTAACTCAATGACATTTTTCAAAATATTTTTCGGAGCTGTAAATAAAGGTATTCTACATTCCTAAACTTATAGATTCCCGTGTTTGTTTAAAGTCCATGAACTACTTTACGAACAGTAATGTGCGTTGTGGAATTATTAGTAACACTATCATAGTACGTAAGATTTTAATGTTGATGTCGGTATTACCCCCAACAACCTATCGGTCTTCCCATAGAGTTGAAGAAGACGGACACTTCTTCATCATCATTTCAATTGCGCCCAGTAAGTACGCCAGAAAATTTTACTTGGGGGTGTGTTCAAAATAAAAGGGGGGGTGCTCTCAGAATAGTGATATAATTTTAAAACAAACTCAAACAAGAAAACAGTATATTTTGTTACGCAACTATTGCAATACTACTACTACTACTACTACTACTACTACTACTACTACTACTACTACTACTACTACTACTACTACTACTACTACTACTACTACTAATAATAATAATAATAATAATAATAATAATAATAATAATAATAATAATAATAATTATTATTATTATTATTATTATTATTATTATTATTATTATTATTATTATTATTATTATTATTATTATATCAGCTCTTCGCAGTGGTAGGTTCAATAAAGTAAGTTCACACATTTGAGCATGTATTATTATTATGAAACTAAGTAATACAGTGAATCCTCTAAATACGGACATCGGTGAAACACGATTATTTGTCCGTAAATGAGAGGTGTCCCTAAAAGGGAGGATTCTCTCTCATAACACCACACCACACATATTTATGGAATGGAAGAATTAGAAAATTTGTTCTCTTATGAAGATGTCCACTATTAGGAGATGCCCGTGAAGAGAGGTTTCACTGTATTAGGAATTAACCTACACTATTTTACCCAGTAATTACACGTGAATTGATTACATGCGAATTATTATAATTATTTTGCAAAATTTTGCTATTATTTCAATTTATTCACCCCCAGTAAGTTTTAATGGGTGATTTTTAAAAATATTAATTGGGAAAAAATTCACTCGTCCCATGTTGAAATGACATTCGTTTAGTAATTTATACTTTACATAGTTCCAATTTCATTATTTTAATATTCTAACCCTGTTGTTAACGTTAATTGTTGTAATATTATTTGGTCTCTTAATCTACGTTCCTGCCCCTTCCTGGCTACGTTATTGGCTCTGAATATCTTTCATAAGAAAATTATTCATTGATTTAGTTGTTTTCCAGAAATACAGTTTTTCAATTTACAAATATTTCGTATCTTTCTGTTTTGTCTCCTTTAATATACCCTAATTTTAATAATCCCAGGGCTCATACTGGTCTTGTCTCTTGTAAATAGTTGAAAAGTGACCAAAAATGGCCAAAAGCACAGGTAAAAGTGACCAAAATCTCATCATGACCCTTTTTTCCTTTGTCGGTTTCTTCATCACCTCTCTCTTTGTTGTTTTGTTTCATCTTTACTTCTTTTTGAGCTTCCTCCTTTCTTAGGTTTTCAAAGTAAGCTTTGTAGTTACGGTAAGCAGAAGTAGCAGATGTAAAAAGCTTCTGAGTGGAACCAGTTCTGGCCTATTTCCGAATTTCTTCACCCCAGACATTATATTTAACTTCGCATTAGGAGTTTTGAAAAACGTGATATATTCAAATTCATCACCTACTCGTAAGAAGGACATACAGGAATCATAACACAAGACGAAGATGATGAACCACACAGACACACACACACAACGTTGAACGGAGCGTTAACTATTACGAGAGAAAACTAAAAGACTATTATGATAGAAGAAAGAATAGACACAGAAGGGTTCTCCGTCTACTGTGCTTTAGAAAGAATAAAAGCTGAAGTGAGAATAAAGCTGACTGTTTCACATGTGGCAGCAAATATTGAAGCTTTCAGAAAAGTAATGAGTAACAAATTTCTGCTTTTTCCATTCGTTTTTATATTTTTCTTAGAAAACTGACAATGCAAATCATACATCACATGAAAAAGTCACTTTACCTCTCAAAAAAGTAACTTTTAGTGATCAACTTTGAAAAAAAGTAAATTTTAGTTTTAAAAAAAAGTGACTCGCTATGAGCCCTGTGCCACTCAATGAATTTACGTGAATAAAAATATACTTTACAAAAAATTAAGCTAGCGCCAAATGCGTTCCTGCATAACACTAGACTCAGTCTAAAATATACAGGGTGGGCCATTTTAATTAATCCACGGAAATATCTGAAAAATTATAAAACATAGAAGAAATGTTTCAAGTACACGTTATATATTGCTAAGGGGGAAAACCAATTCCGCCAAAAGTACCCCTCCCGCCCCCCCTAAATGGGGGTAACGGGGGGTAACTTTGAAATGTCAAATGGGAACATGGGTCGAGTAATACCTCGTTCGAAAGGTCTTGGAAAACTAAGTAACGCTGTACCAAAAGATGTTTCATATTGTGCACCGGTTTCAATATGGCCGCCATAATATGGTTCGGAAACTCCAGTAGGCCTACCCGTAGTATGAAAACCATGGAAGGTAAATGAATGGAACAAAATGGAAATACGTAAATATCATAGGGCATATCGAACGGTGTGGTCCCTGTGATCCCAGTGGCCTCCTTAAAGGGGTCTTGGGGACTAACTTCAAAATTTCAAATAGTAACATGAGTCAAGTGGTACCTCGTTCTATGAATCTTGCAAAATCTAACATATTGCAGGAGAAAACGATTGATGTGAAATGGCAGTGTTCTCAAAAGGCCACCGAAACATAGTATCCGTGTCAGAGAAAAGGTTTAGTACCCGTAGTATGAAAGCGATTGGAGATAAATCAACAAAAGAAAAACTGGAGTAGCTAACTGACGTAAGGCACATCGAGAGGTGTTGTCGGGGTGACTCCAAGGGCCAACTGAAAGGTATCCGGGGCCAACTTGAAAATTTCAAATAGCAGCTTGAAGCGAGTAACATCACGTTACATAGACAAATTAATATCAAACAGCTTCTGTAAGAAAATTTTCGACGAGACACCGTTTTCAAAATGATCGCAAAGACATGGTGACTGTGTCTAAGAAAACGTCTAGTGCCCATAGTATGAATACGGTTAGACATAAATGAAAATAAAGAAAATTAAATAGGAAAACCACGGAGGCGTTCTAAGGCTCGAGAATAATACAACAGAGATAAAAATATTACTGTAAAATTGCCATAAATTATAGAGAGCAATCCAAGTCCTGCAAAATAATCTCTCCCTGCGCTCTGTATATGAGTGGGGTGGAAAGTAAAGTGAAAGTTTCAACGAGAACTCTACTTTAATTCGTAAATTAAGGCTAACCTTACAAATAGGTATGGTGTGGTTGAAACATTTGTTTGTAAGGATGACGCTGTAGTGACTAAAAAAAAAGAAACTTTTATGCAATGCGTGCTGGTTATTCAGAAAGCATTTCGGGGATATACGTACACACCGTTTCGTCCCTCAAGCTCACAATATGACATGAATGCTAATAGTTAATCAAAACGTAACTGTGGCCATCCGCGTTAACTTAGTGCTACAATTCTCTATGCATGAACTCTGCCTTCCAAACAGCATTGGGTAGGTCAAGCGTACGCCCGAACCGTTGTCCGGTCGGACATTGAAATTTTGAAGTTAGCCCACAAGACCCCTACAGGGAGGCCACTGGGGTCACAGGGATTACATCATTCGATATGCCCTATGATATTTACGTATTTCCATTTTGTTCCATTCATTTACCTTCCATGGTTTTCATACTACGGGTACTGGAGTTTCCGAACCATATCATGGCGGCCATTTTGAAACTGGTGCACAATATGAAACATCTTTTGGTACAGCATTACTTAGTTTTCCAAGACCTTTCGAACGAGGTATTACTCGACCCATGTTCCCATTTGACATTTCAAAGTTACCCCCCGTTACCCCCATTTAGGGGGGCGGGGAGGGGTACTTTTGGCGGAATTGGTTTTCCCCCTTAGCAATATATAACGTGTACTTGAAACATTTCTTCTATGTTTTATAATTTTTCAGATATTTCCGTGGATTAATTAAAATGGCCCACCCTGTATATATAATTCTTATTTCGATCGATCTCTTCATTTCTAAAAACGTTTTGACTACAGCCTTCTAACGTCCGTCCGTTGATACACCACTTGCAGAACAGGCTCGAAACCAGCCACAGAGCTTTAGGGGGCCATGAATATGTTAGGAGGGGCTAAGTCATTAAAAATTCTATTACAAATATCTAAATTGTGCATTTTGTATTGAGGTTTGAAGGGGACATGAAAAATTAAGGGAGGGCTAGGCCCTCCCTAGCCCCCTCTGGTTGCGAGCCTGTTGCAAAGTAGCACTTACCAACTGAATCTGGCATAGGCTTATTACTATATTGTCATATTTTTCCTTATTGAGGAGGAGGTAGGTGAATGACCGCTCAAGACGCTGCCAATTTCAGTCATCTGCATCTGTCCATCAATTTATTTTCTTGGAAACTACCGCGGAGCCCAGGAGGGTAGGTATGAGCAGGTCTGTTTTGTCAATTGTTTCGATCGAAACACTGTCCGAAAGGTCATGTGGTACTCGAAGCCGTACATGAGAACGAGGTCGCTTCGTATTTTGAAGTGAAATAAATAAATAAGAATATTGCCTTCTTTTCTAAACGCTAAACCGTTTTTAACTTGATGTAATAAATAACCTATATGATACTGATTGATACAATTGGATTTGGGGGAGTATTCCTTTTCCATCCAGGAGTGTGTGTAAAGAAATTTGGAGGGGTGTTAGGGGGGTGTTGGGGTGGTGTAGATTACTTCCTGATTGCGCCTCCACAGCCACACATTGCTTTTGTGTAACATGTATTGTATCTGTCAACTAGCTGAAATAATATACTTAGTCATGGGCTATAATTCGTTTCTTTAGTAATTCATTACAATCTTGTAGTAGCGTTAATGTCCTTAGGGTGTCGGTATTGCCCCAAATGACCATATTTAGTCTTTTTTGAATGTGTTTTAAATGGTCCATGTAGTGATAAAACTCCATAGTTTCTTTTCCATTTACCCTACTTTCTTATATATTAGTGTCGAATCCATAGTTTTTTTGGGGGGGGATCGCTATAGTGATTAATGGCTGTCCCAATGACATTTTCTCTGTGGTTAAAGTTAGACTTGAAAGATGTCGGAAATGTTACTATTCATCTCACCGACCCCCAAAACTATGAATTTGATATTAATGTCAGTCATTTTGGACACGTTATATTTCATTTCACCCAAGCCCCACGGTTAGGTATCAATCACGTCAAATCATCAACACCAAATCAACTGAATAACATCGACGCGACGGTATATTTCATCAACTAAAACATCGACACCCAAATAATCGACTGCCAAGTCATCGACAGCCAATTCATCGATAACCAAGTTATTGACGTAATTCATCTACAAACAAATCATCGTCAATCCATTTATTGACAGCTAAAATATCGACAGAAAATTTCTTGAGAACCAAATAACCGTTAAACAATTCATTAACAGCCAGATCGTAGATGATTAAATCATCGACAACAAGCTTAACGATCAAGTCATCGACAGCCAAGTAATCGACGGCCAAATTATTGATAGTCAATTCATGGACAACCAAATTATCGACACAATTGATCGTCAATCAATTCACCCACACTTAAAATATCGACGACCAATTAATCATTGACAGCCAAGCCATCGACTGCCAAATCATTGGTAGTCAATTCATCGGTGACCAAATTATCGAAACAATAAATCGACAACCCATCATCGTCAACCCATTCATCGACAGCTAAAATATCGACGACCAAACCATCAACAGCTAAATTGTCCAGAGCTAATTCATGCACATAAATCATCGACAACCAAATCATTGGCAAAACATTGACAGTGCATGACATCAGTACCCAAAATAGATAACCAAAATACTGACACCTATAACATTGGTAACCAGTGTTGAATTCAGACATTTTCACCCGGGGGGGGGATGTCAACTCCTCGGGGGGGAGGGTTGTTTTTCTGTATTTTTGCAAGAAAGTAGCATATTTAACAATTCCATTCACATACACATCTTACCTAATATTGAGACTAATTGCTGATAAATATTCAATGTGAAATTATAATTTAAAAAAAAACAATCGTTTGATTTCATCTAAAGCATTAAATAAAGACTGGCAAAAATATTTTACACTAAACTTTAACTGCTATTTACAGTAGCAATTTTTGTTATTATTTCCTATATTCAGTAGTTACTGTTTGTTACTAATGTAGAAGTTTTAAAAAAGATTTAAATTAACTCAAATATTTAATATACAAACACACACAGAAATATCTTAACAAAAAGTTATCATTCTTTCTCACACTTCTGATTCTAAATCAAGCATATTAGCCTTGGTTTCTTCACTGCATACACATCAATAGTTTAGTTTACGAAATCTTCAGTAGGATTAGTGCCGTGTCGTGGAAAATCAGCGCTTGGCGCGAGAGTATACGACGGCACCCCCGTATATATGAGTGAGGTCGACAGACCAGCCGCGAAAGTGAGAAAATTTTAAAAAGTAAACCATGCTTTTCCTTGATTTTGAGCACTTTTCATTATTTTTTTCCTTTCATTTTATATAATATGTGCACACACGTTTTATTCCTCTGTTTTTCTTTCCTTCTTTTCTTTTCTTTTTCCCTCCCGAATTTTGCACCCCTTACTTCGGTGCCCGAGGCCGTCGCCCCGCTTGCCCTTCCCCCATGGCACGGCTCTGAGCAAGATCATCACCTTCAATAGCAATCTTTCACTTATATACTACTATCATATTGATAAATTCTATATAAGTCTCTAATCCAGGAGGGATAACTGTTCCTCCCTGATCCCTCTAAATGACGCCCTCTGAATCTCTCCCTTTAACTGAATTATTTTTAATTAAAGAAAGGTGTGTTTACTTTAACAATTGTAAAACGCATTTACGTCTGTTACTTTCGATGCGAGAAATGGGATTTAGGTGCCCTATTTCAAATAATGCAAGAACTGAAGTCTGTTGACTTCAGAGATCATATGGAATGATCGATAGATCTTCCCTATCTTTCCTTTCCTATCTCAACCTGTGCTAGTGCTACCTACTAATATACACTCTGTAAAGAAAAAATAGCGACACCCCAATTCTCAAGGTAACTTACACAGAAAACCATAGTTGCAGCCGGCTAGAAGAGGAATAGAAGGAAATTATGAGTGTGATAACTTATTTCCATTATCTGTGACACTTGTGGTGTACAATGGCGCTTATTAATTATTTATGTATCAGTGATATTCTCTCCAGATGGCACTGAGAGCGTCTCGTAAATTATTTGGGTGAGAATTCTGCATTGCATTTGTGATGCGTAAGCCCAGGTAATTAGCATTTTGTGATTGTTCCACGCTTTGTAATTGTTTGAACAGTGTCAAGTGGCAACATTGTTGTTGTGCAATGTTGTTTTTGTATGAAATTGTTGCTACATGTGAACTGTAAACAAGTATGGTTGGTAAGAAATGTGACTTGCAGTCACGAGAACAAGACATACTTCTTGCTTTGCACAGCTAAGTTACATCGCTAAGGGACATGGCTGGAATACTCAGAATTTACCATTCGACGGCAGAAAGAGTAATGCACAAGCAAAAATATTATAACAAATCATCCCTTCGTCAATAGTGTAATAGAAAAAAGAAAGCATCACGCAGAGCTGATCGCCAAATAAAATGAATGGCACTGCAGAATTAAGGAATGACGTCCCCAAAAATCTTTTGATCTTGGAACTGCAGTCAGTCGTACGACTGTATTGTCTTAACTGTATGAGGAGGATATTACGAAGAAAAAACCGCCTGGAAAGTCGAAACTAACAAAAACACTGAAGACTTCAACACGTACGTTTGTGAGGCGCTATGCTACTTGGACTTATGGCAACTGGAAGCATGTTGTTTTCTCCGTTGAAAAAGGTTTAGAATAGTTGGAAACGATAGTGGTGTGAAGTTGTGGATACGAATGAGCGAGAAACTTGATACGTATTTTGTTTAAGAGATGCAAATATTCACTTACTAAGTGATGGTATGGGCTTGCTTCACTGTCAAAGACGTCAGAACAATTGATATATGTGATGTACAAAAATGTCTTCAAATTCTGGTACGTAAAATTCTTCAAACAGCTAAAGATAACTTCCCTGAAGAAGATACGGACTACTTCATTTTCCAGGACATAAATGCTTCATGTCAATGAACGAAAATCGTTAAGTTAATACGTGCTGCAAGAATATGACTATTCAAAGACTCATGTGGCCTCCAAGCTCACCTGACATGAATCCAATTGTAAAGTTTGGGTCGATATGAGCAGAAGACTCAACAGACAACTATATCGGATAAAATGGAACTCACGGAACAGATAATCCGGGAGTGATTCCATGAAATCAAGGTTGCATTTTGAAATAGCCTTGTCACCAAAAGGCCTCGACGATTCCCCTGGAAGTCCTAAAGCCCATAGTCCACATACGAAATCTAGTTCGATATATTGTACCTCTCAATGTTCGTACACAATATATCTTACTCTTAAGAAATTACGTTTTTTTGTTTTGTGCTAATATGGTGATTTTTCATACTTTTATGTATAACTCTTCCCACAGGCGTTTTTGCTGAAATCACATAGCTACTAATATATGTATATAAATTCATTATATGCATATAAAAAACCTGAAACTGCGGCGCAAGTGTTAAGAATGAACTGCTCATTAAGAATATGCATTGTGATATTATCAGCAATTCATGTTAAAACTCATATTGGTTAGTGTATGTTGTGAAAACCATATCCGAGCAAGTGTCGCTATTTTTTCTTTACAGAGTGTACAATATAGGGCGAGAGTTAGTGCCTACTAAATACAAACCTTTCTTCAACAGTTGACAATTTCATGTTCTGCCAAACTCGGTCATAGCGTTAAGAAATACAAGTTTTATTGGCTATTTGGTATTCTATCTTAGATGTTACATGTTTAATATTTATATAGAATGGGTCTGCATCATTTATATGTATATTGAGAGATTGGATTTCGTCTGCACGTGCACGGAAAGAAAGCAAATAATTATGTGAAGTAATTTCTACATTTTGTGACTGAAATTTTTTGTTTCTCCGGGGGGGAATGAATTTTCTTCGAGGGGGAGATTCCCCCCCGGCTACCCCCTGAATTCAACCCTGTTGGTAACTAGAACATAGACCGAACATAACATAGTCAACTAAAACTTCGATTGCACGTAAAATTGATAGTAAACATTGATAGTATATATCGAATAGCAGAAAAGCAAGGGAACGTAAAGTGTGGAGCCAAAGTACCGATAGTGCAAAACATTTATGACACGACAGACATATTAATAACCAAAACATCGACAATATGGAAATTCTTTTAATTTTTGAAGATGGCAAAATATTATGAATTACACAGGGCCGCATAGGTTCTGTTGTTTTTATAATGTTGGGTGTTTTATATGTATTTGAACATGCTGAAACCGAAACTGGCACTAGTTTCCTCATATCACGTAAGAATTTCTTACAATTCACGATTTATATATGTTGATTGCGGTATGCATGTTTAAGCATAATTCAACTGATTGACGCTAGATGTCACAAGTACGTGGTAAAATTATCCAGGCGGTAATAAAAATGAATGTGTTTTAAATGTAAGGAAGTTTAATTGAATTAAATTAACTAAAATTTTGCCTGCATGAATATTTAAAATATTTCTATATCAAACCTTGTTATCTCATTTCAAATAAATTTCATGGACTACAGAATTCACAGATCAGCCAACTTCTGGAGGACAATCAGAGCCTCGCCACACCAACACATAGCCACCATAGGAACGGCCAACCCAAGAAGACGAACTTACAAGATGCCACACCCCTAAAACGCACAACCACTAAACTGACATAGTAACAGCAAAAGAGGAGCGCGACAGTTGCGTCCTCTCTCACAACAAATACGCACGCAAAACAAACGACAGTCAACAACACAAATGGAAGGCAAGGGCCCAAGCCCGGTGCTTAAATCAACCACAAAAACCGCCAAGAAATCTCTGCTCTGCTCTGCTCTGCTCTGCTAGTTCTCACATATACTGAATCAAGAGGCCTAACTTCTCTTGTGTGAGTTAATGTGCGAGCGAGGATCAAGTGTTGCAAAACGCATTTGTGAGCAAAGCACACGTACTGCACTTAGAAGGTTGACGAAAGTTTTCACTTTCGGAGGGCAGCTTGCTTTTTGAACCTCATCTTACCATACTTTCTTTCACCTTCATCCTCATTTGGGCTTCGGCCCTAGGGTACATTCTTACGATGACTGACTCTGGCAAAACCACTGGACAAATGAATCTTGGCAGACATTCGGGTTTACCATCTGTATCTCCTTCAATACCCAGCACTTCAATAGCACAACCATCCACTCGCACTCGGCATTTTTCTTGGGGCCATGAACCGATCAATGTATCTCGAGATAGACACCCATCAAGCGAATCGACACAATCTGCTAAACGCATCCGGTCTCGCTCACCTATAACATCAATGGATATCGAGGTTGAACGACTAAATACTGGTGTACCTTCTGCAGTCTCTCCAACTATTTCATCAAATCATACGCCTCTATTTCATTTCATACTAACTGATTTTGACGCGAAGTACACGAACCCTAAAATGATTTTTCTTCAAATTGCCAAGTATGTTCCTCGGGTGCGAGACACCCTAGTTCAAATCGTAAAAACCAAAAATGGCTATATTTTAAAATCTAA
This sequence comes from Thermobia domestica, assembly GCF_964235325.1. Taxonomy (NCBI): domain Eukaryota; kingdom Metazoa; phylum Arthropoda; class Insecta; order Zygentoma; family Lepismatidae; genus Thermobia; species Thermobia domestica. The sequence goes on from NC_137461.1 coordinate 252,015,778, forward strand.
CGATCCAAATTTTGGTATCACTGTCCGTAATAAAGCTTCTTACGAAATTTTTGGTAAGAACGCTAAACTCACGAAACTCACGGACAAGCGAACGAAACAACAGCCACCTCCTCGAAAACTACCATTTCTGTCGGTTGTCATTAGGGGTGTTTCCCCCGAACTAACAGACGCAGAAATCCAAGAGGAATTAACGCAAGAAGGCATTTCAGTGGAAAAGTGTATTCGCATTCGCAATAATAATGGTCCTACATATATGGTACGCATTCTATCACAGCGGCAAGATACCATTGACTATCTTCTTAGATTTGGGGCACCCATCTATAAGAAAATTCATCGCGTCGAACCATCTAAAACGCAGGGTCCGCTTCCAATACGTTGCGAAAAGTGCCAGTTATACAACGACCACACTACGGCCAATTGTCGTAATCAACGTAAATGTGGTTACTGCTCCGGACTCCATGACACCAAAACATGCCCCAACTTGAAAGGACCACCTAAATGCAATACATGTGGTAGTGGGCTTCACCCTACATATAGCTATCGTTGTAAGGCAAAACCAGCACCCACTCCTGAGCATCCGGAACTAACTGTTCCATTAAAAACAGCAGACAAAACTACACCGCCTACACAATCGCTATTGCCTCCGTTAACAGTCGAAGATCTCATACGCTATGTTAGTCTGGTGTTACAAAACATTTTCCCTTTTCAACGAGCTCACATCATTCAACATATCATTTCTGCCGCCAAATCTATTTTTAATATTAATCTTCATGCAACTTATTCTAATAATTATGTACATTTTCACATTGGAATCCTGGAAACCGCTGTTTAAAACGGTCTACACAGTCTTCTTCATAATGGGGATTAACTTTCTTTTCGTCAATATTCGATCCTTTTCTCAACATAGACTGTTACTTGAATCTTTATTAATGGAAGAACATATTGGTGTTTTCGCTTTAAATGAAACTGCCTTAAAGCCGAGTATGCTTGCTCGTATTCCTGGATACCAACTGCAACGCTGCGACTTCCAAGATCAAGCTCAACGGGCCCAAGGGGGAGTAGCAATAGGATATTTCCCAAAGTACCCAGTTCGAGCCTATACTCCACAAGCTTTAGGTAATCTCCCGGAATACCTATTATTCACTATATACTTTCCATCGATCATTATCAACTTCAGTACAATCTATATTAGACCACGTCAACGTATCCCATTCGAATATTTCCGATATATAGCCACCAACTTTCGAAATATTATCATCATGGCGGACATTAACATCCACAGTCGTACTGATCGCGAAAAAGCCGACTTTGAGGACTACTTAAGTAACAATCTTCAGCTCCATCTTCATGTTCTTCCTGCACACACCAGGCCTATCAGTCAAACTACACCGGATGTCGTCATCACCTCTATGAATTTCCTTAATGACTGTCAGCTTACAGTACTGGACTCTATTGGCAGCGATCATCATCCAATAAAATTAACGTTCACTCGGGGACAACCCCAATGCCCTGTACTAGCACCTCGTCGAGTTCCGAGGTTTGATAAGGCGAATTGGCCTCATTTCCGGGAAGACCTAGAGGAATCTCTTTCTACCATAACACCTCCAACTACTGAAACTGAACTTGCTTCCTGTCTTACTGCTATTACTGCGGCAATTCAAACCAGCGCTCAGCAGCACATTCCGATGCAGCAAGTACATCCACACAAACCGGCCCTTCCACCGACATATCTTCCGCTCATACAGAAAGCCCGACAACATCTTCGGGAATATTATCAGACCGGGAATGACGCATGTCTTCGTCAGCATCGCCAATGGCAACGAGCTGTTCATAGCTACCTTGTTGCCTATAAACGCCGCAATTGGATTAAAACTTGCAACACCTTATCCGAGGAAGCGCATCCATCTCGCTACTGGAAGCGTTTTAATCAACTTACGGGCAAGAGCACCACAATAACCTACCCGCTAGTTGCAGATGGCATCCCTCTGTTCTCCAACGAAGAAAAAGCAAACGCCTTTGCTACACAACTCCAGACCGTTTTTACACCAACAGCGGCTTCTAAACGCTCTGAACGGAAAGACCTATCTAGCATCCCTGCTTTACAACCGTCAACAAATCATGTCATTGATCCGGAGCATCCACTTACCACACCCATTACTACCAATGAAATCCATTCTACACTAAAACGGAAGAAAAATACAGCACCTGGGATTGACAACATCTCTTATCGACACATAAAAGAAGCTCCACACTCATTCCTGCTAACCCTGGCAACAATATATACTTTCATACTTCAAACTGGTTTCTATCCTCCTGATTGGAAAATCTCAAAAATTTGTATGTTTCATAAACCGAATAAACCTGTCCATTCAGTTTGTTCATACAGACCAATCCAACTCACATCTGTTCTCAGCAAGATCCTCGAAAAAATCCTTGTCTGCCGCCTTCATAAATACCTCGAAAATACTGGTCTATTACCTATTCATCAAGCAGGTTTTCGACCTAGATTCTCCATCCATGACCAACTGCTTCGTCTCAGTACCATAGTTACAAATCAATTTAACAAAGGCTTGCCATCCTGTCTCATTCTAATGGATTTAGAAAAGGCATTTGATAAAGTATGGCACTATGGGCTAATTCAAAAACTGCAGTCATTCAAACTTCCCGTCTGCTATTTAAGGGCAGTTTACTCTTTTATTACAAATCGCATTGCGTATGTCGCAGTTGGTAACACACTCTCTTGGCCTATATTTCCGTTTACTGGAGTACCCCAGGGGTCTGCACTCAGCCCATTATTATATATTCTTTACGCTTCAGACATTCCTTCAGTGCCACGAAATGTTTTCACCTTCCAATATGCTGACGATACAGCTTTTCTTGCACTTGGCAACACTGTCCAACAAATTAGTCTTGCTCTACAAACAACTCTCGACAATTTCATCAAGTGGTGCCAGAGATGGCATCTGACTATTAACAATGACAAAACGCAAGCGCTGGTTTTCCTACCACCTAACAGGCGTTCTAGGGTTCACCGAAACCCCACTCTCTTACGAGTAACTGTTGATGGGTACATTGTACGCCCTACCAAAACTGCTACCTACTTGGGCGTCGTCTTCGATTCCAAACTGACTTTGAATGCACATTTGCAAAAATTAAGAGCTAAGGCTACTATACGCTTAAATCTTTTACGTCGTCTCACAGGCACCACTTGGGGCCTCAAAGCAGATGTTTTACTCCACACCTATAAGATGTTTCTCCGACCTATACTCACTTTTGGACATACTGCCTGGTGCAATGCTTCTGCTTCCTTCTATGAAAAACTTTGCATATTGGAGCGTCATGCTATTAGACTAGCTCACCGACTTAAGCTTCCATATCCCACGTGGCTCACGTATGAGTACATCAACTTTCCTAAGCTCACAGAACATGTTGCACAACTCCGTATTCGGTACATCACTTCTCGCATTGAAACGGGCCATCCGCTATTTCTGGACATACTTCAATCTGATGCTGTCACCGATGCCGCATACCGCTACAAGCATTCTCCTTTAAATGTACTCATTTCCTTATATGTCCAACATGCAAACCTCACAGAGGACGAACGTGACATCTATGCCATTTATATCATTCATGATCATATTCCTCATGTTTTTCCATCTTAGCACCGACATCCTCACAACTAACAAGGGCTTCCCCTTGTGATCATTAGTCCCGAGTCGCCCCGGGACAGAAGATTTAACCTGCATATGTCTAACTAATTTCTATTTGTTTGTGATGTGCTGGCACTTCATCTCATCTTTCATTTACATTATCTTACATTTTCAATCAGGTAAAATACTATCTCGCATTATATATGCTCTTTTATATATATATATATTAAATATTTTCTTGCACATTTGCACCTATGTATTCTTCACTTTATTTTCGATATTCACATAAGTTCTTATCTTTTTCTTGCCTTATTTACGTTATGTATTTTGTTATATATTTCCATTTGGCACCTTGATTGCACTGTTTCGTTTTGTGTACCATATAATAAAGATGAAAAATGAAATAAAGAATAATAAAATGATGATATAACTCCCTTCCAAAACTGATGCACAAACACCACTGTTAATAATGAAGCTTCCCTTAGACCACCACATTCTTTTCAATAATATATATTTCTGTAGAAAATCACTTGCCAAAGAGAGGGCGTAACCCTCTGAGAGGCTGGAGAAGTATATAAATTTTCAAGAATCACATGATTTGTATAATAAGTAAATTTTCTTTTCTCCTTTCCGTAAAAAAAAAAGCTAGTTCTCTTTAGTAGTTCCTTGAATACTGTGTTGCCATGGCATCTCGTGGTTGTAAGAATAGACCAGATTTATTTTGTTACATCTATGGTGAATTTGTTCCACACAAACAGAAACAGAAAAATACAGATTTTGTATGAACGGCATATTTCGGATACTTCCGTATGGGACTTGGAGATCAAGATAAATCGTGGACTCTACACAATCTGTGTAGATCTTGTGTGGAATCATTACGAAAGTGGAGCACTGGAAAACGGTCATCCATGCCATTCGCAGTACCAATGCTGTGGAGAGAACCCAAAAACCACAGCGACGATTGCCACTTCTGTTCCTGTGAAATTGTAAGACACAATACTCGAAACAAGACAAAGATAGTGTATCCCAATATTTCTTCTGCAATAAGACCTGTGCTGCACGGCCTAGACTTGCCTGTTCCGACACCTCCATCAAGTCTTGAGTCCGTAATGATAATAGTTCGTACAGTGATTCAGTGGAAAATAGTGAAATAGAAGATGAAGTTTACAACCCCCCTAGCGGATTTCGTGACCCTATACCACTCACTCAACGCCAGCTCAATGATCTAGTTAGAGACATAAATCTGTCTAAAGAATCTGCTGAACTTCTTGGTTCCAAACTTAATGAAAATAACTTACTGGCCTGTGGAACATTTTCCTGGTACAGATATCGGGGGAAAAAAAATTGTGCAGTATTTCTCAAAAGAAGGTTTTGTCGTGTTTATTTTGATGTATCAGGTTTGTTGATCAAGTTAAATTTCCCTTGCCTTTCTAGTGATTGGAGATTATTTATTGACTCGAATAAAACAAGTTTAAAATTTGTTCTGTTATATAATGGAAATAAGTTCCCCCTCAGTTCCTATTGCTCATTCTGTGTCACTGAAAGAAACATACGAAAATGTGCAATTTATTCTTAATAAAATTAAATACGACGTACATGGTTGTGTGGTGTGTAGAGATCTGAAGATTTTGAGCATTGTATGGGCAACAAGGTGGGTATACGAAAATACCATGTTACATCTGCGAGTGGGATAGTAGGGCACGAAATGACTTCTGGGGAAGGAAACAGTGTCCATTACGGAAAACACTGAACGCGAGATCAAAAAACATCATTCAACAAAATTTAGTCAGTCCTGAGAAAGTTATACTACCTCCCCTTCACATAAAATTAGGATTGATGAAACAATTTGTTAAGGCACTCGACAAGGAAGGCGAATATTTCAAGTTCATATGCAACAAATTTCCTTCACTTTCAAAGTGAAAGAAGGTGTCTTCGTTGGCCCAGACATGAGGAAGTTAATGAAGGATAAAAACTTCGAGGCAACAATGACTAATGCTGAAAGGGATGCTTGGATAGCATTCAAAAGCGTGGTGGTGAACTTCTTGGGGAACCAAAAAAGTGCTGAATACAGAGAAGTTGTTGAGAATATGTTAGTTAAATTTCAAGAACTGGGTTGCAACATAAATCTCAAGTTGAGTTCTCATCTTGATTACTTTCCACCAAATCTCGGAGAATTAGGTGAGTAACAAGGAGAACGGTTCCACAAAGACATGAGAGATATGGAGAAAAGGTATCAGGCACTTTGGAGTGTTACCATGATGGCTGACTACTGTCGCACACTGCACACAGAAACTTCAGAAGAAAATCACAAGAAAATTAAACGATGTGAAAAATAAGTATGTTATATGACTGTGTTGATTTCCATTTTACAACGTATATATTTATGTATATATTTCCATATTATATGTATATATGTAGTAATCTGTATGTGTAGAGAATCTTATATTCTTTTCTTTGTCAGTCTGCATTCACATTAAACAAAACATGTTCAGTTATTTACCATAATAAGCTCTTTAGTCTGATAGGAGATAAGAAATAAGGTATAATATAGCAGTATTGAATACGGAAGAAGGCCCAAATTTGGACATTGATTTGTAAGAAAACCTTACGTGACAGGGAAAAACGAATTCATTATTCGTAATCAGCTAGGAACAAAGAATTAAGTTCACCTATTAATCAAAAAACAACATGAACTTTTTTTCAATTTGCAGCCCTGTGTTATTACGTAGTAAAAATACTTCTTCTATTTTAACTAATATGCAACCAAAAAACAGAAAAATTTGTCAATTGATATTTACATATATGGTGCCTGTGTTTCTTCCGGAGAGCTTTGTCCTCCGAAATGGTCAACTGCTTCTCTCACAACTATGATTAATTACGGTTACATGTGACTCTTGCGCGGGGTACCTTTTTCAGCAAATTTTGTTTTAGTGTATAACTTCTCAACGGGTGCCATGGGCCACAGAGTTAGTTACAGTTAGTTAGTACTAACAATATATTGAGAGCAGCGTATTGGTCTAATATGGACAAAATGTGTTTTCGTCGTCTGCAGACATAATACTGAAAGGGTTACATTTTCCATTGAGGAGAGTGCAACTCCTAGATCTGCCACTAGGCTACGGAAGGATTATATATCTTCACTCATGCTCAGAAGAATGGAAGGTTCGGAGTAGGCGCAAAATATTACCGCTGTAACACTTATGGATATGAACTAGTTTGTAGGCCTTCTAACAATGGATTGAGAGAAGATTGTTGGTTTAATATGTTGACACAAAAATATTTACACATCTTATTCTATTGAAACAGCACAGGAGTTAGCTATATTTCCCTAGAAGGGAGCACGCAAACCCTTCTGGATCCATCCCTGATGCCCAGAGTTAATATTTCTTCATTCATATTCAAGTGGATGGAAAATTCGGAGGGAGTGCAAATAATTTATTACTCATTGTTACACATGGGGATATTAGCTACTTTGTACTAATGATAGACTGAGAGCAAATTATTAGTAATTAACTCAAAAATACTTGAGTCATCTCGTGTCGTTGGAGTAACAGAAAAGTGTTATATTTTCACTTGAGGGTGGGTGCACGACCCATTCTAAATCCACCACTGGGTCAAGAAGGTGGGTGCCATCTCTTCATTCTTGCACATAAGAATGGAACGTTCTGAGGGGACGCTAAATTAGGGCGTCATTTCAGATTTCGCTTGAGGGGGGCGAGAGCACCACCGACATAAGACCTTCACGTTTTGTACTACTATATTAGTAGACAATCTATTAAAGTATACATATTCCTCAAAATCTTGGGGAGCGATTGTCCCTCCTGCCCCTAAATGACGCGCCTGCACTAAATATTACCCACGGTAACACTTGGAAATTGCCAGTTTGTACTAACAATATATTGAGAGCTTATAATTGGTCTATTACATTGACCAAAAAGAAATCTCCTCGCCTCGCTGAAATAACGCAAAAGGATTATATCTTCGCTTCAGGAGGGCGTCCTTTTTTTTTTTTTTTTTTTTTTTGATCCACCACTTCTCTCCCTTATATCTCTAAATGCATAATTTGTATTTACATTTTCTGTCCTTCTTAAGAGTGTAATTCAGACTTCCATTGGATCTCCCACACAACTATAGATTTTACTGATTTAACTTCCTCTTCACACCGGCTGCTGCAGGGAAGCCGTATTCATTTAGTAATGCTGTCAATCCTATTCTACAAGTTCTTCGCGCCTGGCACCACTGTAGAACAGCTGAGGAACGAATATAATTTGGCGTAAATACGATATTCATTTTTTTCTTTTCTGTATCCATGTATTTTTAGTGCAAGGCATAAAACAAATTAGCGATTACGAATGTTTTCTGCTAAGGAATTAGTGAGACTCTAAACTACTCAGTCAATTATTTATTTACAAATATAAAAGATCGTCGCAGTAGAGTTATGGATGCAAATTATGAACCTATAAAGCCAACAAGAATTAAAATTTTGAGCCTAGGTGCTCAAGGAGTTGGAAAGGTGCAGAATTCCGTAATGTTAGGGCGTTTCCTAGTTCAAAGGAAGAATGAGTTCAAACTATAAAGTTGTATTAATTTGTAGAGTAATCATAGTAGCATGTGTAAAAATTATCTATGGATATGTATACCTTCCTGTTTGTATTGACTCAGGTTACTGTATACCCATAATCTCATTGTCTTAAAGTGCCTTTTTTTGTAGCCATGTGGCTACCACATTATCTCGTATCATTAATGCCAAGTGGAAATTTGCCGCGCACTCAAAGCCAGGGATTCTTTGTTTTCCTCATGTACAGTTTCAGAATTTCAGTACAAAATAGCACTCAAATAATGCCAATAGACAACCCTCTGCTGGCAAAACCAATCCGTAAATGTAGGGTTATCATATGTCCGTATTGTGTACGGACTGTTTGTATTTTTTGGTCCGTATCCGTATCGTACAAAGTATGAAATAGGAAAATGTTCGTGTTTGACAGTTTTTGGAGCTGCCCGAAAATTTCTTAGTCGGGAATCGCTAAAATCTCAGGCAAAAAGAATTGTTTTCATCATATAACATACCGTATTTTAGTTACTATTAATAAAATAGGTTATGTTTTTAAAAAGTGTCATTTTTCCAGTTCAGGGTTCTTTTGGTTAAATTTAATTTACGTAATTTAATGGCATGATTTTTTATATTTGTGTTAATGAAAAAAAAAAGAAATAAAACATGTTAGTTTCTAATAGTGTTTGGACTATGTTTAGCAGAAGGGGTCCAGCAATTTTTTCTAAAACATGTTACAATTTTGGGAGTTTCCGTTCTCATTAGGTTAGGTTAGTTTCGATTAGGTTATGTTACTTTATATTAGATTATATTAGCGTAGGGGTCCGGCATAATTTTCGAAAAAATGACAGAATTTCGCTTATTTTTATTAATATCAGGTTAGTTTAGTTTAGGTTAGGTTAGGTTAGGTTAGATTAGATTCATTTCTCCCGTAAATTTTGTGTTTTTTACGTACATCTGGACCCCGTCTGATAACCTTTAACCAATATTTATTCTGTGTTTGGGCACCGTATCTTTGATGGGTCGTCATTTTAAGGTTTGTCTATGTTTTGGATCAAAAAATTATGGCAACCCTACGTTAATGCGTTATACGACCGTGCCTGATGAGTTTCAAATTTTCAAGCAGGTTATATAATAGAAAGAGATGTGAGAGTCAGTGGCTATTTTTCCTCTTTTTGTCACATTATTATTATTATTATTAATATCTCGAATATGTATCGAAAAACGCTCCTGAGGCAATTCTTGGTTAACTGTATCACTCCTACACGTAACCGGCAGGAACTATCTCTACTTACACGTGAAGAAAATTTCTTAAGTAAATTTGGGCCAGTAGTTGTTGAGTTTTAGTAAAGCGTAGTGCGAGATCAGGCTTAATTTTAACGTTTTTAATTTTTATTTGACCACTGCTTTCATCGGATCAAACTTTTCTGTGATCTTCAGCATGTTGAAACGGTGGGAACAGAGCCGAGGTTTCAATGGGGAAAATATTCTGAAAATGGCGCTATTTTAAATAGCGTAGATCTAGGTATCGTGCAGTTTTACTACACGGACTCATAGTATAAGTAGTAGTTAAAGTAGGCGTAGCAGTAGGAGTAGAAACGGGTTAGAAGCCCCGAAGGGGTTCGTTTGGTTCTGTTCTCGACATAAAATGGGCAAATTAAAGACTTCCCTAAATTTTTTGGGCCTTGTACAATCTTTGGATCCGTATAGTAAAACTGCACCGTAGATATAGCTGATAATAGTGATACGAACCATAGCATTTTGTTGGTTGAGATTGTAGTTATAATTCTAGTGTCAGTGAAGATTACGATAGTGTTCACAGCTTCCAAACCACATATCCTTTGTCTGTGCTCCAAACCTTATCCGACCGGTTTCCAAGTCATTTGCAAGATATTGTGAGGAAAATGGAAATAAAAAAACGAAACTCTTCGCAAACAATCGCAAAAACTTGTGTGTAATACTTTTAATTATGTAAAAATAAATAAATAAATAAGGAATTGGAGCAGTCACTGAAAGTAGAAAAATTCTTTCCTTCAAGCACGGAGAAAATAGCAAGAGTCTTGTTATGTTTTCTGTGCTTCAAAATGAAATGAAATGTAATATTTAAGTTTTATGTCCCACGATTATGCCGGTTAGGCTAAACGAGGCGGTAATAATGAGAAATGAATGAAATGGTGGAATGAAGAAAGTGGGAGGAAACGGGAGAACCCCGAGAAAGTCCACGAGCACGGTGTTTGTACACCACAAAGTCCACACGGCAGGAGCTGGGATCGAACTAGGAACCCCAAGCACCAGTGGTGAACGCTCTACCACTGATTTTTGAAAATTGATTCGAGCACACAGGGCCGGCCTTATATATATATATATTGCGCTCTCCCTACTGGCCTAGTGGTTATACCCATTTTCCTTTATAACGTTTTCCCGTTTGCAAAATATTCTGGTGAAAATTCTCAGCCTGTTCACTGCTTATAGCAGCTAATTTTTCAGAGAAATAACTCAAATGGAAATACAGACAGTGGATGAGTTTTAAAATACGTATTTCACTCTTGTGTCTCGCAATTTTTCAAGAATGTTCTGTACCAGTATTTCATAGTTTTTTTATCTTACAAGTAAACCTATCGATGTCGAAATTTAGTTTATTGACAAACTTGGAAAAGAAATGTAGGATATCAAGAAACGAGCGTAAGCAAAATTTAAAATGCTTCTGTCCACAAAGATGGCCGCAGTATCGAAAAACCTGATTGATCAGAATAAGCTATAACAATGTGTTTTTAATTTGAAAATTTCATTTTATTTCTAAAACGGGTAAAGGGATTAAAAACAAAACCACATTAACCTACACGGGAGGAAGTAGACTCTATATGAGGGTGTGCTCATCATGGCAGCCATCTTGAACTCGGCCATCTTATATCTCGCTCGAGTTTTTTAATTGGGAGAGGGGTCATGTAACATATCAAATTGTGCTAGAATTTTACGAGAAATACAATGGCGAAGTCAACGTTTCCATAAATTTATATTTGTAAGACATAATGAAATGCACATTGATATGAATTCGTTGGTTCAAAGGTTTCTTAACAGCTGTAACTTTTTTAAAAGAGTTCTAGTCAGGAAAACCTAATGTACGCTAGTGAGAATATCGTAGGTAGCTCTTATGAAAGTATACAGCTTGAAATCGTCACCGACTGCAGACAAAATGAAATGGTGATGAGACGATTACAAACTTTAAGGAACTGATTGAAGATGAATGACACATTTTGCATTGGATTATCCCAGTTAGAAGGCAAACCTTCACAAGCAGCCACCAGTTTAGTAAGCACTAGTATACATTCAATTTTCCTGATTTCATTTTAAAAAAATCCACGGGATTTTTCGCAGGAAAGGGCAAAATGGTTTGTCCTATGGTTTTGTGCTTTTAATATAGCTATAATAAGAGGAAGGATATACAAAGAAGTCGCACTGAGGCTGATTTATTTGATACCATATCGGTAGTATCACATGACGTAATCAGTAAAAACGCCAAGAACCTTTACATAGTAGGGTGTTCAAAATAAAAGAGGGTGTGCACCCAAAATAATGGTTCAATTCCCATGGTTCAAATATGCACTCATCAGTAACTTCATTATGTTATGAAATTTTAGAATGCAATACGTTTGAAACTAATTTAATGTAAATGCAGTGCGTTTAAAAGTAATTTAACGTTATACAAGGAGTAAAAATCTCTACGACTGGACCGAAGATCGAACCTGGTCTTCTGATTATCGTGCCGATGCGTTAACCTCTAGCCACCCAATCTGCTCCCTGAACAGCAATAATTTTATTACTTCTGAAGTGGATACTCAACCACTCAGACCACCTCAAACCGTTCCTCTTATTCTAATTTAATGTTACTTTTTCTTTCTACTAAACTAGTTATTTAAAAATGAATATGAAACTTTATTAATATAACAAATAGACTATTAAAGTGCTTTCAAAACTAGAAACAAATTGACAGCTCAAAAACACGTGCAGATTTGTCTTGAAGAAGGGAATCTATGTCACATAGTTATGGTGGTCACTCAGCGAGGGTCGAATCATAAACGTCATTTTAGCAATAGTTAGTGGAGGGTTTCCTTGGCAACAGACCTTAACATTAGAATGTTGTCGCTAATAAACACATGTTTTCAGAAGGAAAGAAGCTGTTTTAGTCTTTCGTTTCTTTGTGCGTGGAAGTGATTAAAAAAAAGAAGAAGAAGAAAAGAAAAAAAAAACAAGCAGACAGACACAGCTCCTCGGACAGAGCCAATATTACAGAGATTTTCCTTTTCGTTAAGACTCACATTACAATTCCAGCTGATGACTCGCCGGGATGCACACGAAGTGGCAACAGCGTACCACATGCTTTTCCAAACGTCAATATGTTTTAGTTTTGAAGACACTATAACAATCTGGAGACACGGTGCTTCAGTAGGCACTCACCTCTGGTGCGAGGGATTCCTGGTTCGTTCCTAGGACATGTGAGAGTATGGTGGACAACATCGTATCCGTGGGTATTCTCGAGTTTATCCCGTTTCGTCACATTCTCATTCCACCAATTCTTTGATTGGTTGAGTCGGAGTTTAGTGTACTTTTCAACATCGAGGCTATATGAGACGTAGACCTACAGCGTAACATGGGATCCGGACCAAATGAACTCTCGGTTGGCATGTATAGCGCCCGAAAGCGAATAGGCTAACCATATAGCTACGTACAACTCACCAATTCTTTCAATAATCATCTGTCTGCAGACCATAGGCCATTCTAGGAATTAGAGATGGCCACAAAGTTTCGGTTCTGCGAGGAACCAACTCTTGGAGATCCGGTTTTCAGAACCGGTTCCAGACCTGGATCTGAAAACCCGGTACCAGAACCGGATCTTAGGAACTGGTTCCATACCTGGATCCGAAAACCCTCAAAGACCCGTAAAGGAGGCACAAAGTTCACCTTCAATACACTACAAAGGGGCCCACGCGCTTGTGCCCTCCCGTCCAAACCCGCTTATGCCTCCCAGAAAAGAAAAAAAAAAAAGATTGGTTCACAAGTGGTTGTTTAGCCAAATGAGTTTGCCAGTTTGCCTGTTTTTCCAGTTACACAGTTTGTTTAGTCAAATGAGAAAGCGACCGCTGCTTGTCGCTTCCACCATTTCATCTAGCACACTGTTCACAGCCTGCCAGCAGTTCGGGTTTAGCGTAGGGATGTCCACCGAAACCGGTTCCAGAACCGGATCTGGCCATCCCTACTAGGAATGTAAATCTAGAAATTCCTTAATAATAATAATAATAATAATAATAATAATAATAATAATAATAATAATAATAATAATAATAATAATAATAATAATGTGTAATTCAATCAAATTAGTCGTGAGAAATGTTTCCTTTTCTTTCATTTAACGGAGCTGTAATTTGCCTACTATATTAACTCAATGCGTTATAAAAAAAAGCCGCTAACATAGATGGGGTTACCATTGAAAATTTTGAAATTTAATAAATATTTAGGCGCATTCCTTGGTATAAGTTATTATTTGTACATGCGTCATTTATCCGTTAATCTCCTATAGTTTTTCTTAATTTCATATTATGATTTCTGTTCTTTTCAACCACAAGAATATGCCCAATCAATGTAAAATAAATTTAGAAAAAAAAAATTCAAGATGACCATTACAAATACCTTTCTGTGGTATATTTCTTATGCTTTGCCGTTAAAGGTAGTTTTTATTTTCATTTTTAGTTCAATCATTCTGTTATTTTGCATTTCAGAGCTGTCTCATCAAAAGATATTACGAGAAGAGATTTGTATCGAAGTACCTAGCAACAATTGGCATTGACTATGGAGTCACTCGTACGGAAGTGAATAATGTTGAAGTCTGTGTGAATATCTTCGATGTGTCAGGGGATCCTTTGTTTTACGAGGTAAGTACTAATCTAGATAAGGATTTTAGTAGATGGCATAATAATGAATACCTAGTTAAATATTTATTGTCTTTTCAGAAAAGTAGACTGAATTGTACCGTGATGTACTTTGCAGGCTTCTGCTGAGTCAAATACTAGTTTTTGTCACATGTAATTAAACTAAATTAAACTGCTGGCACAGGATTTTATATATATATATATATATATATATATATATATATATATATAGAGAGAGAGAGAGAGAGAGAGAGAGGTTAGAGCCTACCGGTAGGTTTTTGGCACTCATGGCTTTTGGAAAATGTGTAGTAAGTACATTGGATCCTCTTGCTGTAATGCTGTCTTTCTAGACTGCAGTTCGCTACTTTTCTTTGATGTAAATCTCCAACTGTCGTCACGTCGCTAGGTGGACGCCGCAATAACACTGTCTGGTGAGTACGAAAGGAACGGTCATGTGTTTTTCATCTAACTACATTCGCCACTGCCTTACTTCACTGATTTTACGAGAAGTGCTATTCTAGTACGGCTAAGGTGTTAACTACATTTAATGAACCCAACATTATTTCTAATTGACGTTATAGGATACATATTACATACACGAATAGAAAGTACTAACCTCTGTCCTGTTGAAAAATTGAATTTATATTGTTTCGATCCTTGCTGGAATTTTTGTCAACAACATTCCGCCTGAGAAAAGTGACTTGTATTATCCTCCCGTGCTTACTTTAATCCAACTTACGACGCACATTTTCGATTTTAACAATATTGCTCTGGCATGCAACCAATCCGAATATGTATTTATAAAAACTATAGGGCACACATTCTTAAGAAAAGTGACGTACCTTGTGTCTCCGTGTTGACTTGAATCCAATTTGGGGCGCAATTTTTTAAATTGTAGCAGGATTGCTTTGGCTTGTAACCAACCGAATACCTACTCATAGAAACTTACTTAAAATATATCTATCTATATCTATATCTATATCTATCTATCTATCTATCTATCTATCTATATATATATATATATATATATATATATATATATATATATATATATATATATATATATATATATATATATATATATCGGGTGTTGCAAAATAAGTGTTACAACTCTTGGGAGGTGACTCCTGCCACTGAGACAAGAAAAAAAGTTCTCTTCAACTTTCTGCTATCGGACATAGTTTCAGATCTACAAGGTGCCGAAAGCGTGGGAAAATGACTTTCGGACGCCAACAGTTCGGAAACTATCCAACATAAAGAGGGCGGGTAAAAAATTCACTGAAGAAGTCATACCTGCTCTATTGAATTTTGCATGTTTCACAATCCTACCGTGCACGCGCAAGGGATTCCCCAAAGGAACGTAGGGAGTTCCGGATAATCTGCCAAATGAAACTTGGTCTAAATGGATATGAATTGATAGAGTTTCTACCAGGTAACAATAATTCGTTTGTCTTAATTCGATATCTGGAACAAATACAAAATGGCGGACACCTTTATGCCCGTTGTGTGTGGTTGCATAATCGCCAGGTACCGATGCTGGCCAACAGTGACGTTCTGAGTAATAATTGTAGCGAATTTGTACTCAAATGCTCTAGAAAGACATCTGGAGTGTCGGTAGAGCATAACAGATGAAGCAGGGTGATTCACATGTGTGGAAACACTTAACGAAAAATAACCAAAAATGCACTCATACTCAGTAAACGTGAGTTCAAAGCGTCGGAAATGTAAGGATTAGCGTCAAGAACATGAAAGCCATTGCCAATTCACCAATAATATTCCCTCAAACCGATGCAATATGATGTGCACGGTTGCATACCAACCAGGATGCAACAACTGAGTCCAAGTTCAAATTGTGCACTGACTCAGTAAGAAACTGGGTAAACTAAATGAATGTCACTAGTGGGATCGCATGATCGATATTGAAATAGGCCAATGTGTGTGTTGATATCAACATGTAGCTAATGATCAAATGTCAACATGTCCCACTACTGCCGGGACATCGTCCCACGTGCGAAAAATAGGAAAATAACTACTCGGGTTTTGAATCTGAGGCCGTGGGCTCCCAGTAGGATTGGAAACTGCGACCACGCGAGCAAAAGCGAGCGCTCTAGCCTTGAGGTTCGAAGGAGCCTTTCTCTGTATTCATTTCTTTGAGGAGTACGCACTTTGTTTGGCAAGCCATCTTGTACAGCCTCCCGACATACTTGTGTGTTTCATTTTGTTACTCCTACTGCACAGTTGTAAACAATCAGAGCTTTAAGACGTTTCTTCCTATTTCTCATGTCGTTTTAATTTCGATATGTATGGTGTTCCAGCTGTAGTGTTAAATGTGCCAAATCGGTTCATTTTCGTCTTTGTCTTGGCATGTGCACTGTGTGTAAGATACGATTTTCTGGAGGTATTTTCCTATATTTCGAGTACGTCATATATCTCACAAGACGTGGGACATGATACAAGTTTGTTATTTTCACGCCCTATCAGAATTTGAACCATGCATTAAGAGATTTCTTTTCATATGTGTCGACTGTGGGACAATGTCCCAAACAAAGAGGGACATTGATACAATCGTGTTCTAGTTACATTCTACCAAAAGTTGCACCAGATGTAATAGCAGAAAGTACAACGTTATTTTCCTAGTTTTCGCAGGTGAGATGGTGTCCCAGCAGTAGTGCGACATGTTGACATTTCCATTAGCTACATGTTGATATCAACACACACATTGGCCTATTTCAATATCGATCATGCGATCCCACTAGTGACATTCATTTAGTTTACCCAGTTTCTTACTGAGTCCATTGCACAATTTGAACTTGGACTCAGTTGTTGCATCCTGGTTGGTATGCAACCGTGCACATCATATTGCATCGGTTTGAGGGAATATTATTGGTGAATTGGCAATGGCTTTCATGTTCTTGACGCTAATCCTTACATTTCCGACGCTTTGAACTCACGTTTACTGAGTATGAGTGCATTTTTGGTTATTTTTCGTTAAGTGTTTCCACACATGTGAATCACCCTGCTTCATCTGTTATGCTCTACCGACACTCCAGATGTCTTTCTAGAGCATTTGAGTACAAATTCGCTACAATTATTACTCAGAACGTCACTGTTGGCCAGCATCGGTACCTGGCGATTATGCAACCACACACAACGGGCATAAAGGTGTCCGCCATTTTGTATTTGTTCCAGATATCGAATTAAGACAAACGAATTATTGTTACCTGGTAGAAACTCTATCAATTCATATCCATTTAGACCAAGTTTCATTTGGTAGATTAGCCGGGACTCCCTACTTTCCTTTGGGGAATCCCTTGCGCGTGCACGGTAGGATTGTGAAACATGCAAAATTCAATAGAGCAGGTATGACTTCTTCAGTGAATTTTTTACCCGCCCTCTTTATGTTGGATAGTTTCCGAACTGTTGGTGTCCGAAAGTCATTTTCCCACGCTTTCGGCACCTTGTAGATCTGAAACTATGTCCGATAGCAGAAAGTTGAAGAGAACTTTTTTTCTTGTCTCAGTGGCAGGAGTCACCTCCCAAGAGTTGTAACACTTATTTTGCAACACCCGATATATATATATATATATATATATATATATATATATATATATATATATATATATATATATATATATATATATATATATATATATATATATATAATATATATATATATATATATATATATATATATATATATATATAACTTCTATAAGTAGATAAACACTTCGTTTAATTACATTAACTTCCTTGAATTCTAGAAGATTTGAAAGAAACTGAATCATCCGAAAAGACAATTGTAGTGTACGTCAAATTTTCCCCACAGAATTTAGTAATTTTACTTAACGCATTTAGCACTGTTCTTTACTTACAGAGTTTCGTTTATAAAAGCTGAATTTTGATTATGAGTGTTACTGTATTATGTTTGGAACTAATTTAATATCTTCCTCTCGTAGTATTTGACTCAGAACAAGGTGTAGTACATAACACATGTTTTTCACCGTTATAAGTATTCTACCATTTCTAACAGGTTAGAGAATTAATCTCTGAGATTTGATGTACGAGTTGCTCTCTAATATTGTCCATTAATTGTCTTCTTCTTTCCCTCCCTTTCTTACCTTTTATCATCCCTAACAAGACATTTCGTTCTCAAATAATACCGTAATTCTTTATTAATGGATGCTAATACACATAAACTAATGTTCAAAATCACCTCACACTCAGTATCCCTTGTAGTCTTCTTTATATCAGTATATAATGCCGGTTATCGCTATAACCTTCGTCAGCACCTATTCTTATAAAGCTTGATTCCTTATATAACCACTATAAATGATGCTATCTTGTTGTTTTATTTTATTTATTTTTGTCGAAAACAGAATCATTTGTTTTTCTCCCTTACTACTTTTTCCCGTTATCCTCCTTTTTACGTCCACGTTTTTCTGTATTTAGGTAGGAAAACGTACAAAAAGAAAAGAAATCTATAAAAATTCTACGGTAAGAAAAGTTCTAAAATAAAACTAAAAAAAAGTGACCTTGTGTCCTTTTCTCTTCTAAAACCAAATTGCTCCTCTTTAATTTCCTCATTTGTTCGAATTTCTGTTTAATATTCGAAGGACATTTTTCGTCGCATATGATATTAGATTAATTGTTCTGTATTCCTAATATAGTTTCGTGCTTTTTTTCCCCCTTTCTTTCTCACTGAAATCATCGTAGACTGCAAATACTGATCTGGTCATTTTGCTTTTTCTTTTATTATATAGCATATGTGAAATAATTTTGTCTCCTCCTCCTGTGTTCTTATTCTTTATGTTCCGAAGTGCTTTTCCCTAATTCATTTCCTTAGTCTAGCAAACTTTTAGTTTTCTTCACTCGTTTGTTTTTCATCTTCAGCATCTTGTCTGTGCGGTCTGTTCTTTTTCATACCGTGCCTCTAAATATTTTTTTTCGATCTATCTATTTTCCCTTACTAACTTTATCTTTTCTTTTGTGCATTACTTTTCTTTTTATTGTTATATTTGTCCTTTGTTCTCTCTTACATATTTTCATTGATTTAACTTCTTAGTACATTTATTCATATTTCCTTATTCTTGCTGATTCCTCTATCTCTTTACGCTTACTTAAATAATATTACTTCCTTCGTTAGCATTGTCGATTTTTCTTCGTAGTTTTATTATTCAGGTTTCTGTATGTACATTTTTTTATGTGTCAGTACTACTCTCTTTCCATGCCTTCATACCCTTCTTTGCCCTACTTGCTTAAATATCAGCAGCTCAACAGTCAGCTAACCATTTGAAAAGACAGGACATTTATACGTTGATATTAAAATGTCTCAGTTCTGTAGCCAGAGTGTAAAACATATGTGCGCTATAATCAATAGTTCTTTGCTAATCTTTTGTGCATTTGCTTTTCACGTTTAGCTGTAGAAGAGATGTATTTTTTAGACGCTAAGAAGGTAACTTTCAAATCAAAACATTAAAAGGAAGGAATAAAAATAGTATTTATGCAACCATTTATTTAATTTTGCCTTCTTTTGTGAGTTTAATTTATAATACTTGCTATTCCAACGAAGTAGGAAACTCAATTTGTCAAAATCATTTTAAATATAAATATAGGAATAAAAATACATGAGTATGAATTTATTAATCTGTAATCTAATTATCGTATTGTCATCATTCATAATTTCTTGCGAACTATTTGAAGATAAACAATTCAGTATCATTGTAACCCTCAAAGTCATGAGAAGTCTTAGAGCAGGGCGCAAACTTTTCGGTCGCCGTTAGAAATTTAGAGCTGGCGACCAGTATTCAGTAGGAATGGTTTCTGCCTGAACGCAAAGGGCTGCGCAGAAACAATTGTCACTGAGTGAGAGAAAACACGGAATGTGAAGTGTTTCTTTGTCAAACCAAAGGCCTTTTTTTTTTTTTTTTTTTTTTTGAGGGGAGGGGGATGGTCATAATTTGTACGTAAGAGATACTGACGACCATCATTTTTGGATTGGCGAGTGCGTCTGACCTTGAAATTTTGCGTCCAGCCTTAGAGCAATAGTCCAGCCCTTTTCCATTAGCGAGCCACATGGAAAACATTGGGGATTGCTATAAAATGTTTTTCTCCTGTGCCTCATACGTAAGGTACACTCTGTCTCCCTTGAGTAGTTTTCTTCTGATCTGGGATGTAACTTCGATCACCAAATGGCATCATTTTTGATTTTTTGGTTCAGTGCGAGATCTGGATTTGATTTCTTTGAATGCTTCTTTTTTCCTCTTCTATAAAATTCTGCTCTCTAAGTGTCTCTACTACCTCGTCATTACTAAAGTCTGCTTGGACATTGGCTAGAAGGAGTGACATCTTATCCTGAATAGGAGTATGATCTATTACTGTATTATTCCATCATCGCAGTTATCTTGAAGTCTGCCATCTTGGATTCAGGTTGAAACATTTTAATAGGAAAAGACTCATATGACATCATTTCGGGATAGCTTAGGAAAAGAGTCTTATGACATATCATTTCGGAGTAGCCTTTCACCACATATACACATCTGACGTTATTTCCAATTAATCATTTAACAGTTACTATCTGAACCTGCGCTCACTGCACTGTGCATCATTCACATATGAGTATGAATTTCCTTGACATTCCTCACGATATCTGTACTGTACATATTACTTTACAGACACAAGTGAAAGACGTCTTGATAAAAATCGGCAAGGAGTACCATAAAGGGGAGATTTTTTCCATTATTTTTTCAATATCTTGCACCGTTTGCAAGATTGAGCCTACTTCCGGTTGGAGATTCTAATTCATCTATGACCAGTGTTTTCTTTCTTCTTGCGTGCAGTGTGTAGTAAGCAAATACATTTCATACACAATTAATTATAATATCAGTGATGTATGGTTTTCATTGGGCAAAACAATCCAAACAATATAGTTTCATCTTAGCCTGGAGAAATGGTTATCCTTCGTTTTTCATTATTCTTTGGCCATAAAACAAACACCTGAGAGATATATAATCCCTGTATACAACTATGTTATGTTGTAATGTATAACTCATAGGATATGATGCTGTACTTTTTAAAATTTTAACACTTCCAGGGTTTCCCTAAAAATGTAATAAAGAAATAACGGCCACTTTTTTAAATATTCAATTAGAACTGGACACTCTACACAAAACTTGAAATCGACCAACGAAAACGGCACGTTTCTATTGCTTGTGGTGTTCGAGATCTCATTGTCGAAAGGATTGGAGACAAAGATATAAACTGTTCTTTGGAGACAAACATATAAACCTAGCATTTTAATATATAGATTACCTTCATAATATACGTTCATTAAGTTACAATTGTCTTTTTCATCTTACGAGATACCTTTATCTCATGTTGTAAATACATAGATACATTAAAATCTTCAGTCGCTTGAGGCACCACTTAATATTACCTAGGTATTTAGATGAGCTAATTTTTTCATGGGTTACTTT
This sequence comes from Thermobia domestica, assembly GCF_964235325.1. Classification (NCBI taxonomy): domain Eukaryota; kingdom Metazoa; phylum Arthropoda; class Insecta; order Zygentoma; family Lepismatidae; genus Thermobia; species Thermobia domestica. The sequence continues at coordinate 252,037,373 of NC_137461.1, forward strand.
GGTTTGATATAGAACCATTTTAGAGGGTGGAAAAGAAAAACACTCGAAAGATGAAATATATATATTAATATTAAGCCAATATCCAAAGTCATACCAGGAAAGGGAAAATAAATTTTAAATATATATATATATATTCTTACTAATTTTCCTTTTCCTGGCATGACTTTGAAAGGGTAGTACACAGATCCCAGGTTCGATGCCCGGTGGAATCATAGATTCATATGTGTTGACCCATCGTTGTAAAGCAATTGTAGAACTACCTCGATTAAGAGGTGTCGAACTCAGGCCTAAGAAGACAGACAAAAAAAAAAAAAAAAAAAATGATGGTGGAATTCGATGCGATGGCTCATCACCCAATTGAATATGCGCTTTTTCCCGAGTCGTAGCCATTCATGAGCTGTTGCTGTGTGCGAAATGCAGGTTGGTGTAGTTTAATTTTTTTTTTTCAGACTTCTCTACAAATTTTTTACTGTGTAACTTGCTTTTTGTAGAATATTCTTGAATTTTAGTGCGTCGTATAATATATATATATATATATATTGTTCTGATTTTTTCCAGGTCAGAAATGAATTTTACAAGGATACTCAAGGTGTAATTCTAGTGTATGATGTAACAAACAGAAGAAGCTTCGAATCTCTCGAAATATGGCTCTCCGAACTGCGAGATGAAATGGGAAAGTAAGTTGTATTCAATTATTGTTTATGATATAGAGGGAATGAACGCCAAGATAATATTACACACCCTTGCGGTAGAAAAGAAGAGATCACTTTATTAGTTCAACTTAATTACAATTGCAAAGTTTTTATTTACAATTCCATATAGCATGAAAGAATTTTCATCCTAAACTGAGATTGTAATGTTATTTGCCGGTGGCCTAAGATTTTTCTTTCTTTCTTCGATATTTTTCTATTCTATACCATGTGAACTTTTCAAGCCGAGTTAGTATCAAGCATAAACCTACCCTTTTCTTCTCCATATCAACTCAGCTCGAAAAAGTCTATAAGGGGTAAATCGAACGAAATAACACCAGGAAAACAGGCATAGATCACAAATAACATTGATTTGTGATAGTAATGTTTCCAATGTGGTAATTTCTTAAAATAATCTTATATTGATTATCACAGAAAGAAGACTAAATATAAAAGCAGTCCAGTTACACATGAATCATAAATTTTGGTGTCATATCGTAAATCAGCACTTTCTGGTTCTTAATGCATTAAAAGATGTTTATTTGACCACCTGTTGTATTTGATACATACCTTGGAGAAATGGTAACGCTCTGACCTTCGGTGCGAACGGTCCCGTGTTCGATTCCCGGTAGGAGCACTCGGTCGAAAAAATTGTAAAAAGCTTTTTCAGACCAGCCATCCTGAATGAGGTTTTTCCTCTTTCACATCAGGGAAATGTCATGGTGGTACCTAATATATAGGTCCCAGACCGCTTCCTTCCTTCCCCAATCCTTTCTTTCTTCCCTTTCCCCGAATAGTGTGCTCTCCAAGGTACGTCATCCCTCAAATGTGACAGGCTAACATGGCCATAGATGCCGAAAACCTAGAAATCTAAAATTCTAAATCCTACTTTGTAGGAAATGGGGATGCAATTATGTGCGGCTATTACAACATATTAACTTTAAGTTTGTAGTTTTCTGTAGAATCAACTTTAAAAAGTCTTACTGTACTTATTAAAAAAAAGAAAGAAAATGCATTGAGTTTAACATACAGTATTTTTCCTTATCAAAAGATACAGTGTGTTCATTTCCTGTTAAGTGATATGATATTTTAGTCTTTCTTTCTGCAGGTAATAATAAACTTGAGTTTTTTTTCTTTTTTTTATAAGTATTTCGCTGGTAGGTTTAGGTTCTTTATTAGTGTCAGAAGAAGTAAAAGATTTTTTTTTCTTTCTCTTACAGTTCCATGGCTTTCGATAGAACAGTGATAGTCCTGTGTGCAAATAAAACAGACAAACAAAAAAGAGTTGTTGATGAAGCCGAAGGGAGACTTTGGGCAGATCTTCACGCTTTTCCCTACTTTGAAACTTCAGCCTACTCAGGTGCTGGAGTACAGGCAATGTTTCAGGTAACTCACTATCATTTTTCTTACAGTAGTATTATTCAAGTTGATTCAAAACTCAAAATGTGTTGTTGTAATTACCAAATCAGTGACGAAAAGGACGAAATCGTGTAGCAAAAGTGGTGGATATAATTTGTAATACAGTAAGAATGTACGTTTTTCACATCGTACATGTTGTTACATATGAAACAGATTTAAACGAAGACCTCACCGTTCTTTCTTTTATCAGATTGGTGCGAATGAAATGTCACAATTTTTTGACGTCTTGTAGGAAACCCACCTCAGCAACACATATAGGGATAAACTAAGGGCGCACGTCTAACGTCACTCAGGTCTTCAAAGAGTCAGGAGAGGCAGTGCATTATTGCATAGTCGTATGAAACTGCAGCATGGGGAACGCGCAATTGCTAGTGATTTTTCTGTTCAAATTCAAACTGGGACATTCTTCATAGCTAGCTGCAAAAACCATTAACGACAAATGATGTTTTCATTCGTCATTTTTGTCCACCACTAATTTGTGTCATTTTTCCCTTAAGTAATCCAATATAATTGACAGCTGAAAAAGAATCAGACGTTTTGTCTCATTTCTTTTTAGTCTATTGTCTGTCGTTGAGACTGACGATTGTGTCTCAAAGCTTACTTTTGTTTACTGGTGTTTTTAATATGTATATGCAGTGGCGGATCCAGGATATGATCAAGGGAGGGGCTAAACCATAGTTTGAAGTTCTATCCAGTGTAAAGCAAAATTGAAGCCCAATTTATCCAGTGTATACTTGAGCGTCAAGAAGGGGGGCTATAGCCCTCCTTTGAATCCGCCTCTGTGTGTATGTATTTTTTTGATCCATCTCCACTATGAGGCGTGTTCAAAAAGTAAGTTTCCCTACGGCGTTATACACAAAGAAGACAAAGTGATCTTGAAACATTTATTGCCACAGATACAGCACAGGTAACATTACTTTTCAACATATTCACTACCGGAATTCAGAATCTAGCCCCGACATACTTTCATGTCTTCTTACACCTCAAGAATTTCTTGTCCGGTATGCATTTCGATAATAACTACCAACTGCAGACGGCTGTCATACACTGGTTCCACTCCCAAGTGGCTGACTTTTACGACATCACAATACAAAAGTTTACCGCACTGACTGAATTCCGGTGGTAAATACGTTGAGAAGTAGTGTCATCTGTGCTGAATTTGTGCAATAAATGTTTAAGGTCACTCTGTCTTCTCTCTTTACCATTCTTGGGAAACTTACTTTCTGGACTATCTTGTAATCTCTGAAGTAGGTAGTATTTTTTATTTTCATACCCCTGTGCTAAGATTCTTAAAAAAAATACTAAATATATACTTTTCAGCACACATAGGAATAATACTATTCTCGTTTGTACGTTTCCTGCCTCCTGACTGCTGAACTGAGTTGTGACGTGCACCCTTACTTTATCCCTATGTGTTGCTGAGGTGAGTTTCCTCCCAGACATCATAAATTAGACATTTCATTCGTACCAGTCTGATAAAGAAAGGACTGGACAAGTGTTCGAAAAAGAGAATACTGGAAGTTTAGTGGTTTCATTATTATTCATTTGATGAATAACGTAATTTATTGGGATGTGATGAAATAAAAATATTAAGTTATTTCGCATTTTTCATTCTTATTAATGCAAACTAAAGATGCAAAACACACACATATATATATATTAATTTTGCATGTAAATCTGTTTGTTGCAGCAACAAAGTAATTTTTCGTGCATGTTTGCGTTAGTTAAAATACTAATACTTGAATTATGTAATGTCTTAGAAGCAGAGAATGGAAAGTCATGTCGCTTCCTGTATGTACTAATGAAGTATTAGTTCTTGTTTTCATTTAACGTATGTGTGTGTGAAAGGTGGAAACAAAAATCGTAAAATACGAGTATAGTGCTGTTTGCTATTATTTAAGAGTGAATTTCATAAAAGAAACTTTCTCTGTTTTGTTGAACGTACTAATTAAATCATTTTAAAGATATGCAGCAGCCACCGAGAACCTTGACTGCATGGAAATATGAATCTAACCTAGCCCACTTATAGTCAATGATCCATTCGTAACATCATTCCCACATCCCCAGTTCTCGTCTGCTAGAAAACAACTATTTCCCGTGAATCAGCGAGGCCTGTTTTGTAGGTAAGTTACACACATAAGGACTTTTATATACTGTTTAACGTGGTTGATAATAGCATGAATGAAAGATGTTTATTTTGATCTTTGCCATTGCATTACTGAAACATTTACCTAAAAGTTTTTTCCGATAATAACTCTTTGTGTGTGTATACACTTTTTAGTGTTATGTCATTATGTTTTCACTATTTTCTAGTAACAAATCATTTTCCATTTCTTTCTCGAGGTTCCTTTGTAAACATTTCCCTTTTTCTAACACCTCCCTACCTACATATCTATATATAGGATGCCCACATAGCTGGTACGCCTGTACACACATGAGAAGAATATATAGGAAGTAACATAACCAAATATGAGCAGTACAAGTCACTTGTCGAGTTCCACAATCATAATAGACCTTACTGTAAAGAAAATAATTGACGTAGCGTATCCTACTAAACTGTAACTGCTGTAGTAAATGCCTTCTACGATTATCCAGACATTGCTGCGCGTGTGTGATCATGTTTTCAGTTACACGTCCTAATTCTAAGGGAGAGATATTTTGGATCACATTGGTAAAGTTCTCTTTCATTTGATTGGTGGTCTGATAGTTGTTAGCATAAATCATGCCTTTATGCTAGATAAAGCTAACCAGTAAGTAAAAATCAGAGGACGATCGGTGATCGAGAATGTATAGTCTTCTGCTGACAAGCCTGTTGATGGGAAACATTATTTTAATGATGTGCGTCTCAGTCAATTTGATGGACTCGTGCAATAGTATCATTTGCTCCGTCTCGTAATTAGAAAGAATATCCCCTTCCCTCGAAAGAAGATATATTAAAAGCTGTATTAGTACGTCACCAAATCATACAGAGGTTGTTCAGTCTACATTTGGTCAATTTCGACTTACCTAAAAATATAGAAGAATCCATGGCGCCAGGTCCGTAAGTGCTCGATGTGTTTCCCTTAGTTCCTAACAATAGCCCAACAGCGTAATTTCCACTGTAATAGGCTTCTCTGAAGAACTGGAAGGGGAATCTTGTCCCATTCCCTTTGCACTGCTTTCCAAAGTCTTTCCACAGTTGTCACACGCCGTTTTCCTAAAGAACGCTTCAGCAATCCAAATCCACAATAGTTCATAGGACTTGCATCTGAAGATTTAACAGGTACCTCATTGAAAGTTATCACCTGTATACCACTTGCCTCCTCCATCTCTCTGTAGAATGAGAGGGATGATCGTGAGGTATGTGATGAGACCTTGTCCATGTGAATGCGCACCAGATTGACGTCATTTCCGTACATTGTTGGAATCTCAAGCTCGTAGATCGGCCGCATGATCTGCTCCTGAAAATACTACTTTTACAGTTCTTCGCCACCATACGAATCTTCAGTTTACCTCGGTAACAATAGCCAGTAACGACCATTAACCCTTTTGGGAAGGATTCTTTACAGACACGGACGCACCTTCTGAAGTTCTTGGCGCCTTTCTCTCGGTACATGATGGCTCTCGGTTTGCCGCAGTCGGAAAGGTAAATTGATGCTTCATCGAGTGTTACGACGTACATCCACCTTTGTTTTGCCAGATACTGTTCGTACAGCTTCCGGGCGTTACAGTTTCGTTCCTTTTGGTGGGCATCCGTGAGAAGATGGCCGCGAGCTTTCATGATTTTTTCCAGCTTGAGTTGATGGTGTAACGTCCGACTCACAGTCCCCAAAGACACGTCAAGACGATTAGCCGTACACCTTTGTATTGGCGGATTTTCTTGTATTGCCATTTTGCGAATCCTCTGCATGGTGGAGGTGGCGTTGGTGCACTCCCGCTTCCTAGGCAACTTCGTTGATGATCCAAATGGTGGAGCTTCGTTGCCCTTGTACTTTTTAATAATCTTTTTTATTCCACTTAAACTCATGTTTCAACCATTCTTCTTGCACTGTTTTCTAATGACAGAAACACTAAAGTGGGCGTCATAAAGAGCCGCAACATAGTCTTCCCAAAACTGACTTAGTTTGGGCGGCATTTTGGTCAGAGAGCGGAAACCCACACACTTGGAAACAAATTTAACCCAACACTCACAGCAATGGTCCTGTTTTGTGCATTAAAACGTCGTCGCAGAAAAACATTTCCGCGCGGAAAAAACAATTCCGTTCCCAGGAAGCCACTGCACAACACTGCAGGACGCTACGGGCCAGGTCGGGTGAGTCCATTCTGCCCGAGAAGGGGAAGGAACGAAATCGGCCAAACGTAGGCTGAACAACCTCTGTAATTATAGTAGCATCAATGAAAACAAGATTCACCGAATATTGATAATAATAAGTGTTGTAGATCGGTGAGAACGTACAAAGTTACAGTATGTTTTGTTTATCAGAAATTAAACTTTAAATTACAGATATGCATTTTAAATAATAAGCTACATTTTTCATATATTTCAGTTTTGTATACATTATGCCATTTTTTTTTTTAACTGTAAAACTTGCTGTCTCGTGCAAGTGCATGTGTTATACATACTGTAGAGGCTGTCCTAGGTCCTTTTTTGTTAAAACGCTGTGGTTGACCTTAATTCCAGTTGCTGAAGAAGTTATAACTCAGTGGCCATCAATAGTATTACATTTTACATCTGAGCTTTTCGAAAGATACTAAAAGTTGGAAGAAAACGATTGCTGTAAATGGATACTGCAGTGTGTGAAAGATTTTCCCTTGAGAATCATTACCATTTGAGAAGTTTTTAAAGCTCTTTCAGAAAGAGGAGCCACCAACTTACTTACTTTTTGAAGAAGCTTACACCCTTGTCAAGAGTTTGTTGGGTCGATTCGAAACTGTCAGTTGGTTTAGTTCAAAGTTCTCTTGAAGAACATATACAGACAAATGTTTTCAAGTTCATAATCAAGAGTCAAATAATACTAAATTGAAAGTGAAATGAAAAATGAATTATCACCGTTCGTTACTGCAATCTTTTTCCTTGCATGTAATAAAAAGTTTTTATCAGAAGACCACTGAACACGGCTTTTCGAAACTTCCATTGAATGAGTCTGTCGAAAAAAAAAAAAAAAAAAAAAAAAGAAAACGTTATTATATCTTGTGTGAAGCATTGTCCCCTATAACTGTTACTTTTGTTACGCAATTTATTTCTTTAGTTGTATCTTTGGATGAAGATTTGGTTGTTGCTAAGTAGATGCTACAAAGTAAGCACATTTTAGCGTATAAGTAAATTGATACTCTCTGGGTAAACATTTTATCTTTAGAACCATCTCTAGTAGAAGAAAAATGTCATCATATGTAATATAATTATTGAATATTATGGAAAATATAACAGGTAGTAAACATTATGAAAATTGCGAATCAATTTCACATTTATTAAAAAGGGAATCTAGGTATGTAAGGATATGTAGAAAGAATGTATAAAAGTGGCCCTACTTACGCTTACTTTTTCATCCCTAAATTCCTACTTTTGTTACTTTTTTTAATCGTTAAAATTTGTTTCAACTTTGAAAACAATAATGAAAGAAGATGGCCGATTTAAGAAAGAAGAATATATATTTTTTTAAAAAAATGGGATTAAACGACATTAGTGTTGTGAGATAGGATATAACAGACGGTGAAGACTAAAGACTGTTCGTGGAGAGGGTGGTAATGTCTTCCCATCTTTTTCTGGAGAATTTTCAGGACACTTACGTGGAAGGTACATATAAGTGTACTATTGTGATGAATTGCGTGTTCTGAGAGAAGTAAATGGGAGATTTTGTCGATGATGGTTGATGAGAATCGAAAGAGGATTAGGATTAGGAATTAGATTTTTGGGCTTTCGGCATCTAGGGCCATTTAGCTCGTCACGTATATGAGGGATGGCGTCCCTCGGCTATCACACAATCCGAGGAAAGGGAAGGATGAAAAGATTGGGAAAGGAAGGAAGGATCTTGGAATCTGTATGTTAGATACCATCCCGACATTTGCCTGGTGTGAGTGAGGAAAATCCAGGAAAACGTCCCTCAGGATGGCTAGCCTGAAAAAGCTTTCACACTTTTTCGACCGTGTGTCCCCATCGGGAATCGAAAGAGGAGTTACAGGTTTCATTAACAAAGAAGACTGGATATTCTGAGGGTTTAAGGATGTAAATTATTTCGAAAGAATCACAACTACCGTAATGATAGAAATTAAGTGTTTCTTCGTCTTCCGTTACTCTTACCGATCTACCTGGGCATTAATTTTATCTTCCTCCATTAAATTTCATATATTTTTACCCTGGTTACACTATCACGTACCCTGCATTCCAATGTTGTGATATTCACCTGGACACCACAGCTTTTTTCTGTTCTATTTTTCTTTTCTTCCTACTTCTCCCCTTTTCCTGCATTGCAATCTGGCATCCAACCAGATCCTTTTCTGCATTTAGTTTTTTTCTTTTCTCTTACCCTACTTCTACTCTTACCCTTTATAACGAAACGTTTTAGCGTTAAGTGCTTAATAGGGCACTTTCTGTTATTATTTTGTGTTGATTACTTTCTGGTAAGTAATTCATTTTCCATTCTTGCTTCAGGATTCTTTGTTTTAACTATCGAATATATATAGATAGATACTATCAAAAACTGAAAATGGGGGCCGCGGTAGCGCTCATCTCTGGCGCGTATGGTCTCAGGTTCGATCCCGGCTGCTGTCAAATGAGCTTTGTGGTGGACAGATACTGTGTGCGTGGATTTTCTCAGGGCTCTCGTACTTTCGTCATTCCACCATTATTATTCACCTCATCATTACCCTCTTCTTTAGCCTCTGTACATAATCACGTAACGCTAAACAAAAAGGAAAGGAACTGAAGTCGGTACGTCTTTCTAAGTCGAAAATCATTCTTTGTTGTGTACATATTTGACTGCATCCAATAGGTATTTTAGTTTTAATAGGATTGTTATGGTTTTCATTTTGTACTATGCGCGCTTAACAGTAGCGTAGCTAGAATTATTTTTAGGGAAGGGCATTGTGGGAGTAACTAAAATTTGGAAGGGTCCATTCGTGCTTACACACTTTATATATGTTGTAATGCTCATTTTTCGAGCGTTCACCTCTGGTGCTTGGGGTCTCGGGTTCGATCCCAGCTCGCGCCGTGTGGACTTTGTGGTGGACAAACACCGTGCTCGTGAGTTTTCTCAGGGCTCTCCCGTTTCCTTCCACTTTCTTCATTCCACCATTTCACTCATCTTTCATCATCACCGTCTCCTTTAGCCTAACCGGCATATCCGTAGGACGTAAAACTTAAAGATTTAATTTCATTTTTCATTATTTTTCGACGTCCGATTTATTTATTTATTTATGTTTTTATTTTTTTTAAGTGTCACTCATCTAAAATGTTTGCATATCAGATCAACTTAACCCATGAGAAAAAATAGCTCAATTTATAGTGTCCCAAGTGACCTCAAATTTACAGTGTACAATATGAGGTAAAGGTATCTGATAAGTTAGGAATGGCTAGAGGGACTGATACCATATTTTGGTAACGGTAATGGAGGTAGAACCGCATCTACTACTGTATGGTACAGCCATGGCGGCCATCTTTAAGTCCGCAATCTTGGATTCACGTTCAAAATTTTTAATAGAAAAATAGTCATATAACATATCATTTCGGGATAGTTTTTCACCGTATACATACATTAAAAATATTTCCAAATTATCTTTAATCATTTGGTCTACCCTGAATGTTCCTTGTAAGACTATAATTTTGGCACCTTCGAGAATTTTTAATGCCTATAATTCATTAATATTTTAATGTGACATTGTTACAGTACTAGTGCAGAAGTTTTCAGAACAGGTGTATGATCAATGCCAAATGTGGGTTACAACTAGGATCTTCATCTTCAAGGTAAAATGACATGATAAATGTACCAGAAAATCTCATAGGTGCTGAAATTATAGTCTTACAATGAATATATACGCATGGCAAGCTACGTACACTCATGTCCAAGGTTATTGTCGCATGTATATAAATATGTTGTAAGAATATAATTTGTTAACGAATTCGCCCGGTATTTCGTATAATCTTAGTATGTGTATAATCGGCAAAGACATGTATGTGGCAAATTTCATGTCAAAAGAGCAGTAAATAAGAACAATAAAACGAAAATAAAACTTTCGTGTTCATTTAGCAACACTTCGTTTTACTCATTCTAATTTTCGTATTTATAATTCTTTTCCTATGAAATTTACCACAAATATACATTTCTCGATTATACACATAGTGTCAGTATTAAAAGTACCCTGCAAAATCATTATCAAATTATATTCTTACAAGAAGACAGTAATAGATATGCGAGAATCATTTTGGACATGAGTGTACATCATTTTGCTTTTATTTAATAGGTTTGGCTTGGAAAAATAAAGAAAAGATAGGTTTAAGAAAACGAATTATTATTATTATTATTATTATTATTATTATTATTATTATTATTATTATTATTATTATTATTATTATTATTATTATTTATGAGTATTTTAATTTAATATTCATAATTAAGTCTATGCAACTTAAGAAAAGTGTTTTAAAAAGAAATTGTGCGTATGTCCTTTTGAATAACATAAAGTACATTTTCAATGAAACTTGAGTACGCGTCTTTAATATTTATGAACATATAAAGGGTAAAATGTACAGTACAGTTTTGTCTTATATTTGGCTTACTTATTTTTCTGTTTCTTTTGCAATTTCTACGTTATTAACTTCCGTAATACTTACAGTTAATAGTACGTCGCGGAGCTATAATCGAGTATACAATGGGAAATGGTGAGTTGTAATATAATCTTTCTGAGAATACATTTTTTTTTAATGACTGATTTTCACAAGTTAGTGTATATTGCCTCAATTATCTATCAAAATACTATGAAATCTCTGATAATTTTTCTATTCTGTTCGTAGACACTTTTCACACATATTCTAAGAGCCCAGGGAGTGCCATCCAGCATGAAGGATTCGAAATTTTCAGTACCACCGAATATACCAAAGAATTCGCCAAGACCTTATGCAGATAGTGGCGCTCCAAGCAGGGAAGAGGTGGTCTATCGGCTTTTGTACGCGAAGGATGATTACGTGAAGCTAGGTCTTTTCAAAGGAGCGTGCGTGTAAGTAATTCCAACTTAAAAGATGGTAATTTTTGTACTGTATCTTTTTAACAATTATTTTGATAGTACAGATCTGATCTCATTACAGCCTTTTTTATTTTCTTTTTGTCCTCATCCTGCTTTAAAACTATAGGATATTATGATGCCCATCGTTTTCCAAAATTTTCACTTCAACAAAACTACTGAGTTCTAAACATCATATCTCTGTTGTTAAACATCTTGATTAATACGTAGAATACTGGAATGTATTCTTATTATCATTGAGCTCCCCTATGGTTATACAGGGTGTTTCGAAACAACACCGACAACGTTTCGCTGTCGGTGTTGTTTCTGGTATTCCTGACACCAAGATAAGACAAAAAAATATAAACCAACCTGGGTGCACAAATGCTTCCTTTCTAAGTTATAGGCTGCCGAAAAAAAAAATGAACTTTAAAGATCCATAGCTCTGAAACTATGGGACCTACCATAGTCGGGTCAACACTTCACTTAGGAACTAGTATGTGCCCTATCCAAGTTTCAGAATCCTGAGGTACTTTCCACAACAATTTTTATAGAAATAGTTGGTGAGCACTTAAAATTATATGCCGGTAGCCAAACTCCCTCTATAAAAATTGTTGCGTGAGTACCTTGGGATTCTGAAACATGTATTTTTAGATAGCGCACATATCAGTTCCTAAGTGAAGTCTTGACCCGACTACGGTAGGTCCCATAATTTTGGAGCTATGGACCTTTAAAGTTCATTTTTTCATGTTTTCCGCAGCTTATAACTCCGAAAGGAAGCATTTGTGCACCCAGGTTGCTCTATACTTTTTGTCTTATCTTAATGTCAGAAATCATCTCCCAAACGTTGTCAGTGCTTTTTTGAAACACCCTGTATATTTACCGCACGAGCCTTCGATGCGGGAGACACTTGTTCGATTCCTGATGGGAGCTTAATTAGTTGGAATTTCATGTTAAATTGAATTTCCACATCTCGTATAGCTTCTGTGGCGAACGGGACGCTAAACTAAAAATTAATTTTATTTTCGTTAACCTGTATACAAGTAATTAACAACGTAAGCATGCTTATATATTAAATTGATAAATATCTGCATAAATAAATTTAATGGAAACACCTGGAAAACATGGGAACTTATTAGATTAATGTGGTGCTAGATCACCTTTCGCTTTTAGAACAGCTCTGATGCGACATGAAATGGAATCATAGAGGTCGTGAATAATAATAAATGGAATATTACATTATACGATTCCACATGCAGTGCATCACTCAGTTCCGTAAGAGAGGATGAAGGCGAAAATCTTCGCCGGACTCGTATCTTCAAAACGGACCACAGATGTTCAGTTGTGTTTAGATCTGTGAATTGAACGGGCCAGGGGAGTTGTTCAACTTTAGCCCGATGTTGCTCAAACCATGCCGCAATAGCCGTGTAAATGGGCGTATTATCATTCTGAAATAGATCGTCATTGTCCGCAAAGCAACATCTGGACCGTAAGATGTACATAGTCCCATAAAATGGCAACATATTCACGAGCAATGACGCAACTGGTAAGCGTCAATACAAAATCCACTAAAACCCAGGGTATTGCGGCTCACAGCATCACAGAACTGGCGCCATGTTTCACGGTTGGGCGGAGACACTGCAGATCATACACTTCTTTGGATATTGGTCACACACAAACACGGTCTTGTCCGATCATATCACACATTTTCAGTCATCAGCGTTCATATATCATTTTCGAGGCACCACTGGCGTCGTGCTAAAGCGTGATGGTTCCTTTATCAGGGGTTTCGCTCGTACAACCTGACATCATATTAGGGATGGCCAGAACCGAGTTCCGAACTTGCATCTGTCATCTGAATCCGGATCCGAATCCGGTATCTAGGTCTTCATTCGAGGTCCGGACACACTGATTCAGCGTGTTAATATTTTAGTAATCATTTCTCCTTAGCATTTGGTGTACTTAAACCATTGTAAATATTTCAAAGGTGTATATTTCTTACAAAGTTTTGACATAGTAGATTGATCCTCGTAGAGCATTGCTGTTTTGTAGAAAGTGTCTTATCTTTTGTACCGTATATAGTTCTAATAATTGGAAGGGTCTCCTTACCAGTAGAGAAACTAATCCTCTGCACACATATTCATTAAATGTCCATTGTAAATGTGCTTAAGATTGAGGTATGAAATTCGGGGGATACGTTCTTAACTAAAAAAACTGAACAGTAAACTGCAATATCAAATAGGACTTGTCAAACGAAGGTATGGTGTGGTAGAAAGAATATCGACAAATGGGTCATCATGAACGAAGTTAACTTTTTGTAATGGAACGATACACAAAAAGATGAATAACATGAAAGGGCACACACGGATAAATACAACGCCGTTTGTCTCACGCTTCTACTGCACAAAGAAACGGAGATATAACCATGGAAATGATTATAAACAGAAAGACAAGTAACCACTTGGCCGCCAGCATTGCGGTAGTGTGAATTGTCAGAAGTGATAGGAAGAGACGAACAGGAATGTATGGCATTCAAGAGGGAACAAGAAAACATGAGACATCGTCAGCACCATTTATTTGATAGTGTACAGAACGTAATAATAATGTGCATGACAGTGTGTCGAAGAACCATAGAGACTAACATAGTGTAGAATGAGCGTAAACCTAATCTGTCAGAGTGTGTGTTTAAAATTGTGGTCATCCTCTGCGATACAGACATCGAGGCGCATACGCAAAGATCGTTCCACAGAATGTAGCATCGTATATGGAATAGCCTACTGGCTGCAGTAGTAATGCGTTTTCACATACTGTCTGGTGTTATTGACACATCCCGGTAGACAATGTCCTTCAATTCCCCCCTCCTCCCCCCAGAAAAAATCTAACGGCGGTAAATCTGGAGAACGACTCGGCCATTTGACAGCTCCTCTTATCCACCGATTGGGAAGCATATTATTGAGACATGCTGTAGTACATCGTGCACTGTCGGCTGGACACCTGTCATGTTACTGCTACATTTCCCTCCTTGTCTGAAGTGGTATGTCCTATAATAGTGTTGGCAGTTCAATTTCTAGGAAGTGTATGTATCGGTCAGCGTTCAGTGTCCCATAGATGAAAAAAAAAAAAAATGCCCAAAGAGATGTTTACCCATTATTCCACATCAGACGTTAACACTTCATGGGCGCTGAAGTTTCTACTTGGCGAAGTCAATGTGGATTGATTATGAGTAGAAAAGGTTGTCTCATCGGCAAATAAGATACGCGACAAATCTGTTGTGTCGTGTCTTAACATCCATGTGCAAAACCAAACACGGTTCACAGAATCATTCCCGTGCAATTCCTGATAAATAGAAATATGATATGGATGAAACGTATGTGTATGCAGAATGCGTAATACACTTCGCTGATTCATATCACCGTCCCTGGCAATATTACGGGAGTTAATATATTGATTCACAGCAACAACGGCTAGAACATTTGTTGCACCCACCTCACCTATAATTGACATGTTTCGCAAACGTTGTTGTGGTGTTAACACTTCCGGTGTCCCTTAATTTCACGAAAAGCTTAACAAAAAAACGTCACGATGATTGACGTCTGTGCAGATATCTCTGCATACAAACGGCAGGCTTCTGAGGCATTCTTCCTGCATTCTGCATAAATCAGGATCTTGTTGGCGTTTTCCGCGTTTGTAAACACTGTCGTCTTCATTCTAACCACTGCGACTGCCTGCTATGATTGTGACTCGGCAATCACAACTTGCTGTGCCCCAAGGACATCTCTGCCAGACACAGATGACATACGTACTGAAGTATTGGCGCTCAAGTGGGTCACTTGTTTTTCTGCTTACAAATATTCCCACAATCATATCTCCGCTAGTAAGTGCAGTAGAAGCATGAGAGAAACGTCGTTGTATTTCTTCGTGTATGTCGTTTCATGTTATTCATGTTCTTGTCTATCGTTCCATTACAAAAAATACACTTCGTTCCTAATTCTCCATTTGCCGATATTTTTCCTACCACACTATATCTCTGTTTGACGAGCCCGATTTCATACCGCAAACCATATATGGGTAGCGTTCGTCG
Organism: Thermobia domestica; assembly: GCF_964235325.1. Taxonomy (NCBI): domain Eukaryota; kingdom Metazoa; phylum Arthropoda; class Insecta; order Zygentoma; family Lepismatidae; genus Thermobia; species Thermobia domestica. The sequence continues at coordinate 252,052,754 of NC_137461.1, forward strand.
TTTCTTTGGTATGTTATGTGGTATTTTTAGATCCCTCACCCTGCATATGCACAACTGTTCGCAAAGAACTATCGTTCATGCCAATGGTGAAAGCACCCAGGGTTGGATACATTTCTAATTGCACTTTTTATACTAATCTGAGGACGCGGAATCCTATGGAACTATTGTTCAACATATTCATCTTTGGAGTAATGGGAAAAATTGCCTCTATTTCAGTATATATCACACTATAGTATAAACATTACTTCATCGTATACAAACACTTCTTAATAAACTTTCAGTTCTTTTCTACGATAATTAAAAATTTAATACCATTTTAAAATACAAAATGTTTTTATTGGGTTTACGTAAGTATAACAAAAGTTGTGGTTTATCTTTGGGTACACAAAAATATTAAAAGTAAATGCTCGGTTTAACTACTATTATTAGGAGGGATCGTCTTTAGTTCTCGGTTTATAGCCAGATATATCATACTCTTCAGCAGGAGCACTTACATGTTAGATTTATACAAAAAGTATCAACTTTAATGTAATTATGCATTTTGAGGCTATCGGAGAAAAAAAGATAATTTAAGCATAATTATCCGCATATGAACACGTGTTTATACCTGCCTCAAATACAATAGGCTCGTTAACTTTTTCTGTTGTTTTTTTTCTAATTATGTGTTGTCATTATTTCTTAGCTGTCGTATCTGCACTTAAAAACTAAACTATACAGGAATTGTGTTTAACTATCCATGATTTTGAAAATAATAATCTGCTATTAATAATATATTAGATATAATCAGTATATCTCAACTTTGATGTCATTTTTCTCATAACCTCATAAATTGATATGGTTAACAATAGTTACATTGTATTTCACGTCCCCAAACTAGTATAGAAAGCACAATTAGAAATTTATTTTAGCGTGACCACTTTTACCATTACTATGAATAGTAGTTTCTTCCTGCCGTGAGAGCTAGCAGTAATTAAAATTTGTAATGGTTAGAAATTATGCTTGGAAATTACCTTTAGAGATGATAGGTAAATAACTTCTCTTTTCTTGTGTTGTTAGGGATGAAATAAACAAGGCGTATAGAAAGCTGGCGATGATTCTTCATCCAGACAAAAGTGTTGAACCTGGAACAGAAGAAGCTTTCAAAACATTAGTAGCTGTGAGAGCTAATCTACTTCGAAGCCTAGCTGAATAACGATCACTTGTAGGTTACCATAATTAATATCTGTCATCTTTATGAGAACACATTAACATCATTAATTTTTTAAATGTTTTATTGCATAGATGAGACTTATATTACAAGGAAAAACAACGTTTTTTTTTTTAACTTGAAAAGGCAAACGTATGTAAATTAAATTAAATTCATTGCCAAAAATAAAACCTTTGTATTCTGTATATTTTCGTGTGTTTATATTTATAAATTAAGCCTAAAGCCTTATGTATACCTACATGCGTCTAGTGTAAAGATTTTGCTCATTTTTTTCCTGTGAGCTTTTTATATTTTGATGTGTGTTTACTTACGTAACCATTTTGTATTTTATGTATTGTATATGAGATTCTTCAATAAAGTCACAATGTTACACAAATTTTGCTGTTTTTGTTTGTAATTATTGTTTTTCAAAATAATGTATCTGTAATAAAATATTTTAAGGGCATACGCTGCAAATATTTCATAAAAATGATATAGTTCATCTTACAAATACTTATATTGACTCCGAACCATCAATAAGATTGAGCTTTTCACAAATCATCTACATTTGGTTTTACAGCTTTTGTCCTCATTTACTTGTTTATTTATTTATTTATTTATTACCCAAGATTCAGTTACAGATGAATCACGTTGCATGGATGTAACAAAAAGAAAGGAGGAGGCAATTTCCAGAAGCTGCAGGCTAGGGTGTATTTATACGAGGGACGGCTAATATATTTTTGCCCTCGTATAGATATGTTTTAGCTATTTGTATGCAAATTACGCACGATGAGACTAATGTGTAAATTTTATGCTTCTAGGTTCAAAAGTGTTGAAAATATGGCGTCCGGAAAGAGTGAAAGTGTAGAAGTGGAATATCGCGCGGTCATAAAGTTCCCCCATCTAAAGGGGATGAAAGCCAAGAACATATATGCAGAGATGAAAACTGCTTATGGTGAAAAGTGCCCATCCTTAAGCAGTATTAAAACATGGAAGAGACAGCTGAAATGTGGACGGATGAGTTTGGAGGACGAATTTCGAGAGGGAAGACCGTGTTCAGAGATTGATGATGACATGATTCGGAAAGTGGAACTCCTAGTAATGGACGACAGACGAATAACTATAAATACTATTGTTAATGAGTAGAAGATTTCACATGGTTCAGTATCCACTATCTTGCATGATCAATTGCACCTATCCAAAGTGTCCGCACGTTAACCCCCCATGTTACTCACCCTTTTACAAAAAACAGCAACGCCTGATTGTGCATCGGAAGTGTTGGCTGTCTGTATACCCAATGAGAACAACTTTTTCGATCGTCTCGTGACAATGGGGGAATGTAGAGTATATCACTTTGATCCAGAGACTAAAGTGATAAGTAAACAGTGGGAACAGCTATTCCCCACTCCCTAAAAGGGCCCGTGTGTAGCCTTCTACTAAGAAGGCCATACTTTCAGATTTCTGGGATTGCAAGGGGGTTATTCTTACGGATAACCTATGGACATAATGTGACTGGAACATATTACAGAGATCTGCTGGAAAACCTTCGCGATGCCCTAAAGGAAAAGCACATGGCATCCTCACCAGAGGTGTTCGCCTGTTTGTCAATGCTCCCACCCATAAAGCCCAGGAAACCATGAATCTTGTCCAACGTCTAGGGGTACCAATTATTTCCCCACCCTCTATATTCACCTGACCTCGCACCGTCAGATTTTTTCATGTTTCCAAAACTGAAACACACACTGAAAGGACGGCGTTTTTCTTCAGATGCGGAGGTCATTGCTGCAGTGGAGCACTGGCTTTCCAGCCAATGTGGCACTTTTTACAAAGAGGGATTGTGGAAGCTGAAAGATAAGTTGCAGAAATGTGTTACTATCCCTGGCGACTATGTAGAGAAAAACTAATCATAAGTCTATATTAGGCCCTTTGTAGTGAAGACAAAAACTTATTGATTGCTTCTCATATCTAAAAGTGCCATCCCAGTATTCTGGAGAAATCGAAAAAATCTGAACCTAGCCCGGAGAGTCTCAATCTCAGGCTTCAAACAGAATCTCTCCCGATTACAATTAAGGACATGTATATATATATATATATATATATATATATATATATATATATATATATATATATATATATATATATATATATATATATATATATATATATATATATATATATCACATACACCCACCAGTAAATGTGTCTTCTCAATAAGAATACTTTCTGTCTTGCAAAATGGTTTTCGGTTTTTCATCAGTTTTTGCTGCAAACACGTTTAATGTGTAAAGTTTATTCTTAGACTTTTCCATATCTTAAAAATACTAGTTATTAAATAATGGTTATTAAGATTATATACGAATTGGTGCTTCATTTTAACAACACTTCATTAATTTATTTAAATCCTTTCATTGTCATGCAGTTTATTGAAAATGACCATATGTAATAAACCTTCTCGGTTTCGAATGCCCATTGGTGCCAAACAAATAACTTTTAACCTCCTATTATAGCCATTATTTTTAGATATGTTATACTGATTTCACTTGTTATAGAGTTATAGGTTTTTATATGAAGGTTTCGTATGGTTAATAATGAGATCGTTATCATTGCACTATTAGGATACAGACGCTAAATCTATTAAGAAATTCAACTACGTGTATAATGTATAGTTTTCAAATAGCAAAGAGCTTGTATGCCATCGGCTGTTTTTAATGGTGGCAGCGGTGGAATCCACTCAGGTCGATCGAGTGAGGTAAAAGGTAAGAAAAATTAAAGAACAATTAATCAGCAGGCGAAAATATTCATGGTGTGGAATCTAACCCAGATTCACGATTAAAATAACTCCATCGCTTCAGAATTGTGTTAGAAGTTCCAATTATATTATAGAAGAGAAACCAAATATTTTTCAGCAAGCTGAAGAAGTACACTTGATGCAAGACAATCAATAATTCCAAAGTACGAAATAGACTGAGAAAAATTAGAGTTATCTTGGGCAAGTCCGGTTCCACATAATAACACCACAATCCAAAGCAAACAATTCAATAGAGCACTCAGTTTCTTCTTTCATCGAACTAAGAATCTTCTACATAAGCCCAAAATAGTATCTAACACTAAAAGAATTACAAGTAAGTACATCCGTTGTTTCTTTTCTGCGAAGACAGGTATTTCGTCCCATTAATTTGTCAAGAAGACAAAAAAGAACAACCCTGTGAACGTAAGCAGTCACTCTTCTTTTAAAAGGAGAGATTGTAGATTTAATCTGGAGAGGTTGTCAAATAAAGGTTAATAACGAATATTTTCGAAACGTAAAATTAACAGATACATTGTTACTACGACCATTTAAAAGAATAACATTATTGTAATACAAGGAATGACGAGCTGTATGAACATTTCTCTATTTCGAAGACTATGACCAGATTCTGAGCAGTAAAAACATTCCATCTTTACAAATATGAAAAGTAACTTTCGTGACAGATCGCCGTTCTCCTATTTGCGTATTCCATGTCCTCAATTCCAGTGTCACCTGCAAGTAGAAATGCGCTTTATTTTTCAAGCGTGTATTATAATTGCCTGTTTAAGTAAAATGAAAATGTTACGTAAGATGTATTATATACACACAAGGTGGCCCACTTAAAGCTTTCTACGGAAATATCTCGAAAACGGTTGAACATAAATGAACTGAACAAAAGCTCAAATAGGAAAAGCCATGAGGCACATCGAATGGTATCGCGATGCCCCGCCCTTTGTTTCCAAAATACACGATTGAAATTCTGCATACATATAATGTACATAGCAACGTATTTTCTTTTAAAAAATCAGAGTGCTACGTGAACCCAGGTCCGGACCAGAGGGGCAAAATGTTTTGGCGGGATTTTTTTTTAAAAATTCCGTTTTTTCCCGAATTTTCCGGTTGAGATATACGTTACGTACATGCGAGTGGTACCGTTGGAAAGGGCTCGTTACACTGAAGAAAATGGCGTTTGAACCATGACTAGGCCAAATACTAATGAGACAGAACATTTTTGAAGTGTATATATATATATATAATGATAAAATGGGTTACCTTGAGACTTTCAAAAATTTCTCCCGACCTTAGTTTTCAAGATACAAGATTAAAATTTTGTACATGTATTAAAGTGCTTTCAAAAGTAGAAACAAATTGACAGCTCAAGAACACGTGCAGATTTGTTTTCAAGAAGGGAATCTACGTCACTTAGTTATTGTGGTCACTCAGCGAGGGTCGAATCATAAACGTCACTTTAGTAACAGTGGGTGGAGGGTTTCCTTGGCAACAGACCTTAACACTCCAATGTTACCACTAGTAAACACGTGTTTTCAGAAGGAAAGAAGCTATTTTAGTCTTTTGTTTCTTTGTGCGTCAAATGATTTAAAAACACACACTCAACCCCCCGCCGCGTCCTTCCCAACATGCACAAACTGGGACGACAAATATACCTTTAATCCATCCAAACAAACCAATATTTAGAGATTTTTCTTTTTTGTTAAGACTCACAGGACAGTTCCAGCTGATGACTCACCGGGAAGCGCACGAAGTGGCAACAGTGTACCACTGCTTCTCCAAAATTAATTTGTTTCTAGTTTTGAAAACACTATAGGTATCTACATAGCAACATATTCTTTAAAAAAATCAGATCCTTACGTGAAACCAGGCCTGGGCTAGAGGGGCGCAAAGATTTCGAAAACTCCCGGTTTTACCCGATTTTTCGTTTCTGGTGTACAATAAGGACAAGCGAGTGGTACTGTTGGAAAGAATGCTCTATCCTGAAAAACACGAGGTATGAACCACGATCCTACGATAAATAGTAAGGAAGCAGTAGCTTTAAGTAACTAACTCTATGGCCTATGGAACCCGGAGGTTCAATGCCGCGTTCACAAAAGCTCTCCACTGACTTCTATCCTTAGCTAACTGCATCCAGTTTCTACTTTGTATTCCAATCTCTGCGAGATCCATATTATTGTCCTCCCATCTGCGCCTGTGTCTTCCTAATGGTCGTTTTCCGATTGGTCTTCCAGTTAAGACTTTGAAAGCGTTTCTACTTTCTTCCATTCTAGCTACATGACCCGCCCACCTAAGCCTCCTAGACTTAACGACCCTAACAATGTTAAGTAAACCATATAACTTATGTAGTTCCTCGTTATGAAGTTTCCGTCATTCCCCATTCCCGTTCCTCTTGGGTTCGAATATTCGTCTCAGGATCTTGTTCTCAAATACTTTCAGTCTGTTCTTCCCTCAGAGTAAGTGACCATGTTTCGCAACCATACAGAACAACAGGCATGATTATCGTTTTGTATATTTTAAGCTTCAAATTCCTCGACAGAAATAGCGACGACAAGAGATTTTGAACCGAATAATAACACGAATTCCCTGCTTTTAATCGACATTTAATTTCTTCGTGAATATGATTTTCATCTGTTAATATTGATCCTAGATATTTGAAACTATCCACTTTATCAAAAGTATTATTTACTATTTTAACGCATCCATAATTTGCTGTATTACGGTCCCGACGCACTTCCATGTATTTAGTTTTCTCTGCATTTACTTCTAAACCCATGTCCCTGCAAGCGTTTAATAAGATCTCTGCATTTCTTTCTATTCTCCTATTATCCCCTTTAAATTTACATCATCAGCATATGCCATAACCTGGTGAATACCGTTCAACTGTAAGCCCTGGTTGTCATCTTTGATTTTCCTTATAGCGTATTCCAGAACAAAGTTAAATAATAATGGCGACAACGCATCTCCTTGTTTCAGGCCATTTTCGAGGTGAAAGCTCGTGGACAAAAATTTTCCCACCCGGACTTTACTTTGGGATTCATTTAAACATATCGGGCCTTATGCAAAGTCGTTTTGAAGCGCGATTAGTGCCCTACTAAAGAGTTTGACTAACATGTCTCCAGCAGTAGTCAGTAGTTTAGTATGACGCTAATCATACGTCGAAACGATTCTGCATAAGGCGGATCTTAATTAATCTAATTAGCTTTCTCGGTATTCCAAGTTCTGTAAGAACGTTGTATAATATTTCTCTCCTAACCGAGTCGTATGCATTTCTAAAATCAATAAATAGTTGATGTACCGGGGTATTGTATTTCCACTTTTTTTTCGAGTATTTGGCGAATGGTAAATATTTGGTCGATAGTTGATCGATTTCGTCTAAATCCGCACTGATAATCTCCAATGATTTCATCTGGGTATGGGGTCAATCTTGTTAATAGAATATTTGAAAGGATTTTATAAGATGTTGACAGAAGAGAAATGCCTCGATAATTATTACAGTCAGTTTTGTCGCCTTTCTTGTGAATTGGAACAATGATTGATTCTTTCCCTCTTCTTTGCTTACTTTCATGGACTCCCTCAGGTATATCAAGAACTCTGTTATAATCGTTCACAGCTTGAATATTATATTCCAAATAAATATAATAATTAGATCTTATTATTTATATGTTATTCTGTTGTTAGTAAATAAATTATATTAGAATAAAATATTGAATATTTTATACTTTAATATATTGGGGGGATGCGTCCCCCCGCCAGAGACGCCCATAGCAATAAAGAAAGTTAAAAGGTCGTATGATAGGAACTTTATTAGTGAATTAGTTCAGGAATGTAAATACACTAAGGATATATATATATATATATATATATATATATATATATATATATATATATATATATATATATATATTAGAATAAACTAAAAATAAAGACAAAAGAAAGAAATGTAAGAGAAATTAAAGCAGTGGATTGTTCGAAAAAAAAACTAGGCATCTTTAGTAACCACACTTACAAAAGCGGCGTTATTCCATGCAAAATACATATCTCAGTATTTTTCCATAAATGATAAGACAAGCACTCAAAGAATATCTCTTTCGGAGAGAGTTTCTCCTCAGAGGGTTTATTTTCGCTGAAACAAACAAGATCATTCAAACATGTGTATCTCTTCTTTTAATGAATTCTATTGCTTGAATTTTAATTAATCCTAACTTGATTAATGTAGTACGAATTTTGATCGTTGATGTAATGTTTGATTCTGGTCAATTCTCCTGAGTCAACTTTCCTCACAGCCAACATTCACAGTCTACTCAGTCAGCTCATGAAACCTACCACTAAAAACAATGGACTTCTCCTTTTACTCGACTTCAATACGACATTCGGTCCTCGGGTTATGACTGTTTCTGCATTTTCCAGCCAAATTTTCACCTAGTCATGCCGCCAAAAGAAAGAAATTGTGCACTCAATTTGGTATACACCTTTTGTCCTATCTTGGTGTCAGAAATCACCTTCCAAACGTTGTCAATAATGTTTTGAAAACCCGTGTATAAAGTGTCTATACTCTTTTGTTGCTTATACCAAACTCTTGGCTCTAAATTAGGCTCAACAAACCGGAAGTGGTTAACCGGATGCAGTAAAAATCGGTATTGATCAACGTCGGAAACTAAATTAGGCTCAGTAAACCGAAAGTAGTTAAAATCGGTATCGATCGATTCGTTTTGTCAAGCTGAATCGATTGAAATATAGATTGTATATGTTTGGCTGCTGATAGGGTTGCCATATTTTAAAATTAGAAAAGCGGGGGATTATAAATCGTAAATACTTGATGTGAACTTGTGTATTACAAATACTGACCTGGGATCCTTCGGACCTTTTGCTTTTTTAAAAAAGTGATTTCTTTGTTAAGGGACACTTCCAATGTACTTTTCTAACAAAACTAAAGGAAAGCAAATTTAGTTTTTGTCTTTAATGATTTATTAAGTTCAACAAATGTGAGTCTCGGATTGTAAAGTAATAAGTAACTATTACAATAAGATATCTGTAATTGTAAGAATATTTGTAAGGCAAGTTTTCAAAAAGAAAGCGATATAGATCTATGGCAGATATTGTTCATACGGTTCTCTCGCTAAGAAACACAAAATAGTTTATATGAAGTCATAATTCAGGTATGTTTGTCATAACATACACAAATGAATATTCATTCGTATAGAATCTCCAGTACATTACATTAAAAACACATCAACTACACAAGGAAACCCACTATGCATTAGAGCAAATCTCTTATTAGAAAACGGCTCTGCGCACTCGCACTGGGGAAATAGCTCACAGTTTTATCCTGAGCGCGAGTCCAAATTTAACTCAATCGCGATTGAAATTGACACAGAGATGTAGCGGTTTACGTTGGATACTTTATCAATAAAGTCGTCTTAGGTTTTTCTCCAATCCAAAAAAGCGGGGACGGATATAGAATCTGAAAATCGAGTGGTACCCGCTAAAATCGGGTAATATGTAGGGTTACCACCCGTTCGGGTTTGACCCGGACATTCCGGGAATTAAACAATTCGTCCGTACATGTACTCCGGACGCCAAATGTCCGGGAATATGAAAATTTATAAATCTACATTTCATACCTGTATCATAATACGTAATTCAAATATAAGGAAACTTAAATGGCAGTTAACTTTATAAGTACTAAAATGAGGTTTGAGATCATTTTTAAAGTTACTTGGTAAGCATTTTAGTAATGTTCATACAATGTGAATGTCTAATGTAACTGAATTTCATCCTATGTACATGTTTAATTTCGATAAACTGAAGTTACAAAGTAAAAGAGAACAAGTAAAAAAATGGCACTTTTAAAGAGAGCAAATCTGAGGTTGCGTGCTAAAAGGTAATAAGTTAAAAAAACACTCTTTTTCAAGAAAGAATAGCTGCTCTCTTGAAAAGAAGCATTCTTGACTTTTTGCCTTTTGCAGTGCAACTCCAGGATTGCTCTCGTTAAAAGTGCAATTTCTCAGTTATTCTCTTTCACCTTGTTACGCTAATAACAAATAAAAAAGTTTTTAATATTGAGAGTCTACACTTACATGTGGGTGTGTAAAATGGATACAATATGACTAGTATTGCATTTCTATCTTTTAACTCGACTTCAGTTCTCGGTATTTCCGGATTTCTAGGGAAATCTAGATGGAAACTGATAACCCTAGTAATATGGCAACCCTAGCTGCTATTATACACCACCCTGGAAACTAAATTAGGCTCAGTAAACCGAAAGTGTTTAACCACAAGTAGTTAAAATCGGTATCGATCGATTTGTTTTGTCAAGTTGAATCGATTGATATATAGATCAGTTCTCGAAGTGAGACGGTATGCGATGGTATGCCATACCGTCTCTGGCTTTTCATTGATGAAGGCATAGTCTACCGTCTCTGGTTTTTCACTGATTAAAACACACCGTCACTGGAGAGTAGATGCTAAATACTTTAATATCATAAATCCATTTTTATACACAGTAATTGAGGAATGGCTTTACACATAAAAAGACTTATTTCTGATGTAGGAATAATTTCTAAGTTGACCACACTGACATTTTTGTTATATTTCTCCTACATATCGTTTTTAAAATGAGGTGTCTTCAAAGAAGTTCACCTACTTTATATTTTGATGTGCCATATTCAATGGTGCTATTCAGCCGGTTCGCAAGAACCGGTTGTTAAAATATTTCGAGTTCGCAGAACCGGTTGTTAAGTCCAGTCATAAACTCATATACAAACACGCATGACCTAGCCAAGAGTGAGAGAAAGAAACCAAAAAGGTATTGAAATACCATTTCCTGAATTTGTCTCCTTAAATTCTGAGCTCCCACACTACTTATGCTAGGTTTGTTCTGAGACAATTTTTGTTATATAAATACTTACATCTCAAATGATAAAACTCGTTCTCTTCACAATAAACACTTCATAATATGTACATTTCAAATTTCAAACACTATAACGCACCAATTTGTACCCGCATACGCAAAACTAGTAGAAAAGAGAGATATTTTATAATATGACGAATACAAGTAGAGTGGGGACACTTGGGCCTGTTTTTTTCCTATTGCGCATGCGCAAACCCTCGACGCTGATTGGCTGGCGCAGGTCACGTGACCCCGCCCCCTTGTCCACGCCCCCTGACGCTGATTGGCTGGCCACGCCCCCTGACGCTGATTGGTCGGCGCAGGCCACGCCCCCGGCCACGCCCCTTGACGCTGATTGGTCACGCTCTTTTACGACCTCCTATCTACCGAGCTGACTGGCTGGCGCGGGACTCCCGCCGATTGGCTGGCACCGGACCCCCACCGATTGGCTGGCACCGGACCCCGCCCCTTAACGGCGATTGGTCACGCTCCCACCGATTGGCTGGCACCGGACCCCGCCCCTTAACGGCGATTGGTCACGCTCTTTTATGACCGCCATTTTAGGAGTACCGCGCTGATTGGTCGGTGCCGGGCCCCACCCACTGGACTCACGTACCGCGCACATGCCACATTGCGGTAGAGAATACGAACACATAGCAGAGCAGATATCACATTCTTCATCCACCTATTTAACATAGCACATATTACACAGAGACTCGTTCCCTTTTATGAGCACTCTTTTAAACATAGCAAAAATTACACAGAGACTACGAACACATAACATAGTACATACAACATAAGACTATCTAACATAGCAGGGGTGCACTCGTTCCCTTTTATGAGCAATTCTTTCAACATAGCAGAGAATGGAGACCAATTTTTGACCTACTGCGCATATGCGCAAAACTGTTCCTATTCCGCCGGAGCAGAACTGTCGTTCTATTTATCAATGGTACCAGAACACACACATACACACAGGAGACCGCAGATTGTTCCAGTTTAGGAGCAGACTACGGCTATGCGCAGAAACATAAAATAAGACATAACAACCCCGTTCTCTTTTACGAGCACTTTATAGCAACATAATAGAGCAGAGAATAAAAAAATAACAACACACACACATACACACAGCAGATCGCAGATTGTTCCAGTTTAGGAGCAGACTACGGCTATGCGCAGAAACATAAAATAAGACATAACACCCCCGTTCTCATTTACGAGCACTTTATAGCAACATAATAGAGCAGAGAATAAAAAAATAACAACACACACACAGCAGACCGCAGACTGTTCCGGTTCAGGGGCAGATTACGGCTATTCGCAGAAACATAAAATAAGACATAACACCCCCGTTCTCTTTTACGAGCACTTTATAGCAACATAATAGAGCAGAGAATAAAAAAATAACAACACACACACACACACACACACACTTGATTGTTTATGCGCAGTAAAATTAAATTTCCAATTAATTACACATTGCACGCATGCGCAGAAAAATTACACTAGACTACAGACTGTTCCAGTTGCAGTGCTGGTTCCGGTTCAATAAAGAAGACTACGTGCAATGAGCAGGTCATAAAAGACTGTGACCTATTTTTCATCCCCTAAATAACATAGTATACACCCACACATGGTTGCGTATGCCAAATCCGATTTAGTACAAATAACACGCATGCCCAGAAACATTTACATTTCCGGATCGACCATGCTGGTAAAGAATACCACACTTATTTCTACCAGGGTCTTATAGTTTATGGGGGATACGCCCTTTCTATGACAATTTTAATCGATTTGGATGAAACTCGGCTTATGGGGGTTTTCGAACATGCTGATTACCTGGGTCTTATGGTTCATGTGGGATTCGCCCTTTCTATAATAATTTTAACCGATTTGGATGAAACTCGGCATATGGGGGTTTTCGACCATGCTGAGTACGAATATCATACTTATTTTTAACCGGGTCCTATAGTTTTTGTGGCATACGCCCTTTCTATGACAATTTTATCCAATTTGGATGAAACTCGGCATATGGGGGTTTTCGGACATGCTGATTACCAATACCACACCTACTTTTACCTGGGTCTTATAGTTTATGTGGGATACGCCCTTTCTATGACACTTAAAACCTAATAACTCAAAAACGGATCCACATATTGAGATGGTGTTTCCAAATCTAGTAATTGGTCATCAACTAGTACATGACGTACCGACTTTCGAGGTCAAAGGTCAACATACTTAAAACCTAATAACTCTTAAATGGATCCACATATTGAGATGCTGTTTCCAAATCTAGTAATTGGTCATCAACTACCACAAGTTCCAAAATAATGACCATCGAGGTCAAAGGTCAACATACTTAAAACCTAATAACACGAAAACTGAGCCACATATCGAGATGCTGTTTCCACATTGAGTAATAGGTCATCAGGTACCACAAGTCCCAAAATAGTGGCCATCGAGGTCAAAGGTCAACATACTTAAAACCTAATAACTCTTAAATGGATCCACATATTGAAATGTTGTTTCCACATTTAGTAATTGGTCATCAGGTACTACAAGTTCCAAAATCATGACCATCGAGGTCAAAGGTCAACATACTTAAAACCTAATAACACGAAAACTGAGCCAAATATCGAAGTGGTGTTTCCACATCTAGTAATTGGTCATTAGGTACTACATGTTCCAAAATAATGATCATCGAGGTCAAAGGTCAAAATACTTAAAACCTAATAACTCGAAAATGGAGCCAAATATCGAAGTGGTGTTTCCCCATTTACTAATTGGTCATCAGGTACTACACGTTCCAAAATCATGATCATCGAGGTCAAAGGTCAACATACTTAAAACCTAATAACACGAAAACTGCGCCAAATATCGAAGTGGTGTTTCCACATCTAGTAATTGGCCATCAGGTACTACATGTTCCAAAATAATGATCATCGAGGTCAAAGGTCAACATACTTAAAACCTAATAACTCGAAAACGGATCCACATATTGAGATGCTGTTTCCACATTGAGTAATAGGTCATCAGGTACCACAAGTCCCAAAATAGTGGCCATCGAGGTCAAAGGTCAACATACTTAAAAAATAATAACTCTTAAATGGATCCACATATTGAAATGTTGTTTCCACATTTAGTAATTGGTCATCAGGTACTACAAGTTCCAAAATCATGATCATCGAGGTCAAAGGTCAACATACTTAAAACCTAATAACTCGAACACGGAGCCACATATTGAGATGGTGTTTCCAAATCTACTAATTGGTCACCAATAACTACATGTTCCAAAAATACTGACCATCGAGGTCAAAGGTCAAACTCGAAAACGAAGCAACATATTGAGGGGCGGTTTCCACATTTTAGTGACAGGTCATCGACTACTACATGTCCTAAAGGTACTTACCACGGAGGTCAAAAATCAGACTAGTAAACGAAGCAACATATTGAGGTGCTGTTTCCACATTTAGTAATTGGTCACCAGCAACTACATGCCCCAAAAAGGTCAAATATTTAAACCAGAATAACTCGTAGATTGAGCGTCGGAAAATTTTTTGTACCAAGGAGAAAAAGTGAAGGAGGAATAAATTTGAGCGCCCTATTGAATTTTGTACCAACGAGAACTCTCATTTGCAACTAGCTTAGAATTTCTGTACCTGTTTGGGTTATTCAAAATTTGGATAGACTAAGAAAGCAAGATATGCCATTTTAGCTAGCTGAGAATTTAAAGAAACAAAGGGAACCTACTCAATTTTCTATCAACGAGAAATGCCATTTCATCTACCTCAGAATTTATGTGCCTTTTTGTGCTAAGGTCTGTTTTAACTCTTCTTGACTAATTAAATAAACGAAGGAATATTGTACCAATGAGAAATGCCGTTTTTTCTAGACCATGTTCTAATATTTAAACAAACGAAGGGGTGAATTTGAGTGACCTATTCAATTTTGCACCAACGAGAAATAATTGCGTATTTTAAACAAACAATCGGATAAATTTAACCGGCTCAAAAGTGTACTATTTAAACAAACGAAGGTCTCTTGAGTGAGATTTCCAATTTTGTAGCAAGAAGGACTATTTTCTAACTAACTCAAATTTGGATGGAGTGTTTAGTTTTGTTCGAACCAGAAAAATTTGATTGGATTATTTCCTTATGTACCAACTGGAAAAAGTGAAGGGCCATTAATCAAATAAACGAAGGAATAAATTTGGGTGTTCTACAGAAGAAAACGGGGAAGTGCCATTTTATTTAATTTTGTAGTACTCAAAATATACAAAGATATAAATTTGTGTGACCCGTTCAATTTTGTACTAAGCGGAAAATTTGTTGGCTCTTTTAGAAAGACCATTTTATCTTTTGTATTCAGATTATCCGGCTACTTTTTGTGCTCTACAAATAAACGGAGGAAAAGCAAAGAGAGATCATTTTATGTGCCTTTTGTAACGAAGAAACAAATTTGAAGGAGGTTCATTTTAACTAATCCTGCTGCGAGTAGTTCAATTAGTACATAGTAAAAAAATAAAACAATATGGCATTATTGCGACTTTCATTTTCGAATACATACGGATTAAGCCACTATGGCAAAAAATACTACTCTCTCCTTATGCTTATTTGGAGCAGACTTAAGAGGACCAAGCATTAGAAACCCGCTAGTAGGGCGTCGATTCAGTAAACTCTACATCTAGTAAAAGAAAACGAACCGATAATTTTGAGACAGTTCCATACGGGTAAATACTGTATTAGTAGAAACGATAGTTTTTAATTAAGTAGAGATAAGGAGAGAGTGAAAAAATGGAAAATTAAATTTTAAATCGTTATTATTATTATTTTAGAGGTCAAAAGGAAGAATAAATGAATTTGAGTGGCATATGTACGGAATTTAGTTTTTTACTGGGCAGAAAACATTTGAATGGAATATTTTATTTTGTACCAGCTGGGAATTTAGTGTTGTACCATTGTATCAATTTAAGTATTTTTGTACTATTTAGTACCACCGAGAAGGTGTAGAATATTTAGTTTTGTACCAAGCAGAAATTTGTTGGCTTCTTTATTTTGTATTAACGACTAAAACCTTTAACACATACTTGGTTGTGTGCATTACAATGGCCGAAGTTTTTCATTTCCCTGTGGTACAACGTAATGGTCGCCCCGCTTATTCTAGGTCTACAGTTAAATATTTTCGATTGGATAATGGTATAAAGCCACGTTTTGTTGAGCACAATGCCCACTATAACGATGTGGTAGACAATTATTTGATGGATAGATATTTGTTTAATAGTCGCTATAACAAATGGTATATGATAGAATTTGTTAAGCATTTATCGCAGGTAGATATTAAGATAGACTTTTTGTCGTTGGTTACTCGGTTAACCTCACACAGTTCTATTTTCCAATCAGCTACCTTTTTTGCCATGAAAACTAAGGGTAATAGTTATACCGTGATAGCTTTCTTTCGCTATGGGGGAACGCAGGACACTTTGGATGAGTTATTAAAGTTTTGGAATCATGTGTGCGAGTTCAGGCCAAGTATCCAGATTGCGGATTTACTTGGTTGCTTTACACGATGTGGTAAAACTGGCCTTTTTGCGGTATCTCCTGATACCTATCTGTTGGACCTCGCGGTATTTGGAAACTTGGTGAAAAAGAATAACAAATGGTTTTTCTCACAATAAAGCTATACATATAGAATTATCCATTATGGCAAAAAATACTACTTTCTCCTTATGCTTAGTTGGAGTAGACTTCGATAACAAGAACGATACATTGTGTAAGAATTTCCAATTAATAGCGGTATTGCACTGTACTTATAATAGTCTGTAATAGTGCAGTTTATTGTAGTCTACCAGCAATAATGATCTCTAAGAGAGTTATTAGGTAAAGATAACAATTACACCGTCATTCGATCGAACACATTTATACGATCCAATTTCTCAGATTTAAACAAAGAAAGACCATATTCTGCTACTCAAACAAACGAAGGAATAAGCTCTGAATTTCTATACTTTTTTTGTGCTATTCAAATAAACGAAGGAATAAACCTATTCACTTTTAGTTTTGTACGAACCACAAAAAGGGGAGAAGGACCATTATAACAAGCTCACTATTTTTATACCATTTTGTATTATTCTATTTCATTTTTGTAACAACCAGAAGAAAAGTGAAGATGATACATTTTATATATGTTTGGGTCATCCAGAGAACAATGTTTGTAATATTACAATACTACAGATTGATCCATTTAACAGTTCAAGTTCTTCTATTTTTACACAATCAAATGCATATGCTACAGTGGGCTCAGTGTTCATTTACAGAATTAAATAATTGTTTATCTTTTTCTAAAAACATTTCTACTATTTTGTTGATATAATAATCACACTCTGTAATGTATTCATATACCAGATTAAATTTTTTCTCCAAAGTATAAGTGTTCTTAATATTGCAACCTTTAAAATGCTTCTTTAAATAGAGTTTATAGATTTTCTCTCTCATTTCACGTTTAATTAAGATTGTCCACACCTTTTGCAATAATTCGTAATCATACTGCAGCAAACAGTTGTGATCTTTTTCATTCTCATTATGTTTAGAACATGCCTCACATAATAATACCGAATTTGGTGTATACTCATTAAATAATTGTATAACACATGTATGACTAATACTTTCACTAGTACACTCGCACTCATTAGCTTCCACTCCAAAACAGGTAATATTTGAAACACTGTCATCATCACTTTCCGGGAGTATTTCATCATTATATCTATTATAGCGTCTAAAATAATACACTTCTATTTCTTGTGTTGGATATATGATTCTCACTTTATCACGTAATTCATCTGGCAAATCAGGGTCAGACGGCTGGATTAACAGTATTGGTTTCTCGTTTTCACGCTGAATTTCTTTTTCTCTAGGTGAAACATAAGCAATTTCCATGTTAGTCATTTTTCTACTCTTCCGCAAAAAAAAATCAAGTGTGACACATCTACTTATATACCTACAATAAAAGCATTCTATGCATTCGCCGTGTTTAATAATATGTTTCAAGGCAATACAAAATAATTCGTTAATATAACGTCATGATGTATGTTCTATTATTTCCAAATATACTCCATAATCTTATATTCTATTATAATAAAATACATAACTGCAAAAATATATATTTGTCTTTTTTGACTTAGACGAGGAAGGAAAGTCTATAAATAATTGAATCGTTGAACAATAGGCAGCACCTTAGCAATACAAATGTTAGGTAACGCATTCGTAACGTTGTTTAAATATCTGCAGCAACATGGAACTTTTAAAACTTTTCTTACTTTGATATGATCTCTTCTTTTGCTGTGATCAAAAATCGCCATGCATGATTTTACGCAAATTGCTATGGAGTCTGTTCTACACAATTATGACGCAATTTAGTTAGTGACCGGGAAACTTTGGACTTTAGCGTCGCCGTTAGTATTTTGTAAACCTAATTCGCTAAACACACGACAATACCCATATAGTGACGGGAGAGGCAATTTAAATTGTTCTCTGGATGACCCAAACATATATAAAATGTATCATCTTCACTTTTCTTCTGGTTGTTACAAAAATGAAATAGAATAATACAAAATGGTATAAAAATAGTGAGCTTGTTATAATGGTCCTTCTCCCCTTTTTGTGGTTCGTACAAAACTAAAAGTGAATAGGTTTATTCCTTCGTTTATTTGAATAGCACAAAAAAAGTATAGAAATTCAGAGCTTATTCCTTCGTTTGTTTGAGTAGCAGAATATGGTCTTTCTTTGTTTAAATCTGAGAAATTGGATCGTATAAATGTGTTCGATCGAATGACGGTGTAATTGTTATCTTTACCTAATAATTCTCTTAGAGATCATTATTGCTGGTAGACTACAATAAACTGCACTATTACAGACTATTATAAGTACAGTGCAATACCGCTATTAATTGGAAATTCTTACACAATGTATCGTTCTTGTTATCGAAGTCTACTCCAACTAAGCATAAGGAGAAAGTAGTATTTTTTTGCCATAATGGATAATTCTATATGTATAGCTTTATTGTGAGAAAAACCATTTGTTATTCTTTTTCACCAAGTTTCCAAATACCGCGAGGTCCAACAGATAGGTATCAGGAGATACCGCAAAAAGGCCAGTTTTACCACATCGTGTAAAGCAACCAAGTAAATCCGCAATCTGGATACTTGGCCTGAACTCGCACACATGATTCCAAAACTTTAATAACTCATCCAAAGTGTTCTGCGTTCCCCCATAGCGAAAGAAAGCTATCACGGTATAACTATTACCCTTAGTTTTCATGGCAAAAAAGGTAGCTGATTGGAAAATAGAACTGTGTGAGGTTAACCGAGTAACCAACGACAAAAAGTCTATCTTAATATCTACCTGCGATAAATGCTTAACAAATTCTATCATATACCATTTGTTATAGCGACTATTAAACAAATATCTATCCATCAAATAATTGTCTTCCACATCGTTATAGTGGGCATTGTGCTCAACAAAACGTGGCTTTATACCATTATCCAATCGAAAATATTTAACTGTAGACCTAGAATAAGCGGGGCGACCATTACGTTGTACCACAGGGAAATGAAAAACTTCGGCCATTGTAATGCACACAACCAAGTATGTGTTAAAGGTTTTAGTCGTTAATACAAAATAAAGAAGCCAACAAATTTCTGCTTGGTACAAAACTAAATATTCTACACCTTCTCGGTGGTACTAAATAGTACAAAAATACTTAAATTGATACAATGGTACAACACTAAATTCCCAGCTGGTACAAAATAAAATATTCCATTCAAATGTTTTCTGCCCAGTAAAAAACTAAATTCCGTACATATGCCACTCAAATTCATTTATTCTTCCTTTTGACCTCTAAAATAATAATAATAACGATTTAAAATTTAATTTTCCATTTTTTTCACTCTCTCCTTATCTCTACTTAATTAAAAACTATCGTTTCTACTAATACAGTATTTACCCGTATGGAACTGTCTCAAAATTATCGGTTCGTTTTCTTTTACTAGATGTAGAGTTTACTGAATCGACGCCCTACTAGCGGGTTTCTAATGCTTGGTCCTCTTAAGTCTGCTCCAAATAAGCATAAGGAGAGAGTAGTATTTTTTGCCATAGTGGCTTAATCCGTATGTATTCGAAAATGAAAGTCGCAATAATGCCATATTGTTTTATTTTTTTACTATGTACTAATTGAACTACTCGCAGCAGGATTAGTTAAAATGAACCTCCTTCAAATTTGTTTCTTCGTTACAAAAGGCACATAAAATGATCTCTCTTTGCTTTTCCTCCGTTTATTTGTAGAGCACAAAAAGTAGCCGGATAATCTGAATACAAAAGATAAAATGGTCTTTCTAAAAGAGCCAACAAATTTTCCGCTTAGTACAAAATTGAACGGGTCACACAAATTTATATCTTTGTATATTTTGAGTACTACAAAATTAAATAAAATGGCACTTCCCCGTTTTCTTCTGTAGAACACCCAAATTTATTCCTTCGTTTATTTGATTAATGGCCCTTCACTTTTTCCAGTTGGTACATAAGGAAATAATCCAATCAAATTTTTCTGGTTCGAACAAAACTAAACACTCCATCCAAATTTGAGTTAGTTAGAAAATAGTCCTTCTTGCTACAAAATTGGAAATCTCACTCAAGAGACCTTCGTTTGTTTAAATAGTACACTTTTGAGCCGGTTAAATTTATCCGATTGTTTGTTTAAAATACGCAATTATTTCTCGTTGGTGCAAAATTGAATAGGTCACTCAAATTCACCCCTTCGTTTGTTTAAATATTAGAACATGGTCTAGAAAAAACGGCATTTCTCATTGGTACAATATTCCTTCGTTTATTTAATTAGTCAAGAAGAGTTAAAACAGACCTTAGCACAAAAAGGCACATAAATTCTGAGGTAGATGAAATGGCATTTCTCGTTGATAGAAAATTGAGTAGGTTCCCTTTGTTTCTTTAAATTCTCAGCTAGCTAAAATGGCATATCTTGCTTTCTTAGTCTATCCAAATTTTGAATAACCCAAACAGGTACAGAAATTCTAAGCTAGTTGCAAATGAGAGTTCTCGTTGGTACAAAATTCAATAGGGCGCTCAAATTTATTCCTCCTTCACTTTTTCTCCTTGGTACAAAAAATTTTCCGACGCTCAATCTACGAGTTATTCTGGTTTAAATATTTGACCTTTTTGGGGCATGTAGTTGCTGGTGACCAATTACTAAATGTGGAAACAGCACCTCAATATGTTGCTTCGTTTACTAGTCTGATTTTTGACCTCCGTGGTAAGTACCTTTAGGACATGTAGTAGTCGATGACCTGTCACTAAAATGTGGAAACCGCCCCTCAATATGTTGCTTCGTTTTCGAGTTTGACCTTTGACCTCGATGGTCAGTATTTTTGGAACATGTAGTTATTGGTGACCAATTAGTAGATTTGGAAACACCATCTCAATATGTGGCTCCGTGTTCGAGTTATTAGGTTTTAAGTATGTTGACCTTTGACCTCGATGATCATGATTTTGGAACTTGTAGTACCTGATGACCAATTACTAAATGTGGAAACAACATTTCAATATGTGGATCCATTTAAGAGTTATTATTTTTTAAGTATGTTGACCTTTGACCTCGATGGCCACTATTTTGGGACTTGTGGTACCTGATGACCTATTACTCAATGTGGAAACAGCATCTCAATATGTGGATCCGTTTTCGAGTTATTAGGTTTTAAGTAGGTTGACCTTTGACCTCGATGATCATTATTTTGGAACATGTAGTACCTGATGGCCAATTACTAGATGTGGAAACACCACTTCGATATTTGGCGCAGTTTTCGTGTTATTAGGTTTTAAGTATGTTGACCTTTGACCTCGATGATCATGATTTTGGAACGTGTAGTACCTGATGACCAATTAGTAAATGGGGAAACACCACTTCGATATTTGGCTCCATTTTCGAGTTATTAGGTTTTAAGTATTTTGACCTTTGACCTCGATGATCATTATTTTGGAACATGTAGTACCTAATGACCAATTACTAGATGTGGAAACACCACTTCGATATTTGGCTCAGTTTTCGTGTTATTAGGTTTTAAGTATGTTGACCTTTGACCTCGATGGTCATGATTTTGGAACTTGTAGTACCTGATGACCAATTACTAAATGTGGAAACAACATTTCAATATGTGGATCCATTTAAGAGTTATTAGGTTTTAAGTATGTTGACCTTTGACCTCGATGGCCACTATTTTGGGACTTGTGGTACCTGATGACCTATTACTCAATGTGGAAACAGCATCTCGATATGTGGCTCAGTTTTCGTGTTATTAGGTTTTAAGTATGTTGACCTTTGACCTCGATGGTCATTATTTTGGAACTTGTGGTAGTTGATGACCAATTACTAGATTTGGAAACAGCATCTCAATATGTGGATCCATTTAAGAGTTATTAGGTTTTAAGTATGTTGACCTTTGACCTCGAAAGTAGGTACGTCATGTACTAGTTGATGACCAATTACTAGATTTGGAAACACCATCTCAATATGTGGATCCGTTTTTGAGTTATTAGGTTTTAAGTGTCATAGAAAGGGCGTATCCCACATAAACTATAAGACCCAGGTAAAAGTAGGTGTGGTATTGGTAATCAGCATGTCCGAAAACCCCCATATGCCGAGTTTCATCCAAATTGGATAAAATTGTCATAGAAAGGGCGTATGCCACAAAAACTATAGGACCCGGTTAAAAATAAGTATGATATTCGTACTCAGCATGGTCGAAAACCCCCATATGCCGAGTTTCATCCAAATCGGTTAAAATTATTATAGAAAGGGCGAATCCCACATGAACCATAAGACCCAGGTAATCAGCATGTTCGAAAACCCCCATAAGCCGAGTTTCATCCAAATCGATTAAAATTGTCATAGAAAGGGCGTATCCCCCATAAACTATAAGACCCTGGTAGAAATAAGTGTGGTATTCTTTACCAGCATGGTCGATCCGGAAATGTAAATGTTTCTGGGCATGCGTGTTATTTGTACTAAATCGGATTTGGCATACGCAACCATGTGTGGGTGTATACTATGTTATTTAGGGGATGAAAAATAGGTCACAGTCTTTTATGACCTGCTCATTGCACGTAGTCTTCTTTATTGAACCGGAACCAGCACTGCAACTGGAACAGTCTGTAGTCTAGTGTAATTTTTCTGCGCATGCGTGCAATGTGTAATTAATTGGAAATTTAATTTTACTGCGCATAAACAATCAAGTGTGTGTGTGTGTGTGTGTGTGTTGTTATTTTTTTATTCTCTGCTCTATTATGTTGCTATAAAGTGCTCGTAAAAGAGAACGGGGGTGTTATGTCTTATTTTATGTTTCTGCGAATAGCCGTAATCTGCCCCTGAACCGGAACAGTCTGCGGTCTGCTGTGTGTGTGTTGTTATTTTTTTATTCTCTGCTCTATTATGTTGCTATAAAGTGCTCGTAAATGAGAACGGGGGTGTTATGTCTTATTTTATGTTTCTGCGCATAGCCGTAGTCTGCTCCTAAACTGGAACAATCTGCGATCTGCTGTGTGTATGTGTGTGTGTTGTTATTTTTTTATTCTCTGCTCTATTATGTTGCTATAAAGTGCTCGTAAAAGAGAACGGGGTTGTTATGTCTTATTTTATGTTTCTGCGCATAGCCGTAGTCTGCTCCTAAACTGGAACAATCTGCGGTCTCCTGTGTGTATGTGTGTGTTCTGGTACCATTGATAAATAGAACGACAGTTCTGCTCCGGCGGAATAGGAACAGTTTTGCGCATATGCGCAGTAGGTCAAAAATTGGTCTCCATTCTCTGCTATGTTGAAAGAATTGCTCATAAAAGGGAACGAGTGCACCCCTGCTATGTTAGATAGTCTTATGTTGTATGTACTATGTTATGTGTTCGTAGTCTCTGTGTAATTTTTGCTATGTTTAAAAGAGTGCTCATAAAAGGGAACGAGTCTCTGTGTAATATGTGCTATGTTAAATAGGTGGATGAAGAATGTGATATCTGCTCTGCTATGTGTTCGTATTCTCTACCGCAATGTGGCATGTGCGCGGTACGTGAGTCCAGTGGGTGGGGCCCGGCACCGACCAATCAGCGCGGTACTCCTAAAATGGCGGTCATAAAAGAGCGTGACCAATCGCCGTTAAGGGGCGGGGTCCGGTGCCAGCCAATCGGTGGGAGCGTGACCAATCGCCGTTAAGGGGCGGGGTCCGGTGCCAGCCAATCGGTGGGGGTCCGGTGCCAGCCAATCGGCGGGAGTCCCGCGCCAGCCAGTCAGCTCGGTAGATAGGAGGTCGTAAAAGAGCGTGACCAATCAGCGTCAAGGGGCGTGGCCGGGGGCGTGGCCTGCGCCGACCAATCAGCGTCAGGGGGCGTGGCCAGCCAATCAGCGTCAGGGGGCGTGGCCAAGGGGCGGGGTCACGTGACCTGCGCCAGCCAATCAGCGTCGAGGGTTTGCGCATGCGCAGTAGGAAAAAAACAGGCCCAAGTGACCCCACCCTACTATACATTTAATACAATCCAGTACTTGTTCATCATACCTCGTATATGCAGTTCTCTGAAATTCGTCTGTTGAATTCATCATACATGTATTTGGAATGGTAAATTACAACAGTGATTCTCAAACTTATTATTACTGCGACCCACCTTAAATAATAAAAGTACACTGTGGCCCACCAACATTTATTCAAATACACATAGACATTCTTTCTCAATAACTGTATCATATGAAACTGTACGCATACGTAAAGAGAGTTACAGTGTTCCCATAGAAAGGTAACACAGAGCTAACACTACTCCCGACGCAATACCCTACCCCGTGACAGATTTTGACTCACCCATTCTCCACCCTAACCCAGCATCTCTACCAACTGCACAACAGGGCCAGGCTCTGAGTAGTGCTCTCAACGGGTCGGGTCGGGTTGAAGACCGACCCGTGACCCGAATTGACTGACCCGACCCGTGATCTGATCCGATTGACCTGACCCGACAACCCGATCCGAGCTGACCCGATTGACCCGACCTGAGTAGCCTGACCCGACAACCCGACCCGACCCGTTTGAGAGCACTCCAAAATGCACTCCCATTGGGAATTAAACCCGGACCACGTGTACCGAAGTCTTACACGTTAACCACTAGCTAGATCAAGCGGGGGATTTGTATATGCATCTTAATGAATATTTGGCACTTTTGAGGTTTGGTTATTTCTTTTTATAACTGATACCAATGTCCGACGTGGGAGAAATTTTTTTCTTGCTTTAGTTCTATGTGACGAAATTTTTATTCAAGATCAGTGTTCTCACCTGCTCGGACGGCAGGAGGTCTTCTCGGAAGGCAGTAGCAAGAGTCTCTTGGCGGAGACAAAAGGAAATCGTTTAACTACAATGATAAGGGCTGAGGAAACGGGAGAACACCTGTAATTTTTCCAACCCTTCAACTTTCATTCCAAAAAAGGTTCTCATGATTCCGAGACCCGCGCCACTTTGATTTTTCTTTCTCGGTAATTAAAACATATTTCACAGTATATATAGTTGCAAGTAAGAAGATACATAATATGAATTTTGTAATTTAAAATTTAAAAATACAGTATGATAATTAATTATAAAATACTAATTTTATTTCATCACTTTCAGCCCAACAAATGAAATTCAGACAATTCGCACCCTGGATCTTGGTCATCAATACTGCGTCTTATTCTTTGTCTTGCACAGTCAAGTCTTGGTCCTACATTTCGTAGTCTTGGTGGTCTTTCATGCTATACAAGAGCCAAGTGTGCTCGCCTCATCGGTACAAATGAAGACCAAATGTGATTTTGATTATGGTCTTTCATACTATACGGAAAGCAAGAAAATATGCTCATCGCTACTTGGTGATCTCCAAAACAAGGCCAAGAGCAAGATTAGTATGCACTTTGTCTTGCATATCCAATCTTTATCTTATTCTTGCATCGATGTTCTTCGACTTGGTGAAATAAAATGAATTATTCAGTTTAAGGTCCCTCGATTCTGCAACGAGGCTAAGGCATATGGTGACCATGAGAAATGAATGCAATGGTGGAATGAAGAAAGTGGGAGGAAACAGGAGAACCCCGAGAAAACCCACTACACGGCGTTTCTTCACCACAAAGCCCACTTAGCACAAGCTGGGATCGAACCATGAACACCATGCACCAGAGATGAATTCTCTACTACTGAGCCACCGCGGCCCTGCTTGGGCTTGGTCATCCATATCCAATCTTTCTTTTGGCCTTGCTTAAACAATTTCTAGTTTTGTTCTAAATCCAGACTCCATATTGGCGTAGATATTAATATTACAGTCGATTGGTAAAATCAATCTTCCACATTTAAAAATTAAAGTACACACAAGTACAAAAATAAGCATTTACCATAAAAACACTAGCTGCAAGTGTCCAAAATAGATTTATGGTTTCTATAAAATCAATTGAAAATTGCTATTTTTAATTAGACAGCTAGTGAAAAACAGCAGCTTTCGACTCCAGCCGTGTTTAAGCTCAACCTAAACTCAGTTGACCAAAGGGAACTGACCCGACCCGAGCAGCCTGACCCGACCCGAACCGTAACCCGACTCGAGTTGACCCGACCCGACTCGGGCGGGTCGAGTCACGGGTAAGGTCGGGTCAACCCGACCCGTTTGAGAGCACTAGCTCTGAGTAACCACTTAACCTACTCTTTACCTCATTAACAAACGCTTTTAATTTTCATTTTCTGAGTAGTACTTCATAACGGGATATGAAGTAAGGACAAGCTAGGACATCTTTATTTCATGTGGAAATTCAACCAGCCATCAATGGAAGCCAAGCAGCCTTGGTGTTATTAACACCAATATTCTGTTGTACGTCGCAATCTGACTTTACATTGAAAGATTAATTAACTATTGCTTTGCTGTTATTGAGGAAAACTTTGTACTTGTGATTTGTAATAAACACTGGTAGCAACTTTCTATTACCTTTTGCCTACCAAACAGTCTCACACGCGACGCTTTTAATTTGCTTTGTTAGATCAATTGCTTCTCTCAATTGGTTCGACCTCATTGGCCCATCATTGTCAGGCTACTGCAAGACATTGTCCATTTCGTTCGTTTACCCACGACACGATGTTACAACAAGGAAGTAATAAATACAGAAGTAAGTACTTTGACTCGGGTGAGTCTTTTTTTTTTTTTTTTTGGTTCGTTTACCTGTCAACATTAGCAGTCTCAGGAGCAAGTTTGAGAACTTTGTGTTGAGTCGACGACATGTAGAAACATGGACTTGGTCAATGTCAGTTTTGGGTAATCGACCACGCTCAGGAAACTCTGTGGTGTCACCATCATCTCATTCTGACGTCAGAGGGACAGTCAGGTCAAAAGCAATTGAAAGAGCACGATCTTGGTCTTTGGATCTCAACCACGACGCGAGACACATCGGAGTCTCCCTGCCTTTGGGGACCGGCATTCAATGCCATGGTTGATTGTCGGACAGGTTTTCATCATGGACTTCATCAAGACAACCCAACCTGCAAGTCACTGGAACTTCGAGGACAGCGCCTAAAGATCACCTACGAATAAAGGAAGAAGATTGGAACTACTTCGAATTAGGGTGAGACTGTTTGGTAGGCAAAAGGTAATAGGAAGTTGCTACCAGTGTTTATTACAAATCACAAGTACAAAGACTTCCTCAATAGCAGCAAAGCAATAGTTAATTAATCTTTCAATGTAAAGTCAGATTGCGACGTACAACAGAATATTGGTGTTAATAACATCAAGGCTGCTTGGCTTCCATTGATGGCTGGTTGAATTTCCACATGAAATAAGGATGTCCTAGCTTGTCCTTACTTCATAGCCCGTAACAATATGTTTCTGCATCAAAATAAAATCTTCGTAATTAAAAGGAAATAGTTCTCGCGACCCACAAAAAAACAGCCCGAGACCCACCAATGGGTCGCGACCCACACTTTGAGAAACGCTGAATTACAACTCCGTCCATGGATTCGGCCACACACGTACCAAGAACACAGGGCCTATAAGAAAAAAAAATGTGTTGACAGATTTATTTTTTGGTTTCTTTACAACACACAGTTGGATGACAAAAAGGGTTTTTTTCCCTTTTCCTGCTCTATTTAAAATGAAATAAATAAATAAATAAAACTAAACTCCTGGCACAATAGCCCGTAGAGAGCCAAGATCAAATAGCCTGTTTGTAACCAGTGTGGCTTCTGATTATCCCTTTGGGGATCCTATGGTACATTTTGTACCATAAAGGGTGTTTCATGATACATTGCGTTATTTCTCTTCTATTTGAGCTTTTTCGTCCGGTTTTTTTTTTCAAGTTCAGAGGCATTGTAGAAGACATTACGTATGGTTTCAGACCATCCTGCGTCCAGACATGGGAGGTGATGACGTCATAATCTTAAAATATTTTTTCCCTTTTTAAGCCTATGTTCATTATTTTTTGGCGGGCTTATTTTTTCACGTAGAAGATTGAAATTTTCCACAAATATTCAGTCCACCTAGTAGTATTTACCAGATTTTTTCAGATCTCTGCGTTAAAACAGAGGGGGGGGGGGTCCAGAGGGGATAAAGTTGAAAAAAGGGATTTTTAGACCCAAAAATCCCGTATTTCGTGATTTTCCCGCCTCACATACATGATGGAGACACGTGAGTCATACCGTCTGAAAGGCAGTTCCGTTCTGAAGAGAATGACGATCCAATTATTATTCTACGGTAATTAGGGACGTCTCAGTGAATTTTTATCAAAATATACTTCTGTATAGGGTAATATGGGGCATGGTCGGTATATATTTTTTTTTTGCGGGCTTACTTTTGCACCTAGAAGATGGAATTTGTGCATAAACATTCAGCCCACCTAGTAGTATTTATCAGATGTTTTCAGATCTCTGCGTTAAAACAGGGGGGTCCAGAGGGAAAAAAGTTGAAAAAAGGGATTTTTAGACCGAAAATCCCGTATTTCGTGATTTTCCCGTCTTACATACATGATGGAGACACGTGAGTCATACTGTCTGAAAGGCAGTTCTATTCTGAAGAGAATGATGTGCGAAACATGACCCTGGGGTAATTAGGGGTGTCTCAGAAAATTTTTTCCCTGAGATTATGGTGTTTTGCGGTAATTTGGGGCATTGTGGAGATTCTTGATAAAATTTCTCTCGCCCTTACTATTCAAGATAAAAACTTAAAATTTGGTACACACATTTAGTTTACCAAGTACTATTTATCAGATTTTTTGAGGTCTCTACGTTTACACAGGAGGGGGGCAGAGGGGCCCAAAGTTTGACAAAAATTCCCTCAAAATTTTCCCTTTGACATCAATTTTCCCTCTCCTGGTACATGGTATGGGCATGCAAGTGATACCATTTGAAAGCCAGTTCTATTCTGAAGAGAATGAGGTATGAACTATGATCCTAGCATAAATAGTGACGATGCAGTAGCTGCTTGACTGAAAGTCTAAAAAATGGCCCATAAAGCCAGGATCCGGAAAGGGTTATACACCACCCCCGGAAAATAAATTAGGCTCAGTAAACCGGACGTAGTTAAAATCTGCTACAAATAAATCTCTGATTATACCCCACGGCCCCCGGAAACTAAATTATTCCCGTATTAGGATGTTGTGTAAGTTCCTACTTGACACTCCTGGTATCCAATAATAATAAATTAAAAAAATGCTTTTGTCTACCTTGGATAATTTGTTTCCTAAGAGATATAAGGGGCGCGGTGGCTCAGTGGTAGAGCGTTCACCTCTGGTGCTTGGGGTCCCGGGTTCGATCCCAGCCCCCGCCAAGTGAACTTTGTGGTGGACAAACACCGTGCTCGTGGTTTTCTTGGGGTTCTCCCGTTTCCTCCCACTTTCTTCATTCCACCATTTTCACTCATCTCTCATCATCACCGTCTTCTTTAGCCTAATCGGCATAACCGTGGGACGTAAAACTTACAGATTTCATTTCATTTTCCTAAGAGATATGTCTATCCATCTCTTCCCTCCCTCAGAACCGGTTGTTAAAAAATTAGAATAACACCATTGCCTACAGAGAAAATTCTTCTCATATTAGCAGTGACATTGTGCCAGTGGGCTTTCTCGAGCTCCTCTCGTTACTCCCTCATTCTTATTCCATCAATCACGGAATGCGTCACGAAAAGACCAACACCCACTGGCAGCATTAGAGGATTGCGATCTCCATGACAACGACGCAGACATGACGTCACGTCACGAGTTTAGGCACGTCAACAGGTGTTTACATCTGACAGGATAGTGCAAGGGGTGTAAGTAAATATTATTATAATTATTTTGAAATGTATATTACATCGTTTAAGTTTATATTATTAGGTAATAGTGGTTATGAATTCTTTAAACATGATAATGTAACTTTAGTTTTTATACACCATCATTGGCGTATTGTTTGTTAATACTACAGTCTGAGGAATTCATATTTTGCATTTTTTCACAGCATAATTGGATATGGGATTTTGCTTTGGGGTAACAGTAGCCAAGCACATGATGTTCTAGTTTTGCAAAAGAAAGCCATCAGGATTATTGTTGGAACACATGATAAAGAACACTGCAAACCACTATTTATCAGGCTTAAGATAATGACAGTAGTTAATGTATATATTTATCAAGTGCTACTTTACACTAAGCAAAACCTGGCAAATATGACACTCAGAGATGAAGTACATACATATAATACTAGATTGTGTAAGAAAATTGATATACCCTTCACTAGATTATCGAAGATCAAAAAGAGTTATTTAGTTATGGGACCAAAGCTATTTAATAAACTAACATCCTCCATACAACAGCTGCCATTTAAGGTTTGGATTGAGTATAGCCCGCTCCCCCCAGTGATTTTTAACGAATCATAGTGATTCTAACGATTCATACTAGTTCATAATGAATCGGAATCACATGTTATAAAGATTTAAGATGTAAATCTTGTGGTAAGGAAGCTCTTTTAGTATAAGTAGTAGTAGTAGTAGTAGTAGTAGTAAGTAGCAATAGTAGTAGTAGTAGTGGTAGCTAGCAGCAATAGTAGTAGTAGTAGGAACGGGTTAGAAGCCCCGCAGGGGTTGGTTGTGTTCTGTTCTCGATGATATTATTATTATTATTATTATTATTATTATTATTATTATTATTATTATTATTATTAGTAGTAGTAGTAGTAGTAGTAGTAGTAGTAGTAGTGGTAGTAGTAGTAGTAGTAGTAGTAGTAGTAGTAGTAGTAGTAGTAGTAGTAGTAGTAGTAGTAGTAGCAGCAGCAGCAGCAGCAGCAGCAGCAGCAGCTGCTGCCGCCGCCGCCGCCCTTAAAGTTCCGGTGACAAAGAACTGGGGGGAGCGGGCTATACACAAGCCTAAGGTTTTTAAGAAAAAGTTATATGACTGGTTAATAACGAATCCATTTTACTCGATTCAAGAGTTTAGTGAATGTCAAGACATTGTGTCCTAGTTTGCAGTATCACTTTATTTCAAATATTATTAGGTTGTTCATAATAATATTAACCAATAACTGATTGTCTGTATGTAATGATTATTTTATACATATCTGTATCTATAGCTATGTATATTTCATTCGGACGTTGTCTATTGCTTCTAAAGCTCAATGACAATAAAATATTCTATTCTATTCTATTCTATAGTGTTCTATGAACAGAAGCTGATAACAAGAATCAGGCCCGCAACCAGCCACAGAGGTTTAGGAGGGGGGAGTGAATATGTCAGGGGGGCCAAGTCGCCAAAAATTATCTTACAAATATCTAAATTTTTTTTGAATTAATAATATAAATTTGGCCCTATGTTTAGCAGAAGGGTTCCAGCTCTTTTCTCTAAAAAATGTTACAATTTTGGTAATTTCTGTTCACATTCGGTTAGTTTAGGGTAGGGTTGCTTAGTTTAAGTTAGGTTAGGCTAGTTTAGGTTACGTTAGGTTAGTTTAGTTTATGTTATATTAGTGTAGGAGTCCCGCATAATTTTCCAACAAATGATAGAATTTCGCTTATTTCTACTAATATTACGTTAGTTTAGGTTAGTTCAGGTTAGCTTACGTTAGTTTATGTTAGGTTAGGTTAGATTTGGTTACGTTATGTTACGTCTAAGTACTTGCATAATTTCTCCTGTAAATTTTGCGTTTTTTACGTGCTTCTGGACCCCTTGTACTAAACATACCCCTAAATTTGTATTGAGGCCTGGGGGGCACGGAAAGTTTAGGGGGGCAGGTCCCCAAGTCCCCTCTAGTTGCGGGCTTGACAATAATATGAATATTTCACTTAATTCTCCATGATATGGTGTTTAGGACTTAGTCAGTACCGCTAGGATGATATAAATACTATGAATATTATATGAATACAATACTCATAACACCATTTTGACATAATACATCTTGTCAGTGAACTTTCTGGTTGATAAATGTGCAGGTATAGTTTAGGCGCACCACATTTTGAAAGTTTTACAGGTAAAATTCAATACTCTGAATGGAAAGACATATTTATAAGGGCAAGGTTCTAGAACACAGGTCCCCTCTTCCTATTCATTTGTAATAAAGACCGAAATAACCGTGCCCTGCGGGGCTCTAACCCGCCTTCACTCGCTAACGCTCGCTCGGCAATACTATATGACTTAAATATTAAATTTTGGTACAGAAAGGAACCAACCTAGCTACTAACATACATGGGAGGACCTGTGTTCTAGAACCTTCCCATTTATAAGGAACAAATTTATGCAGGCAACAGGATTAAATACAGCTGTATTTTAGGTATTCAAGCGTTGGGTTACTAGTATAAAATCACTAGAAGTGCTTTACAACGGATAAAATAAGCGAATGCATATTAAAGATAAGTCTATTAGAATCTATTTTCAACCGGTGGCATATTTGTGCACTGTACACAGACTGTATTTTATGTTTACAAATGCAGCGTTACTAGTATGAAACCATACTTATATCATTGCCAAAACCTAATTCTTTCTATTATCTCGCTTTAAGTATACCCAACATCGCTGACGCGCCTGCTCTGACTCGGTTAGATAGCATTCGTGCTTTTCAGTGGCCACCTAGCACTGGTTGACTTGTTTCTTTCACTGTAGTTTCTATGCTACGTATCCGAAAGCCGCATTTGTACGCAAATGGTAAAAAAATGTAATTTTTCAACAATTGGTGGCCCCTTGAATTTTATATATGCCATGTGAGATATTTTCGTGTCGCCCAGTGGAAACCTTTTAGGAGACGATAAGAAGGAATGTAGTGAAAGAATTTTAATTTTCATCAATTGTTTCTAGTGGCGCGCCAAAAGTAAACCTATACGGGATAGATACCGTGAGCTTGGGCTTTCTCAGGCTTCTCTTGTTTTCTACCACTTTATTCATTACATCACTGCTATCCATCTCACCATCACCATCTCTCTTAGGCTTGGGCATAATAGTGGGGCGTATGTTTAGTTGAAGGGCCCAGCCTTTTTTTTCTTCGACAAAATGTTAAAATTTCGCTAATATCTGTTTATATTAGGTTAGGTTAGAGATAACTATTATCATCATTGTATTCATGTTCCTTCATCTGCGCTTCCGTTAACTACACATAGTCTCTACAGTATGTGGGACTGTATTGAATATCTGTACTTCTATTCCCTACGTCAGGTTATATATTTCAAATCTACATGTTAAACGAACACTTACAATGTTACAATTATTATTCGGTGTTGCAAATTAAGGGTCTTCACTACAGCGAAATTAAACTACCGCTAATTTTATAGTTTTTCTGTAATATTTTCAAAACAAGTAAAAATATTCATAAAGCAGAAACGTAGTGAACTAGACAATACGATTTTGCATGTGATACCTTTGCCACAATTCACGTACCTGCTTTTGTTATGGTGCTATTTACAGAACCCGCAAAAAATGCTAAATCTATCTGCAAATCGAAAGCAGGTAGATGAGTTGTAATAACGGTGTCACGTACAAAATCGCATTGTCTATTTCACTACGTTTCTGCTTTTCGAATATATTTTTTTTTTTTTTTTTTTTTTTGTTTTGAAGATATTACAGAAAAACTCTAAAATTAGCGGTAGTTTAATTTTGCTGTAGTGAAGACCTTTAAGGTAGTTATAGTATCACGAGAATCCAAATTTTGGTTACCTTTTTAGCAGTAATCACTCAAGTGAGACGGACGGGCAACGCACATTTAAAGTACTTTAATGTCTAATACCATGATATAATACGACGAATTTCGAATGAATACGAATAAAGTTACAAGGCATTGAAGATTTGACTTAAATTAAAAGCCCTTATTTGGAAAAACTACTTAGATAAGTACATCATCCAACTGCATGGATGGTTTTCAATAAGTGTGAAGATTACAGTGCCGTTTACAGCAATTTGATATTGCAAACGGTTCTAGAGATATAGTAAAAACTGTTGCAACTAAGTTTGCAATGCTGCTTAAAATCATGAAATTCAAAGATATCAAATTTTACAATTTTTTTTTTTTCATATTCCGAATGACTTTGCTGTAGTTGGTATTATGATCTTTATGTCTATTGTAATCCATCTACATAATTGGATGTCATACT
This sequence comes from Thermobia domestica, assembly GCF_964235325.1. NCBI lineage: Eukaryota > Metazoa > Arthropoda > Insecta > Zygentoma > Lepismatidae > Thermobia > Thermobia domestica. The sequence continues at coordinate 252,087,247 of NC_137461.1, forward strand.
CATTCTTTGAAGAAAAGTTCTCGGAAAAGTCAAATGTTCAATTCCTTGTAACTTTGTTTGTACTTATTTGAAATACGTCATATATGACCATAGTATTACGGTCCCAGGTTCGATTCCCGGTGGGGACACTAGGTCGAAAAATGTAACAGCTTTTTCGGACCAACCATCTTGAGTGAGGTTTTTCTGGGGTTTTCTCCTTCACACCAGGCAAATGCCGGGATAGTACCTAACATATAGGCCCTAGGCTGCTTTCTTCCCTCCCTTTCCTTGGATAGTGTGATCATCGAGAGACGTCATCCCTCATACGTTACGGACTAATATGGCCATAGATGCCGAATGCCCAGAAAACTAAATCCTAATCCTAAATATTGCGCGCTAAGATATACTTTGGATGTGCATTACCTTGTTGGTATCACTTGCATTGTTATTTTGTTATCGAATCCTCCAAAATTTGGTTGTTTTTCGCTATTTGTGGTATTGTAGAGTTCTTGGTTTTGAACCATGCATGGCAAGTGTGTTATTGTAAGTTTATATTGTATATTAAATAAGTTTATGTTGTATATGTAGATTTGAAATATGTCATAACCTGACGTAGTGGAAAATTAAGACTTTAATGTTGGGTTGGAAACACTGTTAACCTTGTATCACAGAGTAAGTCAAACGTTGTTCCCCTGTCGATATTTGCATGATACAAAATTTCCGCATGTTTTGTTCATTAGTTGAAAAGTTACAAGGGCTAATCAAGGTGAATGGTCATTCTCTGTATATCTATCTATTTATATATATATATATATATCTAATTTCTTATTTCAGAATGATATGTTGGCACAACGAAAATATTGTCAGAAACCATTGAAGACGGTTCCAAAAGGAAGGGTAAGCAACTATATTATTTGCATAATATGAACAATTAAAACTTATTTAATACCAATTGTTTCCCCCTAACCCTTGGGGTCGTCCTCGAATTGGCTGCATGCTAGAGACATCTGTGAACGTGATTGTGAACTATTAGGAGTATGACTGAAAGACTGAAGCGTCTTGTTTTTATAATAAGGATATTTAAAAAATGATTGCAAAATTATTTAATATTTCTTTAAATGCAACTTATTCTGATAGCTTAATAGGATATTGTGCGAAGGTATAATACACACCTTTTATGAATGGGTCCTCTGTTGGATACGAAGCCTCGTCATTTAGATTGTTCGTAGACAACTTCGTGTTAATGGATTATCTTGAGGGTTCTTCCGGTTTCTTGCGCTACAGAATTCCCCAAAAGTCCTCCCCATATTAGAGTTCACTATAACTTTGCAACGAATATAGATATCTCAGTGAAATAAAGTTTATATTGCAGTAGTCTTTAAAGTTTTACTTAGCAACACTCCATGTGTACCGTCCTCATCACCACAACTCGAACTGGGCACCACCCACTTACTTGAAACTCAAAATAGGTTTCCGGCGCTGCATATCCTAAATTCCCGCGATGACTGTCATCTAAATCTCCTAGCTTTCTATATACAATTCCGTCATATTCCCACAGCCAAATTTCATACGGAGTCAGTCTCATGATTTTTTTGGGCTATGATGTGTCTCCTCTGCGGCTAATCCACATGCCTCCAAATTCCTGATCCAGAAAGTTTCTGACTTCTTCCTGAGAGGGAGGATAATGCCTGATATCCAATTCAGCCAGCTGGGGAAGAGGAAACCTTTTGAACTTGTTGAGGAAGGTAACGCCCGGCATTGTATCTTTGCTTAAAGAGAAAAGGTGCGATTAGGTGGTTCATAGGCACAGAGCATGAAACACTCGTTTTCGGGCTGTCCGTACTTCTCAGAATTTCAGCCTGACTTCCGGATCCTCGTCATTTATATCGCACACATTCCTCAATGTATAGGGCTTTGCTTTTCCAAATTTCAAGGACCTTCCCGGGATCGACTTCCTAAGGCTCATCGCAGTGCTACTCTACGCTCAATCAACCATCTCTTTCTTTGTCCTGTCCGTAGTTCGATCTCTGGCCGGTAGACAACATCATGTTTTTGGGTTTTCTCGGAGTACTCTCCCACCTTATTCCAACAATTCTTCCATCATCAGTCATTTGCCTTAATCATCCGCCTCCCTTTGCCTAACTGGCACAATCGTAGTAAGTTAAACTGAAATATTTAATTTTCTTCTGTCTTTTTCGTCAGTTGGCCACTAATCAACGACATTTCCTATCTACAGAAACTTTGAATTTTATCTCTTGATACTTTTAATCCTGTTTATCTGAATTTTTCGACGCCACTTAATCCTGAATCAATGGTATCTAGTCTTTTACTTTTCGCGAATCGACGCTCGGAGTTACGCGATCCTCTCTGTAGACAGTGTTGCCAGATAAATCTTGAAAGATTACTGTGCAGTACGAACTTGATTTTGTTACAAAGTTATATGGAAAAGAGTTTCGGAAGGCTCTGTTTTTGTTCCACTAATTATTCCCTCACAATTTTTTTTTCTTTGGCTAGCAGAGCATGAACGTTAGATATTACTTTAAAAATTTCGTTCAACTTATTTCTGTCAAGGGAAACTTAAGTATCTCCTAGAGCCTATTTTGATGAAACCAGTTCACATGTAGGAATTTTTTTTTTTTTTTTTTTTTATAAAAGAAACCTTTTAGTTAAAATTATAGGGTGCTGCCGACAACAGCAAAGGAGGATTAGCTAAAATATGTGGTATACCTTTTCATTTGAAAAAGTTCAAGAAATTGAGAGCTAGTTGGCATTGACCCATACTAGATACGAACGGGTACTTGTTGAAGAGTACAATCGTACTATCCACCATTTTGAATCGTAATCGAAAATTTTAAATAGGAAAAGGTACTTAGAATATTTCAGATTGCACTGAAAGTTTACCTAAAGTCAATCTGTGGCATCGATATTGCCATTTCTGTATTCTGATTAGAGATTATGACCTGCTTGGGACGTATGAGATGTGACTATCATGGTCGTTATGCTTAATTATGCTCCGAATGCTTTTTCTTTTAGTGCCTCGTTGCTACATGTTTAGCATACGCGCCTTTGATGCAAGAGATCCAAGTTCGATTCTCGGTGAGAACTCATGTAGTTCAGGCCCCAAGTTAAACTCTCCGCGTCTCATATAGCCTCAGTGACGAACGGGACATTAAACTCCAAATAACCACACAGGTTCTGCCTTTCTTAAAAATAATAGTAAGAAGATAAAGAACGATGTTTGAGCCACTCTCGCTGACGCACAGTGGGCTGAAATCCCGAAAAGCCGGTCAAGATATGAAAATGTTCAATTTGCATGATATTATTAATATATAGATATTTGAGGTCGCTGATAACGATTATGATGCCAAAAATTGAAAAAAAAAAAAAAATGAAAATGACGGATCCAATATAGCGGGCAAATATTTTTTAAAAAATCTCGAAACAGGCTGAAAAGTAGTTTCCGAGAAAGTACTGAGGATGAAAAGTAGTTTTTGAGGTCGCTGATAACGATTATAAAGTCAGAATGTCAACATTCAAAATAATTATGAAGTAAAGTTCAATATAACAAAAGAACATACAGTATTGTTATAGTTTAAATTACTAATAAATGTTAAAAATTGGTATTCTTGACATCTTTTGGGAAACACGTGCATAAATTTTGCAAGGGTACCTATAGGGAGCTGTTTTTTGTGAATTTCGTTAGCTTATAGTATTGCGTGTGTTGTAAAGTCAATGTCTATAGAATTGTGCAGAATCAAAACTTTTTTTTTGTTTTTTTTTTTTACATTTGTCTACTCTTTTCCCCCTTACTTTTTCTTTATTTTTCGTAAAACTTTAATGATAGTTTGTGATAACTTCAATTATTTTTTCAACAACTCGGGTGCAACCTTCATGTGCTTGGGTGCAACAACTATTGTAGTAGAGATATTAAAGTGATAAACACTACTGAGAAAGGCAAAAAACACCACAGTCATGCCATTTACAGTACCATCTTAAATATAGAATCATTGTATAAAAACCATGAGAGTGTGGTAACTAAATATCACAGTGTTAACTTCAGTTGTAGCGTTATGTAACTTGTCTGGTTACGATTGTTTTCTCTGGTGTGTTGCTTAATGATCAGATTAACTGAGAATTTAATTTTTTATTCTGAACAGGTGGAGCTACATGTACATTTAGATGGTTCTGTACGGCACGATACAATATTTGAATTAGCCAAGTAAGTGGCACAACGACAACACATTTTATCGTCTGGGTAGCGTTTAGTTATAAACAGTTTACTAAAAGCCAAATCTAATTAATTCCATCAATTCTTTTATAATTATCCACTTGCTGTTATTATCCATAATCTTTAGGCTGCAACAGGAAGTATTGTGTAACATCAAAAAGTAAAGGGTTTATAATTTTATTTTATTTTATTACAATGCTTTTATTGGGTTACTTTTTTGTTTATTTGTTTTTTTTTTTTTTTGTTAGTATCACATCTTGCAACTCAAATTTTACAAACTTCCATACTATCTAGAGCTCTTAAAGTTTGATACAGATAAATAAGCCCGATCCCAATGACAATACATTTTTTTCGTTTCACTGTAGCTTAGTTTTACTGTATTATTATTATTATTATTATTATTGTAGAGTAAATGTTATTATCTTCTAGACATTTTCCAAACTAAGTTTGTTAGTTCGTGCAGAACTTAATTACGTTTTTAAAGAACCTTTAATAGTACGTATTTAATTTAATGTAGTGCCATTTGAGAGTTTTACCTTGTAAGTGTTGTTAGTTCTTAATTTTAACCATTTCTCTTTTTTTTTTTCTTTCACCTTTTCTTTTTCTTCTGGTTTAAGTTTATTTATTTATTTATTATGTTGTAGGCCTATTATCGGATACTATATGTTTTTATTTTATTTTACTTATGAGTTTTTATTTATATGTCATATTTTGTTCCAGAATGTAATCTATTATGTTTTCTGTATGTTGATATTCACGATATTGACTGCATGTATAACTTGTTTTGCTGGTATAATTTGCCTGCTGTCAAATATATTCTAAGACTGTGCTGTATTCTAAGATTGCATGCGTCATGTACTTGCTGCCTTGGCGCACCTGTGGCTGTGTATGCTCTTTGCTGCCTAATTAACGTTTATTTATTAGTAATATTATAATTTGAATTTATTGTCAATCGCTAGCTGCGTACACTACTCAAACCCCTCACAGAACTGTGGTAGGTTAAAAGTATTCTGTTGATTTTGTATCAACAAATATGAGCTTCCACATTTTTATATCTTTTTGATAAAATTTTGAATAGCCCGTTGTAAGTCTTGTAAAGTGTTCTTAGAAAACAAAATATGTAAACTTACACATTGAAATCATATAGTTCGTTATGCAAGATATTCCTAATAATAATAATAATAATAATAATAATAATAATAATAATAATAATAATAATAATAATAATAATAATAATAATAAAACATAATGTGTGTGTCTGTTGACACATTTTTACATGGAAGGAAGCACATTTTTACCAAGAGACATTAGATTTTGTACATAGATGTTCACCAGATCTAATCCTGTACGAAGCTCTTTTTTTTTGGTTCGAAGGAGGGGGTCGGATATGGGGAGATAAAAATGTATGCACGTTTCTCAGTTTCTGATAATGCCTTGCTTATAGGCAACCCACAATGCATTATTGTTGTACGGACTTACCTAACAGTAAAGGATAAATGCCCGGGTAATAGAATGAGGACATTTGTTTCTTTCTTTTAATCGAGATTCTGGATTAAGAGTTTGCAATGATGTGTGCTTACTCTTTCTTATCCAGGTTCTGAATTAAGACCTGGTAACGACGAGTGCTTACAGCTAGTTACTAGTAAAGTAAATAGAAGAGCAATAAGATGCAGGTGAGATAAGTATTAGAAGCACTGTCTAATCAGCGGAAGCGGAAGTAGTATAGTTAATAAGTATTATAAATAATTTTCCGTTCTCATTTCTGCAAATTATAACGTATGCTGTAATTTAAATTGTATTATCAGATGTTACTATCTGCTTTACACTGAAATGAACTGAAATGAAATCTTTGAGTTTTATGTCCCACGATTATGCCGGTTAGGCTAAAGGAGACGATGAAGATGAGAAATAAATGAAATGGTGGAATGAAGAAGGTGGGAGGAAACGAGAGAACCCCGAGAAAATCTACACACACACGGTGTTTGTACACCACAAAGTTCACTTGGCGGGGGCTGGGATCGAACCCGAGACCCCAAGTACCAGAGCCACTACCACTGAGCCACCGCGGCCCTCTGCATTACACCAAGTGTGTTTTAATTTTAATAACATTTTTCTCGTTGTATAAACAGAAAACTACTATAATCTTTATTTTTAGTATGGTTTTTGTATAACACTTTATGAGTAATATTTGACTCGTACTGGCAATTCTTTTCAAGCCATTCTAATCACTGAGGTAAAGGAGTATTGTCTTTAATGCAGAACTGAATATTGGTGGAGAGCATGTAAAGATTAATCTGATAACGCGTTTTATCTGTTGATGCGGTTATCCTTTTTCATTTTCCTTCCAGAATCAGGTTAAGTTATTCTAAATGACGAATTAAATGGCTAATTTTGCTATATCATTTGTTCTCCTGTCGTGACAAAATCCGTCATCTTTCACTTGCTTCTCTTTAGTATGTCTCGCTTACTTTCTTTACTTGCTATGATGCGCGCAGCATTCTTCTCTAACACCACACCAAAAATGTCCCTAATTTTCTTCTTTTTTTTTTTAAAGTGCCCATATTTGTGAACCATACAAACCTAGTCAATGCAAAGCTCTTTCCCTTTTTCATATCAATACGTACTCCGATATTAGCAATTTCTTTCTTATTTGTGAAAACAAATTCGGTTTTACATGTGTTATCATAGTTTCAACGTCTTTTTCAATTCTTCAGTTTTCTCTTTATCAAGGAAGGGTCATCTTCTGATCCTTTTTCATATTTTGGCTAGCGAATTTTTCAAGTCCTCCCACTGTTCTGCTAGCGTGCGATGTTATCTGCAACTCTTATTACATTAAACATATTCTTGTTTATCTTGATAACCTTACTGTTATTATTAGTAAAGTAGAGAGATATATATTTAATATTATAGGATTTTTTTAAAAAATTGTTTCGTTGTAGAAAGAAGAATGTTCCACTACCAGGCAAAGGAAGTCTCCAAGAGCTCATAGATAACGTTGTCGTCCAACAACCGATAGATTTGTTTCATTTCCTGAAGGGATTTAACATTTATCTTCCGTGCATAAGGTAAGCGAAGCATTAGACACTAAAGTACTGTGATAGATTGATTTGATTTGGGGTTTAACATCCCTTTCAGCAGCGAGGCTATATGAGACATGGACTTACAGCTTAATGTAGGGGCCAAAGCCGCGTACGCTAACCCAGGGTTCCCACTCACCTTGAAAACCTGGAAAAGTCAGGGAATTTCATTAAACTGTCTGAAAACCTGGAAAAGTCAGGGAATTTCATAACTTATTGTTTAAATTTCATTTAGCTACAGCGGGCATTTCTTATGTAATGATAAAAACTTGAAAGAGGTGGCAACTCTTACTACTGGAGCCAGTGGTTTAATATTTCCACTTTAAAAAAAAAGTCTCTAATACTTTTATACTGATGCATGATTCTTGAAAATAGATAATCCAATGTCTCCTGTTACTATATGAATGCACTTGCTTTCTTTGTTGTTAGTATCTAAAGATGAGACGATTCAGATTTCTGGGATGGAAAAATAATGTTAGATCGTTTTTGAAATTACTTGGAAGCTAATGTAGCTTTAATAGCAATGCCAAAATATGCCGAAATTTCTCTATTCAATGGAAGGGAGTTTTTCAAAAGAAAACTCATTTTCTCATTAGCAAATTTTATAAACGTACATCATCACTTTATGTTCAGAATTCTGTCTCAGATCTTACCGGAGTTTCATTTTCGAAAGCACTACAACAATGCATTGATTGAGTGTACTAATTTTTTGGAAGTCTAATTAGGTTGAAATAATTTAATGATTACATTAATTGCAACTTAGAGATATTTCTATAGATGTGTGTATTTAATGAATTGAATGTAGCTATTCCTCTTGCAGATAAATTAAATTAATATATCTTTGTAGGACAGTATATCTCATGATAATGGCTACAAAGAAGAAATCCTAGTTTCATTCTGATTGGATGGATGAGAAGTTAAGTCCTGAATGGGCTAAGTTTCTGAAGCCAGTTGAACACAATCAGTTTCAAGCGTTTTGTTCCAGATGCAAAAAGGTCTTCGAGCTGAGTAATATGGGTCGTCAGGCTGTAGTCAGTCATATGAAAAGTAAATCACACACGAGTGCAACAGGATATAAGACTCCAAAAATAATTGACATATTTGAAAGAAAATGCGATGTTGTGTCCGTTACCAGTGATTCTTCAAACCTGAGGGAAAGTTCTTCAACTAAAAATGCGTCTGTGTCCGTTGGCAGTGATTCTTCAAACCTGAAGGATAGTCCTTCAATTAAAAATGAGGAACAAACTATGCCTCTTTCAAAGGAAGAGGGATCTAAAAGTAATGAAAATAGTATGATGAATTATGCTAAAAAAAAAAGTGAAGTTACTCGAGCTGAAGTATTGTGGGTTTTAAAAATGATAGCAAATCATTTTTCCTACAATTCAAGTGTTGATATATCAAATCTTTTCAAATCCATGTTCCCTGACAGTGAAATAGCTAAATAGCTAATCAGTTTTCGCTTGGTGCAACAAAAGCAGCGTATATATATATATATATATATATATATATATATATATATATTTTTTAATAGGAAAAGCTGATGAGTTAGGTTCAGAAGTCTGAAAAGATTGTGGTTTATTTTGATGAGTCGCTCAATTCGGTAGTTCAGAGAGAACAAATGGATATAATACTTTGTTTCTGGGACGATGATTTGCGAAAGGTTTCATCTAGATATTTGACTTCCACCTTTCTTGGGCATACAAGGGCATCATACTTAATGGAGAAATTCACAGCAGCTCTCCAAGATATCTCTTTTACAAAATTACTTCAAGTATCAATGGATGGACCAAATGTAAACTGGAAATTTTTTAGGGAACTTAAAGACGATCTAAGTAAAAAGCCTGGTAACCATATGCCATTGGAACTTGGATCATGTGGCTTGCGTGTGGTAAATGGTTCTTTTCAGACTGGTCACGCAGCAAGTGAATGGAAGTTTAATAATATTTTCAAAGCAATGTACTCAGCTTTCTAAAATAGCCCTGCTCGTCGTGCAGACTTCATTACTATAACTAGCCATTCGGAGTTTCTACTGAAGTTTTGACAAATCCGTTGGGTGGAAAATGCAGACGTTTCAAGAAGAGCCATGGAAATCTTTCCCAGTGTAAAGAAATATTTGAATTCAACAAGTAAATTACCGTCCACTGTGTCTGTAAACTGTTTGCGTGAAGCCTGTGAAGGTCCATTGGGATTGTCGAAAATTGCTTTTTTCAACACAATTGCATCAGTACTTGAACCATTCTTGAAGAAATTTCAAACTTCTGATTCAATGATACCTTACTTGTATGATTCATTTCTTGACATGTTGTTCAATTTGATGAGTCGTTATATAAAGAAACAGATCCTGCAAAATAATTATCCAAACCTGTTGAAAATTGACATGAACTCCGAAGTTAATTTTCTTCCTGTACAATCTATTTATTGATGTAGGATTTTCTACTAGAAAACAGCTAACAATTAGTAAAGTGTCTGAAAAACAGAAGCTAGAATTTTTAAGTCAATGTCAGAAGTTTCTTGTGGGAACTATATTGAAAATGATCGAAAGAAGTTCTATTAAGTATGAGGATGTACGTGCAGTTTCTTGTTTGAACCCCACAGTTATCCTTTAAGATACTAGTAAGGCGGAAAATTGGATGAATACATTACTCACCTACCTACATGATAATAACCACATATCTTCAACGCAAGCAGATGTGGCAAAACAGCAGTACACCCGATTTCTTTCAGACACTCAAGTCCATCAGCAGCTCAAGGAAAATTTGCGTGAAGAGACAGTTATGGCTCAAAGAATTGTGTATGACTCAGCTTATGTAGAGGGTGGTCCATTAAAAGTGAACGTGATCAACAAGATGCTTCAATATGTACGTTGCTCCCACTCAAGATATACAGATGCATTACAGAAAAAGAAAAGTGAACAATCAGATGAACATAGAAAGAGACTGCAGAAAAGCCTGAATGAGGTTTTCCTGGGTTTTCCTCATTCACACCAGGCAAATGCCGGGGTGGTACCTAACTTATAGGTCCCAGGCCGCTTCCTTCCTTCCCCCATCCTTTCTTCCTTCCCTTTCCCGAGATTGTGTGTGCTCGCCGAGGGACGTCATCCCTCATGTATGTGATGGGCTAAATGGCCTTAGATGGCAAAAGCCCAGAAATCTAAATCCTAAATCCTAGACTGCAGAAAAGGCACATTCAATCTCAAATAAGAGAACTTGAAGCTAAGAAGTCCAAGGTTATTACAACTTTATCTCGCGAGGAAGCAGACATTGATAAGAAATTATCAGACTTGCGAAAACTTTTGTAATTATGTATCATCAGTGCAGAAAGCTCTCTTGACAGACAGAAAATATATATCTGTAGTAAGTTTCACAAATAGTCAAACTGATGATAAAATGTTTTAACTTCTGAATCCGTCCATTAACAATTTTAACAATTGTAAATGTTTACTATAATTACTTCTGTGAAAAGGAAAAATAATAGAATACTTGTAGTAATAAATAAAAATAAAGAGCCATTCCCCATCCAGTGTGAAACGTAAAATCAGGCTCAGATTGAAAATGCTGAGCACTTTCATAAATTCATTGGCAACATTAATGACCAGAAAATGTACATAAATAGCAATAGAGGTTACTTTCATTTATTTTTTTATTTTTTTTTTTTATTTTTTTTAATTTACCAGATTTCACTTTTTGCCTTATCCGGCTATTTGGTAGGTAACATTTCATAATTTAAAAAAGTTTTCTTTCTTTTCCTTCATGTGCAAATTCTATTTTTCTATGCACCGGTACAAATATGTGCTACAAAATGGTGTACCTGGAAATTTCTAAGAAGTGACCTGGAAAACCTGGAAAAGTCAGGGAATTTGATCATGGAAAATGAGTGGGAACCCTGTAACCGTTTAGCCACGAGAGAACTCTACAAGTACTTTCATTGAATGAAAAGTAGCTTCGGTTTTACATATCTGTTGAAGTACGAACATTTTCAAGGGAAATGATATATAAAAATCCCGAGTGAGTGAGTCAGTGAGCTTAAGCGAAGCCGCTTAAGCAAGAAACTTGAAGTTCTGGAAATAGTGCATTGTATTTGTGACGTAAGATATCACTAAGATATATATACACCTGCAAGGGTAGAATATGATGTGAGAAGATAAAAGGGAGGGATTATGGGATTATTATCTATTATATAAAGGCACTTGTGAGTTTCTGAATGATCGCATTACACATGTTGTCCGAAATGATACTTGGCATGATTATTAACCTTAGTCCCCCTCCCAAAGGATCATATGATATAGTACTGATGAAAATGCATATCTTAAAAGGGGAATAGCAGGCATAATTTTAGCAAAAAATTGCGTCGTAACATGCAAAAACAATCGATATTAGTGTCTAAGTCATAGTTTTCGGAGCTCTGAGATGAGTAGTGACACTCGTGATGCCGTTTTATGTTCAGATTCATCCCCCTTCGGCATGGGGTTACAGGTGAGGTAGGAAGGTAGTTAGTGGCATGTAAAATACGATAGAAAACGACCAATAAAGTGCCCAGTCCATAGTTTTCGAAGTTGCTGCGATGAATGCTGACATTCCCGATGTCGTTTAAGTTCAAATTCATCCTCCATCCGCATGATGGTTGACAAGTGGGAATGAAAAGGGGTGATATTGCTTATTTTTATCATTACGCTTTCATTTTAATGCGCATGCTAAGGGCAAAGGGGTTCAAGGATACGAGGAGTGAGATGAGAAGGGGTGGCATGTTAAAAAATCAAAGACGACGGATATTAGTGTCGAGTCCATAGTTTTCAGGATCGCTAAACTGGTTGATGACAGTCTCGATGACACCAAATTTACGTAAAAAAGGGTAAGTCAACTGGCCCTGAAATTGATAATGACAAAGCTGAAGGCTTCACTCTTCGTTATTTCATTCATTCATTTCTTTATTTTAAGCTGCCTCGGGAATTAAGTGCGAGAACGCCAAAAGCGTTGCTCTTCGTTATTTCTTTCACTCATTTCTTTATTTTATGCTGCCTCGGGAATTATTTTCGAGAATGCCAAAAGCGTTGCTCTTCGTTATTTCTTTCACTCATTTCTTTATTTTAAGCTGGCCCGGAATTAACTGCGGAAACGCCAAAAGCGTTGCTCTTCGTTATTTCTTTCACTCATTTCTTTATTTTAAGCTGCCCCGGGAATTAACTGCGGGAACGCCAAAAGCGTTGCTCTTCGTTATTTCTTTCACTCATTTCTTTATTTTAAGCTGCCTCGGGAATTACTTGCGAGAATGCCAAAAGCGTTGCTCTTCGTTATTTCTTTCACTCATTTCCTTATTTTAAGCTGTCCCGGGAATTAACTGCGGGAACGCCAAAAGCGTTGCTCTTCGTTATTTCTTTCACTCATTTCTTTATTTTAAGCTGCACCGGGAATTAACTGCGAGAATGCCAAAAGCGTTGCTCTTCGTTATTTCTTTCACTCATTTCTTTATTTTAAGCTGCCCCGGGAATTAACTGCGGGAACGCCAAAAGCGTTACTCTTCGTTATTTCTTTCACTCATTTCTTTATTTTAAGCTGCCTCGGGAATTACTTGCGAGAATGCCAAAAGCGTTGCTCTTCGTTATTTCTTTCACTCATTTCCTTATTTTAAGCTGTCCCGGGAATTAACTGCGGGAACGCCAAAAGCGTTGCTCTTCGTTATTTCTTTCACTCATTTCTTTATTTTAAGCTGCCTCGGGAATTACTTGCGAGAATGCCAAAAGCGTTGCTCTTCGTTATTTCTTTCACTCATTTCTTTATTTTAAGCTGCCCCGGGAATTAACTGCGGGAACGCCAAAAGCGTTGCTCTTCGTTATTTCTTTCACTCATTTCTTTATTTTAAGCTGCCTCGGTAATTACTTGCGAGAATGCCAAAAGCGTTGCTCTTCGTTATTTCTTTCACTCATTTCCTTATTTTAAGCTGTCCCGGGAATTAACTGCGGGAACGCCAAAAGCGTTGCTCTTCGTTATTTCTTTCACTCATTTTTTTATTTTAAGCTGCACCGGGAATTAACTGCGAGAATGCCAAAAGCGTTGCTCTTCGTTATTTCTTTCACTCATTTCTTTATTTTAAGCTGCCCCGGGAATTAACTGCGGGAACGCCAAAAGCGTTACTCTTCGTTATTTCTTTCACTCATTTCTTTATTTTAAGCTGCCCCGGGAATTAACTGCGGGAACGCCAAAAGCGTTGCTCTTCGTTATTTCTTTCACTCATTTCTTTATTTTAAGCTGCCCCGGGAATTAACTGCGGGAACGCCAAAAGCGTTGCTCTTCGTTATTTCTTCATTTTAAGCTGCCTCGAGAATTAATTGCGAAAACGCCGAAAGCATTGCTTTTCGTTATTTCTTTCACTCATTTCTTTATTTTAAGCTGCCCCGGAATTACTTGCTAAAACGCCGAAAGCGTTGCACCTCGTTATTTCTTTATTTTAAGCTGCGTTGGGAATGAATTGCGAGAACACCGAAAGCGTTGTTCCTCGTTACTTATTTAATGTATTGGTTTACTTTCAAAGTTAAGGCGCGATAGATAAATTAGAAATGGGTGAAAAATAAAATGTTCAAAATGATCGAGATTAATGTTGAATCCATAGTTTTCGTGGTTGCTAAGCTCATTGGTGCAGCCGTCTCGGTAACATTTAAACCCAAGTTTAGGCAAGAAGGAGCAAGTTAGCTGACTCGAAAATTGTTAGTGACAACTCCGAAAGCATTGCTTTTCGTTATATATTTCATTCATTTTTCCCCCCACATTATATAAACCTTATTCTCCCTGTTCGTGTGAACTGATCTGGGAAGCAACATGGACGGCAACGCCCAAAACGTTGCCCTATGTTATTTATTTCACTCACTTTTTCTTACTTTCAAATATTTTGCATAAACCTCGTTCTCCCCGTGCGAAGATCGATCATTTCAGCTAGTATATATATATATATATATATATATATATATATATATATATATATATATATATATATATATATATATATATATATACAGGGTGGGCCATTTTAATTAATCCACGGAAATATCTGAAAAATGATAAAACATAGAAGAAATTTTTGAAGTACACGTTATATATTGCTAAAGGGGATAACCAATTCCGCCAAAAGTACCCCTCCCCGCCCCCCGTAAATGGGGGTAACGGGGGGTAACTTTGAAATGTCAAATGGGAAC
>NC_137461.1:252701913-252903284 GCF_964235325.1 Thermobia domestica
GCGCAACATTACAAAATAAGCCTCGCGCCCGCCGACCAACAGCATGTCCTGATAAGCTGCTCACAAATACCATAGAAACGGACCTCATAAAAGTGTACGTGAAATTTCAAGCGAGCTAGGCATTCAGTAAAGGGGAAAAGTTGGACTCAAGATATTGCATGAGTTGATACCAATCAACAAGGATCGCCTTCTGGAAATGTACGGTTCTCTGAATGTACGGAATAACCAGGAAGATTTCCTGCGTTGGATTGCCACTTCTGTTAAAAAGAAGGAGAAGAAGAAAATATATTCTACGACAATAACAAACTGTCAGAACAGCGATTGAATTGTGATCCAAGTCCAAGATGGTTTTCAAACCGCTCTACCACCCACAAAAGATTTTGCTTGCATAGTGGATTATCGTGAAAGTTGATTCATCGTGTCGAAACGAAATCATTGATGCAAAGTGTTACAATGTTGAACTCCATGAAATCCAGCCAAAATCTCCCAAGAAACATCCATCAGTGGTAATCGGAGACAGTGTCCTCTTGTTGCTGAGCAATGCACGCCAACACCTCTCTGACATCATTCCACTTATCACCATCTCTTTCGTCTTCTCGATCATTTACATGAAGGGAAGAACTTTCTTGATAACCAAGCGGTACACCTGCAGTTCACGAGTTCTTTGCATCGCATACTCCAAACTGCTTTTCTCATGCAATCCAATTGTTGGGTGAAAGATGACAAAGGCGTGACTGCATGCCAAGAATACCCTTACCAATTACGCATTGTTTTCTTCTTTTAACCTTTATGGTAATTTATCAGTATGATGTGTCACTCGCATTGCGCTGAACCATTTATTTTGAAGAGGAGCAATGTCATCAATTAAGCAGCTACGATGAGTCCTAACACTTCGTTATTTGGTTGGATTAGAAAATAAAAAGAAATCTTTTAGTTTAAAGTCCCGCGTTTATGCCCGTTAGGCTAAGGAAGAAGATGATTAAAGCAAATGAACTATGATGAAAGAATTAGTGGAATGAGAACGTGAGAGAAAACGGAAGTACCACGAGAAAATCCACGGAAACAATGTTGTCCATCAGAAACTTACTTGGTCGGGAATCGAACCAAAGACCCTACATACCAAAGGTAAATGCTCTACCATTTATATTTGTGTAAAAAAGATCAACTTATCATACCTCAGTTTCCTGAACAACCCGAGTTTCCTTGTATACAAGGTTTCTTTAACCTTTATCAAATGCGACAGGGACACGAACACATACATATCCACGACAGTTAAAATTCCAAAGGCTCTCCCACCGGGAGTCGAATCCGGGACCCCAGACCACTTAGCCACCGTGCCCCCTTGGATTGGATTAGATTCTAGCGTCCCTTTCAGCACCCAGGCTAAATGAGACGTGAACCCACAGTTTAACGTTTGGGATCGAACCACATGAGCTCCCTCCAGGAATGCAAACCGTGTATCTCGCATTGAAAAGCGCAAACTAACCATGTAACCAAGCAGGATCTCCTACTAAAACTTGATCTTTAACATCAGTGTTGAATTTTGGCATTTTCTATGTGGAACCGGTTTTTATAAAAACCGAAAGCCGGTTTCTCTAAAAACCGAAACCCGAAAAACCGACATTTCGGTTTTCTCCAAAACCGGTTCGGTTTTTCACCAAAACCGGTTTCGGTGAAAACTTTTCGAAAACACATAAAACTCTGTGGAAATGGATTCGGTTTCCTGAGAACAACGAAACACCATTCTGGGCAGAAATAGAACAAATTTTGGAAAAAAACTGGAATCGGTTTTGAAGAAAACCGAAACCGGACCAGGTAAAAAACCGAAACCGGTTTCGGTGAAAAACCGAAAACCGGAAAACCGGTTTTTGTGCCCACCACTAGTCTTAATATATTGATCGACGATTCCTTACGCTGTCTAAAATTACCTACAATACAGACTCAATACCAGTTATAAGCTACTTTTGTTGTGTCAAGAAAAATAAAAATCCTCAAATGATAAGAAACGTTACATAAGAGAAGCATGTCGCTGAAACTTATACACGTCAGAAAGAAACTCGTGGGTTTGACGTTGTTGATAAAGAGAGAATGACTTTTGAAAGAATGGACAATTCTTCTTTGCTAGCTTCTAAATTTGTTAGGTAAAAAGAAAATACCCTAGAAAATAAAGAAAAGAATAAAAATTGAAAGTTGTTCTGTATTGATTCACTGAAGACTATTAAAAAACAGCAGGTGAAGTGAGGGGCTAAAGAATATAAAAGAAACCCATTTACAAAATGGAAGATGTCTTACAACATATAACGAAATCCCACGAGGAAAAGAAAATATAAAAGACACGAAAAAAGGATTAGAAACCCATTATGATAGAGAAGAAAGATTTTTATTCTTTCTGTAGTTCTGAAGCAAAAGTTCTACATGGAATCAGGATATAGGCAGTATTATTATCTTCCTTGCTGTAATTAGTTCCATAGATCATTTAATCCATTAACAAATGATAAAAAATGAAATGTTGGATGAATTTCCGGAGATATGTATTTTCAGAGTCGTACATCAAGAGGCGTATTTGCTTTACGGAACTCACTGTTTTGTCAATGTTACCAAGTCCAAATACTTGGAAATCGTAATGAGGTCACGAAAACTGATTAAATTAAAGAAATAATCCACCAACATACAATGGAGGCTCCAGAATCGTACAAGAGGGAAAACATATCGTCGTTGGCCGAGAAAATGGCTTTGAGATCTCTAGTGATTTTTCACTTCCAAAGGTAATCTTTTACTTGCTGTGAGGCACAAATATTACTGATAAAATAACAATCAATTTGCTACTGTATAATCAAACATCCAAATTACATCATTATAAAGGAAATCTTTTGAAGCAGTTAACAAAGTTCTTTGAAAATATACAGGGTGTTTCAAAACAACACCGACAACGTTTAGGAGGCGATTCCTGTAGTCAAGATAAGATAAAAACTATAGAAAAACCTGGGTGCACAAATGCTTCCTTTCGAAGTTAGAGGCTGCCGAAAAAAAAAAGAACTTTAAAGGCCCATAGCTCCAAAAGTGTAGGGCTCCACCGTAGTCGGATCAAGACTTCACTTAGGAACTAGTATGTGCCTATTCAAATATCCATGTTTCAGAATCCTAATGTACTTACGCAACAATTTTTATAGAGGGAGTTTGGGTACGGGCATTTAATTTGAAGTACTCACCAAATACCTCTATAAAAATTGTTTTGTGAGTATCTTAGAATTCTGAAACATGGATATTTCAATAGGGCTCGTATTAGTTCCTAAGTGAAGTCTTGACCCGACTAAGGTAGGTTCCATACTTTTGGAGCTATTGACCTTTAAAGATATTTTTTTCATGTTTTCGGTAGCCTATAACTCCGAAAGGAAGCATTTGTGCACCCGGGTTGGTCTATACTCTTTGTCTTATCTTGGTGCCAGGAATTACCTCCCAAATGTTGGTCGGTGTTGTTTTGAAACACCCTGTATAATCAAGCACACCAATCTCTGCTGCGATCTTGAAACCATATTGTACTTGGTCTGTCTTTGGGCGCATGCTCGTCCGAGATAATTTTTGGAGGGTGAGGGTGCCAACTTGAATTCACCGTCCATTTATGTAAACAAACTAACAAACAAATGAAAGTTTCAGAGGGCTGAAAGTGATCGCAGGAGACTATATCCCCCGTGGCCTGTGGCCACACCCTAGCTATGCGCTTGTTCGGACGTAACAACGATAGTTGTTCGACTATTATTTGCGACTCTCGAGAATACGTAACTTAAACATCATAAACCTAACTTTATTGTGCACCGTTTCCTCTCTCTCTCTCTCTCTCTCTATTTCTCTGAGTAAAGTACACGTCGCAACCTTGGATTGATATTTACTCTTTCATACAGTGTTACCCAATGCCTACTACAAAGTGTTGCCAACTACAAATGAAAAAATGAAATAAAATCTGAGTTTTACGTCCCACGGTTATGCCGGTTAGGCTAAAGGAGACGGTGATTATGAGAAATGAGTGAAATGGTGGAATGAAGAAAGTGGGAGGAAACGGGAGAACCCCGAGGAAACCCACGCACACGGTGTTTGTCTATAATAAAGTTCACTTGGCGGGAGCAGGGTTTGAACCCGGGACCCCATGCACAAGAGGTGAACAACTACACATGAAATCACGACAAGTTCTCGAGTCATCAAAAGGCCCTTATTTTTATCTTCTGAACAGATACTACAGACTTGCCTTTTGACCGTAATGGTTCTATTATCGCTTATTCCGTTGGCAACACTTTCCACAATTGAATATTACTTCTACCAGGACAGATATTCATATTATGTTCAAACTTTAGAAAACCATTTACCCTGCGCTACATGAAGTTGCCATTGCGCATTGTTTTCTATATCTATATTATAAACGAATGTAAAAAATCCTGAACAAACAAATTGTGTGGTATACATTTGATTTTCGAATATATGTAAATTTTGTTACGTGTAATTGACAGCACTCCATTCAGTTCTTTCATTAATCATAAATAAACAGCGAACAAACGAAAATCTTACATGAACAACGATTGAGAAAAACGATAATCAAAAGATTTATGTCGTGGTGTTAGTCTAGCAGCTAGGAGAGTCCTGTTGGGAGTTTGAGAGCCAGAAGGTTTGTTTGTTTTACCGAGTTCTACTATCTTTAGTGTTTTTTAAAAAATTGGTCACATGTTCTGAATCATGGTCATTATTGCGCAATGGCCGCCATCTTGAATATTCCTTTCGTATTCACTACAGTTTTCTTAAATACATCTAGCTCAAGCTGTAATTGTCGCAAAGTTATCAATTATACCTCGTTCGATTTGCAGTAGTATAGGCTTTTAGGTGACGTTATTCACTTGTCAGTAATACACACAATAGGGAAGTAAAGGAGGGAAATTTTGAAAAATTCCCTCAAAATTTTCCTTTTACCGATTTTTGCTATTGTTATATGGCAACGCTGGGTTCTAGGCGAGAAAGAAAAATTACATACATTTCCTGTAATGTGATAAATATATGCTGAAAGTTTTGTCTTGATTGGTTCACTAGCAGAGGAGTAATAAAATATTTTGTTAGAGCGACCAAAATCATAAAATACAATCTTTGGATTTAATGAAAGTACTTTCGTCACATAGAAAGACCTCCAGCTCAGACTGTAATTGCCGCAGAGGTACAAATAATATTTCGTTTTATAATTTGTTTGATTAGAGTAATAAATTGTGTGGATTAATCTAACATATGTGGCATTATAACTTATGACAAGGAAGTATAAGGGAAATAAATATAAAATTCATACGAAATATTTTCCTTTAATAATGTGGAAACACTAAAAGATAGAAGTGGAACTACTAGAAATTCACTAAACATTAATACCCAATATTTAATTCACAAGTGAAGACATAGATTAAAAAAAAATCGTAACATTTCATGTTTCGTAATTAAGAAATGTGTTCCAAATTTGATATCAAGTGATATTTTCAAACAGCAATTTATTCTTCTTCTTACATAGCAGTCCACAAATGTCTGATAAACTAACACTTTCATCCCACATTTACACACATATTCTTCACTTTACATTTACAGAAGGACAACACGGTATTTGTTTCACTCTATCGTTATTATTGGCTTAAGATATCCTGCTTCTTCTATGTAACCGTACTCTAGTGGATTCAGTGGTTGGGCTTCATCCAGCTCAGTCATCCATATGTAGCACTGAAGATATGCACGCTGTATATGAAAGACTATCGTTGATGATGGTGGACATAGTTGAGAAAAGTTGATAGCTTTTGCTTTGTGGTATTGTTCAAATCGTACCATATCACAGTTTTTTTTTTTTTTTGATGAACCAAGTACTTTTGCGATAAAAAGCTCGGCATTTTGTATCATTCCTTCATCCAAGGGAGCAACCCCAAAATTTTTCAACAGGGTTCCTGATGTCATTGCTGTTTTAAGTGCCATAAGTTTTGTCCCAACCTTACCTGTGGTATCGCAACCAGTTAAACTGTGAACAGCAGGAAGAACATATAAAAGTGTGTCGTCCATGTTCTCCGTCATTTTGTGAAGTGGTATGTACCTCATAGATGGTCGTGGGTCGTGTCTTTAACAACCCACAGTTCTTTCAGGCCACATTTTTTATAACTCTTTTTGAAATGATATAGTGCGGAAATCATAACGTCTGTATCTACTGAGGCAATCATAACTCTTTCAATGGAATCAGTTTCGACCATGTGTTGGATGTGTTTCATGATTCTATCATCAGCTTCCTCACATTCACAGTAAAGATCTGGTACCAAACTAACAGATCCTTCGGTCAATTTCAGGCACAGCTTTGGGTTATGTTTGTGACCTCCTCCCAAATACAAAGATTTTATAGAATTTGCTTGATCGACAATCCACTCAATGAAGAGTTCTTGCAAACGTGCTTTGTTCGGGCTTGAGGCCCAAAAAGTATCCATGTTGACAGGAAGGAGTGCATTTGGGTTAGTAGGAATCACATCATTAGGATCAACATTTTTTTTGTTGCCTCAGTCGCTCCCAGTTTTTGATACTTTTATCTTGATACAAGTCAAACACTATGTCAGTGCGCAAACAACCTTCGGAGAGTTTTAAAAATATTTTCCAAATAGTCAAAGTAGTCTCCGAACGTCTTACACATAAGTCGTTTGACATAGACTTTTCGCGCGTACACCATAAAGTCAATCACCATTGCTGCTCTCGTTTCCTGCGTTGGTAGATGACTAACTACATCATTCTTATTCAAAAAGTGTTTTTCAACTTCTTTCCTGAGTTGTGCTTTATCTGCTTTCTTTAAGAACCCATCATCTGTTAGATAATACGATGTAGATGTAAGCTTGTATTTTAGTATTGTCTCAATATCGAAATTTCTTGAACATGCTATTTCTATGAACCGAATAGCATTATTTGTTTCTTGGAGTGCCGTCTCGGTTGCATATATGTGTTTCTTTGTCTTTGGAAATTGTTTATGTATGGGATCTAGAATACCTTTGGATTTGTCAATAAGCCTTTCTTGAACGAAGTTTTTGTAGCTAGTTCTCCTTTTCCTTGTATAGAGTAAGTACTCAGCTATTACTTAATCAATTTTTGTTCCATTTATAATGTTAGAAATTCCACAACTATCAACTTTCGAAAAGGGATTTCCTCTCTCAAGCACAAGAGTTATCATCTCTGAAATATTTTGCTGCTCTTGAATTGTTAAAGACTTCGAAAACTCATGATGAAGAGCATATTCATCGTCTTCATTAAGGCCACAAAACCGTCTCAAAAAGTATGTTATATTTTCTTTCTCATGTTTGATCAGATCGTGTTTTCTCACGGCTTCTTTTCGTCTGGTTTCTCCGATTATGCCTCCAGATCCCTTGGCTGGCTTATTGTAGTGTTGCTCTAGTGCTTGATCCAATGCAACGCTGCTAAATCTATTTTACTGTTGAACTGTGAAATGACCGTTCTTAAACTCATTATAGATCAGAGGATGTTCTTGTTCTAGTTTTAAGCAATCGTGGTAATATAGAGTACACCACCGTGCATAATTTGTTCTGTCTAATGAGAAGAAAAGTGGCAAACACTCTCTTAGGCTGCACACATGCAAGTCCCAGTTATTTTCTCTGTCCGCTCGAATTAAGTCTCGGAGAAGAGGAGCAAGTGTGGAGACAAACTGATCCCAATAAGCAAACATTTCACTTTTTTGTGCTCCACTTTCTCTAAATTTCTCAAAGTCCATTCTGATGGCACTCAGGTTTTCGATAGCACATTTAGTTTCTTTAGATAAACTTTGTTCTTCATACACTGATAACTGTATGCGTTTTACTATTGAGAACGATTCGGAGTATTTAGTTATGTTAATCTGTTCCATGAACGCCTTCCACTCCAGTGTTTCCATTACTTCACAAAGCATTCCTATTGCTCTAACTCCCCTGCTATAGTGGTTTCCTTTTAAAGCGCTTTCAGCAGTGTGTGGACCCATGGTTTCAGTCTGAACAAGAATTTCCAAAGCTCCACTGCTCTTGAGGTATAGACCAATACATGCAAGCACGACTTTATGAAGAAGAAATCCTCCAAGGCCAAGAAATATGTTGGAAAACTTTTCGGGTTGAAGAAGCTGAATTTCTTTAGCTATATGATATACGCCTTCGTCACACCACAGTGAACTCTCTTCGACATTTAACTGGTGCAAGATATCTTGGAAATTACACATTGTTGTATAAATAGAGTCACACTGAGTTGCAGGATAGATAGTATTGGAGTATATCCTGTAATGGTCCTGTGAGATGGATATTCAGATAGTGCACTCATAAAAACGTTTCTAGAGGGAATCTCAGCTTCCTGAGGGAAATCTAATTGAGGTACTTTGGATTTTTTTAAAAAATCTTGAAAGAAACCATATGCAATCTAAATTTCTGCCTGGCTGTTTTATTTCATTTGCTGTAATTAGGACATTGCTAGGAACGACAGTACTGAGGATACTGCACCTTGTTTTTAGCTTTGTGTAGTACAATAATTTTTGGGCATCTATATCTTTAATGAGAGTTCGTGAAGTGACATCAATGCCAAACGTTCCCAGGTATCTCTCTGGACTATCAGGTTCTTCTAACGAGACGTTAAGTTTATCACTCAGATGAAGGTCTTGAAACAAGACAAGTACTGTGTCGTGTGTTCCATGCATTCCTGAAAATGTAGCTTCTTCTCTGTCGAAATTGTCCATAGCACCTCGAACAGGAATGTTGGGTTTTATTGATGGAGGTATGGGAACACGGTGTCCTTTAGCCCTAATAATAGTCCTGTTTGCTAGCATTTGATCTTGACGTAGTACATCATCATAACTGCAGCATAGTACATCATCATAACTGCAGCATAGGAAGAAAATCTTGAATCACTTACCTTTAAATCATTAATCTTCGCTTTATTGACGGCTTCGACGTTAACCTCGACTTTTGGTCATAGTAAGACTCCAACAGTGCTGCCAACCTACGCACCAAAAAATTTCCCCTTGTATTTACTGTGCTACAGAGAAAAATAGAAACTTTTAAGCGTATTTTCCACATTTTTTTGATCCTTCTCATACGCACTTCTGGCAAGCCACCTAAAGGCCTATATCATTAAAAGTAGATCTTGATATTATTTGTATCTCTGCGGCAATTACAGTCTGAGCTGAAGGTCTTTCTATGTGACAAAAGTACTTTCATTAAATCCAAAGATTGTTAGAGCGACCAAAATCATAAAATACAAAATATTTTATTACTCCTCTGCTAGTGAACCAATCAAGACAAAACTTTCAGCCTATATTTATCACATTACAGGAAATGTATGTAATTTTTCTTTCTCGCCTAGAACCCAGCGTTGCCATATAACAATAGCAAAAAAATCGGTAAAAGGGAAAATTTTGAGTGAAATTTTCAAAATTTCCCTCCTTTACTTCCCTATTGTGTGTATTACTGACAAGTGAATAACGTCACCTAAAAGCCTATGCTATTGTAAATCGAACGAAGTATAACTGATAACTTTGCGACAATTACAGCTTGAGCTAGATGTATTTAAGAAAACTGTAGTGAATACGAAAGGAATATTCAAGATGGCGGCCATTGCGCAATAATGACCATGATTCAGAACATGTGACCAATTTTTTAAAAAACACTAAAGATAGTAGATCTCGGTAAAACAAACAAACCTTCTGGCTCTCAAACTCCCAACAGGACTTTCCTAGCTGCTGGATTATGTGCCATACGAGTTGGGTCATGGGTCATTTTTCATTGTTCACGCCATCTGCTCTAATAACAGGATTCGCCCTGTCTCAGTGGCAGAGCACTCACCTCTGATGCGCGAGGTCCCTAATTTGATTCCAGCTACCGCCAAGCGGTCTTTGTGGTGGACGAACATTGTGTATATGGATTTTCTCGGGGTTTCCTAATCTATATATATATATATATATATATATATATATATATATATATATATATATATATATATATATATATATATATATATATATATATATATTAAAGCTCGTCGGGAAGAAAGTGTGTGTAGCTTTACAGTAGCTAAAGAAAATTCTATCCCGGCTGTTTACCTATTAGGAGATCACATGATGCTACAGCTGATAATGACAAGAATGAACTATGTTTTTCACTTTTTTACTGCGGATATATTGAATGTCTGACATCTTTGGTTTTGTACAATGTTGAAATTAAAAATACTCACTTCATTTAAATTTATTGCGTAGTCCGAGGGAGATCTAGTTCGATTCCAAGCCATGTGAGTTTGCGGTAGACAATATCTAAAGATCCATAAGTTTTCAGCAGGTTCTACCATTCCTTCCAAGATTCTAATACCATCAATACTTTTACCTGGAGTACCAATCCTCTCCACGTGTTTGGGTGTAACTCCTAAAGTTTATCATTCTCTCCCAAGATTAACACTCCCTCCCCCCCAAAAAATTACCATTCTGTCCTTTCTAAATATATGTTTTTCTCCCCTAACAAATTCAACGTTCTCCAGTTTGATTGTACCCTTTTCAACGAAAAATTGTGTTCTCCAATATTCTCATGGATGCAATCTGCCCCCTAAAATCCGCCTTTGTATACTTCTGACTTTCAGTAATCATCCGTCTCCTTTATCCTAACGGACATATACGTGGGACGTTCTCTAAAGTTTTCAATTCATGACACACAACCTTTAAACAAGTAGCGTCATTTTGCTTTAGGGGACGGGGTTTATACTCTCCATTATCAGTAAAGTTTCATGTTTTTATTAGTATACTATGATATTATTGATTAAAATGTAAAAATATCTCGAACTCAGCAGGAGGGGCAATTGCCCTTCCTCAAGGACCAAATGACTCCATTGTTTTAAACACAATATCATTTTATAATACTCACCGTAACTAGAATGTCCATGGCTTTGCTTTTTAACTCAAATGTTGCCTGGATTGGAAGATATTTAACCTGCACAACGTCACCCTGTAATTAACAAAATGGTTAATTAACAAACTAAGAGTAATACAATATTTTAAACAATGTTTACAATATATAGTAAAGTGTGGGACTTCTTTTGAAGTTTGTATAACAAAAAGGTGATTTAGAAGTCGCTCAAAAAGCTTCAAGATAAATTAAATGAATAACTGAACTTAATTGAACTTCTGAAAACAATTTTCACGTCGACAAGAGTCCTGGAAGATGCAAATTGATTCTTTTGCAAATTTATTTTTTTGGCCTTTTCTGATGTGATTCGTGTGGTAACTTTTAAATGTTTCTGACAGACTTAAAAAAATATATATTCTCATTGGGAGAAATTCATCATTCTGAAGCAGGTGTGCACCCAGAATTTTTTGTTGGGAGAGATCCAAGCTTTGGAGGGTGTTCTAATACTACAAGTCACTACGTCTATGCAGTAATGAATGGGTAATATTCGACACACGTAAAGACAATAAATAATTGTAAAATACTTTCACTTATATTTTCAGAAAAAAAAATAACAGAAGTAGATTGTTTTTATTGAGAAAAGTGCAGATGAAATGTAAGATTAAGGTTAGTTTAAAGGGACAAGTTTTGCCGATAGATGTTACTACAGTCTTCGTATCTCTTCTATGTATTTTTTCCTTTCACCACGAAAATTCATAATTCCTCTTACAAATTTCAAACTACAGACTTCAAATTTTTAGACAAGGAACTTCATAACATATCGAAGGCAACAATCCGTGCCTTTTTTTATTTAGAACTTTCTTCATTGTTGTAACAGTATATTGCAACAATCCAATATTTGGATATCCAATTTTAACAATTAAGCTATTTCAACAATGAAGAAAATTTTAAATAAAAAATCGGCACGAATTGTAGCCTTCGATAGGTTATCAAGTTCTTTCTCTAAAAATTTGAAATGTGCAGTGTGGAATTTGTAAGAGAAATCGTGAATTTTAGTGAAAGATAAAAAAAAAAGAGATACGAGGAATGTAGTGACATCTATCGGCAAAACTTGCTCTTTAAACCAGCCTTAAATTTTCATGCTACATCAGTCATTTCCCATTTAAGCAAGTATAGTTTTATTGAGAAAGTTTACAAATGTATGTTGAATAAGGAAAATTTTTAAGGAGGAATCCGAACCCGGTAGATCTCCGTGGGTGTGCATCTGTTCTGAAATCAAGTAGGCTTCCAGGCCATTCAACAGAATCGCACCGAAATCGTCTGTTAAGAAAATTGCACACATCATTCACTTTAAAATTACGCATCTATACTAGTGCGATTTCTGGATCGTATTTCATTACCTTATTTTGAAGTATTTAATAAATTGGAAACAAATGTATTAAAATACTCACACTTCATATACATTATATTATATATTCCTATTTTATGTATTTCGTTGATATACAGGGTTGAGAGTCATTCAGTGCATGGTTTCATTTTTATGAGAATGGAGAAATATTAATAAAGTACTACCATGAGCAAAATAAATGACGCGTCTCTTTATTTTGAAGTTTTTTGAAAATATCTCCGTTTTCTTTATATGTTCGAAATTTCGGGAGGTTTCCCCAGCAGGACAGGTTAATAACAAACCCGTTTTTAATATTTGTGTTAGATATTAGCTTAAAATAAAGAAATTAGAAGCAAAAAACATTAAATCGACAGAAATCTTGAGAATTACCAACTCTGCTAAAGTGGGAAATTTTCAAGAACACGAGGGAATTCTGTATTTCAACACGAAGCAGCGACATCTATGTCATTGAGAGAAATGTGGATTAAATCTACAAACTAAACTTTTAACGAATATTTCTAGTATGTCTTATTATATGCATTATCTGCAAACTCCAAATATATGAATATATGCTAAGTATTAACATAAAGATAGAGCAAATAGTGGAAATTATCTATGGAAAAGGACGAATTGGTAGGACGATCGTAATGAAATATCGCCTTTACCGGAACAGGCTCAGTTCACGTAAAAAAAACAAATAGCTCAGTTGGTTAAAGCAACTAGTCTGTATGCTGAAGGTAGCGGGTTCGATCCCGCGGAAGTGCCGTTATCATTTTTATCACTACACTACGGTTATTTTTTATTTTTTTATTTGGGAAAGAATCAAATTGTAACGTATGTGTAAATCTCATGATGATACCAAAAAAAGAAAAAATGCTGTTGGCGCACTTGCATTAGCGTCCCTAATTTTGTTTGCAAACCTGCCGTGTCGTGACAAAACGCTGTAACTTTGGCGAAGAAGTTTTGCGAAAATGAGCCTTAATGTTTTCATCCGAAAATGTGATCTGTATCGTGTAGAACCAGTGTAACTAGGCAATAATGGTCAACCAATCAATTTTCACCAAATTTAATCACACAACATGCATTTACGTAACATTACATGTAACCACGTGTTTCCAAAGTCAAGATACACTATTTCTACACGATACAGATCACATTTTCGGATGAAAACTTTAAGGCTCATTTTCGCAAAACTTCTTCGCCAAAGTTACAGCGTTTTGTCACGACACGGCAGAAACAGTGCCCCTGTGCTCACTGCTCACCATATGCTCGCTGGCGCATAACGAATGTTTCCCAGTAAATGTTAATTCTAATTTGGAGAATTTTATAAAGTTTCACAATATTTCTCACTAGATAGTCTTCCATCTACGTGTTTGGATATTTTGATAACAGATTTCCCTATTAAATGTTTAATTTTCCCTAGATGTTTAATTACGGAAAAGTTTTACAATGTATTTGTATTGAATTGAAATTGTTTTGAATTTACTACATAAGGTAAGTAGACCGAAGGAGGAGAACTAAAGTAATTGATATTCTACGTAAAAGCAACCTATTGTAGAATGATGATGCTTCTTACCTTCAGCACATAATCTTTACGTTAGAGAGTCAGACAGAAAAAAATCCTGGTTTTTCCTCCTCTATGACCACCCATCTTAAACCTCTACATATCATTGTTCGTCTCACAAAATTTCGGTGCTCCAAAAACATTCAAATAATAATAATAATAATAATAATAATAATAATAATAATAATAATAATAATAATAATAATAATAATAATAATAATAATAATCCTGAATATGCCATCCTTACATAATGTAGGATATCTTAGTTTCCTAGTTTAAATCTTAAATATCTTAGTTTAAAATGCTTTCTTTAGTACTTATTTGAGCAACCATGTAGGAGGGGGTACGACTTTTTATTTTGCCCCTCTCATTTCAGTAGCCTTCCAACAGAAAGTAATTTTTGATAAGCAGGACAGACAAAATGAATAGGAAATATATTTACAGCATCCTCTCCCCTTTCATGATTGGAATATCACGTAATATTTTTTATTCTACGAAAGATGGCCCTGTGCGGTTAGGGGTAGGTAACTAAAAAAATACCTAATATATAGTTCCCCTTGATTGTAATATTACCGCTTCTTTATTTGTACGAGGGAGCCCCTACACAATCAAGGATGACAAAAAGAATAGGAAGAGTGTATATTGATTCCAGTGGTGGATCCAGCACGAACTCCTGGGGGAGGGGAGGGGAAGTGAAACATTCTTTTGATGATGTGAAGCTGTCACACATTACCAGTTAACTAAACTAAACAATAGTAGGGGGAACTGGAACCCAGTCAGTTTAAATTGATGTAAAAGTTTAATTTTTGGATTCATATTAAAGTTTTGGTTTCAAATGAGAATTTCAGTCCAAGTGGTCAATGATCAAATCTCGTGGGGCTCTTCAGTGTAGGCTAATACGGCCCCCTTATGAGAAAAGGCAAAATTATTAACATGTTTATAACTTTCGAATTTTTCGTCTATTTTAAAGAAATATTTTGCTTCGTATTAAAGTGTTGGTTCCAAATGAAAAACTCAGTCCGAGTGGACAATGATCAAATCTCCGGGGGGGTCTTCAGTATAGGGGGCTACGGCTCCCTTATGGGAAAAGGCAAAAATATGAAAATGCTTATAACTTCCGAATTTTCCGTCTATTTTAAAGAAATTATTGGCTTCATATTAAAGTCTTGGCTTCAAATGACAATTTCAGTCCGTGTGGACAATGATCAAATCTCGGAGAGCTCTTCGGTGTAGGGGTTTCGGCTTCTTTATGGGACAAGATTCACGTAGTTGATATTGCAAAATTGTTTTGTATATATAAGTGGAAACTTGCACCATTTGGTTAATTTTACCTCTTATGTTTTGCAGATTCATATTCCAAGCAATAGTTACTTCACAGAGCTAAAAGAAGGCACTTACTAGTTTCATTAAAATGAAATGTCTTTTATGAGAGGAGCAGACGAACGAACAGGCACCCAAACGTTGGTTGAGTCGTACGGTTGAAACTCGTTAAGCTCGCTTCAATTATTATTATTATTATTATTATTATTATTATTATTATTATTATTATTATTATTATTATTATTATTAATAATAATAATAATAATAATAATAATAATAATAATAATAATAATAATAATAAAGCATTGCAGGGACCTTTGGTGCAGGGGGTCCGTGGCTCGATTCCACTTCGTGCCAAGTGAAATTTGAGGTGGACAAATACCGTGTGCATGGGTATGTGTTTTCTTGAGATTTTCCATTTTCCTCCCACTTTCTTCATTTCACCATTTCATTCATCATCATTCTCCCTTAGCGTAGGTGCATAATCGTCCAACGTTAAACTAGATATTGCAATTTCAATAATAATAATAATAAAAATTAATTCAACTGAAAGGACTCTAATTTATGTGGACAGCAATTATCATAAATATGCAACCATTATAAAAACAATGCTTTGAGTAGAAAGATAATCCTTCCCAAGTGTTAACGAATGCGCACGAGATAAGACATGTGTCGAGAAAGAGACAAGACGCGCTTTGTGACATCCAAGATAATACGAGGCAAATGTTTTGGACACGAGATAGCTTGTAAAATGTCTCGTCTTGTCTGGAATGTCTCGAAAACAAAAGTCTAAGTTTTAAAATTATTTTTCAAGATCTATTCTCTCAGAAGTAGTTCTCTGCCTTAAAATTAATAACGACATTTGTGATTTAAAAAAAGATAAACAAATCCTAAAGTTAATAGTTAACTTTTCGAAAAGAAGCTTCATTAAGGGTGAACCTGTAAGATGTCCACAAATTTTGGGAGGTGATTCGTGACATCAAAAGGAGACAAATGGTCCTCTTGCAGTTTTCGAATTCAGCTTCGTTGTCGAGATACAGGGTTGCCAACTGGTCGTGTTTGAGAAACTCACTGGGAATAAATTCAAGTCCAAGAATAAACTACTACTCATATATTTTTCAGGTCAATTGACTTATACCATGTTGTAAGGTCAAATATTTATTTATGAAGTGTGTACAAAATTCGCCAGGGTCTTTTCTGAGAAAATCGTCGAGAAAAAGTCACCTCCAAGAATAAACTACCCCTCGTAAATTTTTCTAAGACAAATATCTGATACTGCAATATAGGGTTGTTAATTAAATATTGATTAATGAAAAATAAACAAAATTGTTAAAACCATTTTGGAGAAAATAGCGTTTTTCGATTTTCGGCTGTTTGTAAACCACACTTATTTTAGGTGGTAGGAAAAAATGGAAAAGCTCCTGTAAGAATACTAAGTAAACCCTAAGTTTAAAATTTGGTGTAGATAAGTTGAACGGTATGGCCTCTAGGCGAGTGCATATAAAAGTGTGCCGAACGGACGGACCGGAAGGACGGGTGTCGAAAAGTCACATTTTCGGTATGTAGACGCCATGAAACATGTAAATCCGTTGAAATCTGAATTTGATATTATTTTCACAATCACTATATTTTCTTCTCTCTTTTGTCGCTCTCAAAAGAAAAGCCTGAGTTTACCACAAAAAGCTAGGGAGTTTCTCAAAAAATATTCAATTACAGGGCCACCGCACTAAACTTTTTTCAATTCAATTTCTTAACTGTGTTAGGCCGCAGTTGTTACTGAAGTGTGTATTTGGATAATACGAATAAAATTATCGTATTATTCAAATACATCGAATGTCAGATTATCGAATAAAAAACTTCGATTGAAGAAAATCCATACTACAAAACTAACTCACACTTTGAGCACATTTTCATTAGACATATAATAGACCAATTAATGCAATCATTGTTTATGAAATATGAAAAAAATCAAATGAGTCACTTTGGGAAAGTCGTTCAAAAAGAACACGTCAGGAGTAACCTACCTCTTGTGAATGGTTTCGAACAATGAGTTAAGATATACTTTTGGTTATTAATGAAATATTTATTTGCGAAATTTGAACAAAATCGCCTGTCGTTCGAGAAAATTGTCGGGGAAAAAACCTTGACCCCAAAAATAAACTATCCGTTGTAATTGTTTTTCATAGAAATGACTTATACTAAAATCTAGGGTTATTAATGAAATACTTATTTATGAATTATCAATAAAATTGTCCGAGTAATTTTTGAGAAAATCGTGAGGGAAAAATAACTCTCCGAATAAACTATCTCTTGAGGATTCTTTCAGGGTAAGCGAGTTATTCCATATTAATAGGTTTTTAATGAAATATTTATTTCTGAGTACGAACAAAATTGCTTGACTCATTTTTGAGAAAACCGTGGAGGAAAAACACCTCCAAGAGTAAACTACCCCTCGCATATTTTTTCAGGACAAACGAGTTTTGCCGTATTGTTCGGTTATTAACGAAATATTTATTTTTGAAATATGAATAAACTCTTTTGAGTCGTTTTTGAGACAATCGCCCAGACAACACTCCACCAAGAATAAACTACCCCTCGCATTTTTTTTAGGACAAACGAGTTATGCCATATTGATAAGTTATTAATGAAATCTTTATTTATGAAATATGAACGAAAACATTTGAGTCCATTTTGAGAAAATCACTGAGAAAAAACTCACCCCCTTAGTATAAACTACCCCTTGTAGATTTTTTTAGATAAATGCCTTATACCACAAAATAGGGTTGCTAATTAAATATTGATTTATAAAAAAAGAAAGAAAACAAGATCGTTAGAGCCAGTTATGAGAAAATATCTTTTTTTTTATTTTCATCGTACAGGAAACTACCCTTGTTTTGGGAGTAGGAGGGAAATAAAAAAAAACTATAGGAAATACTATGAAAATCTTAAACTAAAATTTGGTGCAGATCAGTTGAACATACCGTAAATTTTTCAACTAATTTACGGTATGTTCAAGTATGGCTTCTAGGCAAGGTATGGCTTCAGGTATGGCTTCAAGGCGAGTGCACAGAAAAGTGTAGCGAACGGACGGACGAACTGATGGACATGTATCGAAAAATAACTATTTCGGTGTTAGGGGCTATAATACGTGTAAATTCGTTGAAATCTCAAATTTGATTTTTTTTCGATCACCATACTTTCTTCTCTCATTTGTCACTTCAAAGTAAAAGGAACTCAGAACTACAGATAAGAGACACCTCCTTTTACACATAGACATTTATTGATTTAAAACTGTTTAGTTTGTGTCATTTCACTTCCAATTGAAAGGTTTTACAATGACTAACTGCATACCAATGACGAGACGGAAGTTTTCAGGAAGTAAATACATTCAGAAGTCTAGACTGCATTACAATTATCAACCTGTTTTTACTTCTGCAATTGTTGACAGCTGTAATTTCGTCCAAACGCTACATGAAATAATTCTTGGTTGACGTCATTGTGTTATTATTTTAGTATTGTTCTCTTCAGACTTGGTTGAAGTTTTGTCTTAACGGTTATACATTTTTTCTTTCTTATTTCATCGTTACACATAAGAACAAAATGTTATGGTGAGTGGATAGATTCGAACCTACGAACATTGAGTTTATATTCTTCCAACACTTTACCAATGGACCAAGCTTTGTCTTCACGTTAACGCCCGGTTACAGGGTCTACTACGATTTAAATAAAATGGCTGGCTGTTAGAATTCCCTGCTCACATATTTCGATAAATAATTTTCATTGCTTCGTAGATACGTAGAGCAATGTTTAGATACACATTTTAGGAGAGTGAATTTTGGTGTATATAATAATTTCATGCCAGGTAAAAGCTAGATAAGTTTTGATAAAATGTTTCATATGTAGTTCTCAATAATAAGCTTGCTGTTCGGAGTGAAGTTCCAAGGTTCAGCATTGCCTAGCAGTTTTTGCTATTAATATCCCTTCTAACAATATTGGCAGTGGACAAAAGTTAGCCCGTGTTGAAGCTTTTTGCTCCTAATTTAGTTATTTTACTTATTTAAGGAATATATTGAAAATTGTCAGCAGGCACGTATGCAGTAATTTATTTCGGGAGAAGCCCGACTTCAATATTAGGATAAATTATAATAAAATTTAAAAGATAATCCTTAAATTTAGGCTAAATTTACAGAGAAGGTGGGATTTCAGAGGGGAGTCCGGACCACCTGGACCCACCCCTAAATGCGTCCTTGTTTGTCAGTAACGTTTCCTCATTTTGAAACCCTCAAAAACTTCGGATATATAAAGGAAAACGAGTTATTTTCGATAAAATATCACTTCAGAAGACGCGACAGTTTTATTGCACATGGTGGTATCCCAAGTTCACAAGGGCAAGAAATCATTAATTTTGATTCTCTGTCATTGCGCTCTATCGAAAGGTTTGTAAAATATTACTCCTACGAACAAGCATGACTGGCAGATAGGAATACTGAACACAACTCCAGAGAAATGCATGCTGAACTTACGTTTATAGTTACGCTTTGGTGATTTGCCCTCAAGGTCAATCGAGTGGTAATTCAGTTCCGTCCCTGTTCTTAAGCCATGTTCGTATTACTTCGAACAGTTTTGATAATGAAAAGCATGCCTCTTAATATAACAGACTTCTTTCGCGTAAGAAATCGAAACTGAGTTGGTCAGAGCAACTAGTCTGTAAGACTTAGGTTGTTAGTTAGTTAGGAGCCCAGTACGAGTAAGGGTTTTTATTACTATTGTTTTTATCTTTTTTATGTGAGGAAAAATCAAATTGTGACATCGCGATATCAAATGTATTTCATTAGTTAGCTTTGTCTTAGCTAAACTTTAAACATCAGTAACCGTCGAAATTATTTCACCAA
This sequence comes from Thermobia domestica, assembly GCF_964235325.1. NCBI lineage: Eukaryota > Metazoa > Arthropoda > Insecta > Zygentoma > Lepismatidae > Thermobia > Thermobia domestica. The sequence continues at coordinate 252,721,969 of NC_137461.1, forward strand.
CTGATCACTTACTGAACATTTCAAACACGTCAAACCAGTGGCATAACATGAAGGTTAACCTCCCCTCCGCAGTCCTTAGTTTTGCGTCCGTACTTTCAAGGGCGGACTAAGGGCCGGGCGACTGCCCGGGGCGCCAGAGAAAGAGGGGCACCAAAACGAGCCTCAAAAAGTAAATTTTATAATGTGCTTTCTACTGACGTTTTTGGTTTATATTCTTGTAAAGTAGTGGCAATTATATGATCTTTTTCCATTTCACTATGGAAGAAGAGAGTTTCATAGTACTAACGGGGCTGTATCGAAAAATTGAGAGATGGCATGTAGAATAAAGAGTGCCGGGAATTAAGTATTGTTTGTTTGTTTGCTTGAGTTTAGCGTTCCACGGTTATGCCTTAATGGGCAAGGGAGATGTGGATACTAATTATAGTGGAATCCGAACCACTTTTATCGTTCAACAGTAATCCACCGGGAATTGGACCCGGTACCACAGAAGGCAGGCGTGCTAGCCACTAGACCATGGGGGTGGAGTTGGTATTGTTTATAGCGGGCCATATTCTTTGTGAACTTTTCCTAGGTAATGGATTTCTTTTTGAAAATGGGTTTAAAACAGGGGCGTCATTTAGGGAGGGCAGGGAGGGGCATTTGCCCCCCGTGAGTTTGAGATGTATATAGATTTTATCATTAGAATAGTAGTAAATCAGTGAAAAACGCGAAATTTTACTTATATCAAGAGGTCTTGCCCCCACCCCCCAAAGCAAAATCTGAAATGACGCTCCTGGTTTAAACTATTAAAAACACTATGATAAAATGTAAAATATAGGCTACTACTAGGGGAAGGGCGCCAAAAAGTCACTTTGCCCGTGTGAAAATTTGGCCTGCTCCGCCCCTGCGTATTTTCTGTATATTTTTTGGCCTTGCAGCTTGTGCGGTCCCCACGCCACATTGTTGCGGGGGCGCTATTTACGCCTACCCTTCGAACGTAATTCAATAACTGTTTAAGAAATTCTACCATCAACGTGAAAACGGGAATATATTTTTCTAATAGTCCCATAGAACTTTCACTCAGAATGCCAGATGCAATTTTTCAGAGTGGGCTCTGGCTAAGTAGAAGGAAGATCTGTTTCCTAAGTAAGTTCCTTTCAGAAAGTTTGCTATCTCTTTAACAGTGATGTAAATAAATATACTTATCGTTATTAGGTCGACACCAAACCATCCTGGACAAATCCCTCTAGAACAATGATCGGCAAAAGTTATTCTGCATAATTTTATAAGCGACTCAAGGGTGAATCACTTGTTAACGAAAGCAATGTTGTGTATATACTGCCTTGTTTCTGACAAAATATAAAGTCTTTTGTAATCTTTAGACACTTTTCCTATTCTTTTTGTCACCCTTGGTTGTGTAAAGAAGCCTCGAACAAATAAAGAAGAGGTAATATTACAGATAAGGGGCGCTATAAATATATTAGGAATTTCTTTTGTTACCTAACCATAACGGCCTAGGGTCGTCTTCAGTAGAATAAAAAATGCTACGTGATATTACATTCACGAAGGAGGAAAGGATGCTCTAAATATATTTCTTATTCATTTTGTCTGCCCTGCTTCTCAGAAATTATATACCTTCTGTTGGAGGGTGCTGAAAAGAGAGGAGAGGAAATAAAACGTCGTGCCCCCTCATACATTTTAAATTTTGTGACGTGGTTGCTCAAATTATTACTAAAGAAAGCACTTTAAACTAAGATGTGTAAAGTTACAACATTATGTAAGGGTGGCATATTCATTAATAATAATAATAATAATAATAATAATAATAATAATAATAATAATAATAATAATAATAATAATAATAATAATAATAATAATAAATATGAATGTCTTTGGAGAGCCGAAATTATGTGAGACGAACAATGATATGTAGAGGTTTAAGATGGGTGGTCATAGAGAAGGAAAAACCAGGATTTTTCTCTCTCTGACTCTCTAACGTTAAGATTATGTGCTGAAGGTAAGAAGCATCATCATTCTACAATAGGTTGCTTTTACGTAGAATATCTATTACTTGAGCTCCCCTCCTTCGGGCAACTTTGCTTATGTAGTAAATTCAAAACAATTTCAATTTAAGACAAATATTTATAGAGAAAATTAAACATTTAATAGGGAAATCTGTTATCAAAATATCCAAACACGTAGATAGAAGACTATGTAGTGAGAAACATTGTGAAACTATAAAATTCTCCAAATTAGAATTAACATTTACTGGAAAACATTCGTTATGCATCAGTGAGCACAGGGGAAATAATTACGAATCTGTTTGCAAACAAAAATTAGAGACACTAATGCAAATGCGACAATATTTTCTTTTTTTTTTTTTTTTTTGGTATCGTCATGAGTTTTACACATATGTTACAATTTGATTCTTTCCCAAATAAAAAAGAAATAAAATAACCTTAGTGATAAAAATGACAACAGGACTTCCACGGGACTCGAACCGTCTACCTTCCGTATACAAACTCGGACCTACCTAACTTAGCTATTTGCTCTCTTACGTAAGCTGAACCTGTTCTACAGTAAAGACGATTTTTCATTACGATTGGGCTAACAATTCGTCTTTTTCCATAGGTAATTTTCACTATTTGCACTATCTATATGTTAATACTTAGCATAGATTCATATATTTGGAGTTCGCTGATAATGCATATAATAAGACATACTAGAAATATTTCGTTAAAATTTTCGTTTGTAGATCTAATCCACGCTTGTCTCAATGACATAGATGTCGCTGCTTCGTGTTGAACTGCAGAATTCCCTCGCGTTCTTGAAAATTTCCCACTTTAGCAGAGTTGGTAATTCTCGAGATTTCTGTCGATTTAATGTTTTTTGCTTCTAATTTCTTTATTTTAAGCTAATATCTAACAGAAATATTAAAAACGGGTTTGTTAATAACCTGTCCTGCTGAGGAAACCTTCCGAAATTTCGAACATATAAAGAAAACGGAGATATTTTCAAAAAACTTCAAAATAAAGAGACGCGTCATTTATTTTGCTCATGGTAGTACCTAAAGAATCACTATGCACTGATTGTGAATTATAACTCTTGTACGAGTTGGAACTGAATTACACCCAACTAATATAAGGAATTTTTTTGCGAATATGTAGGAGCATGTTCAGACATGTTGAAGCATTCGGAAAGGACCATTTAGAACACCACCTAGAGTAAATTGTTTTTTGAGTTTTCAGTTTAGTTTCAGTACGCATAACTATTTAGACACCCTGATTACTGACTAACTCTTTAAATTTTTAGTTATTAATATACGGTAAAAATAAGTATACTTTTTATAGATATGAGACTTTAACAGGCGATCTGCAGAGGCGGCCTTAGTAGTATGCGGGGCCCCGGGCGGGGGATTCGGTAGGCGAAGCCCCCCCGAAGCCAGGAAACATAGGTGAAATTTTGTAAGGGGTTCTTATGGCATGGGGGTCGATATAACTTACGACATTAATGATTCGGAAACATTTTACATGCACGCAAGATCAACAAACTAGAACACATAATAAAACTATCACTGACTTACGAAGCAGCTGCTTTGACGGTCACAGACGGAAGTCCACTTTTCTGGCTTTTCGCTGTGCAAAATCGTTGATAAGGTCCTCGTAGTCCATTGTTGAGGCAACTTCCTTTTCGATGGACAAAATAGCTAAACCGCACAATCTGCTTTGCGACATTGTTGATCGTAGATAGTTTTTGATAAGTTTCAACTTCGAAAAGCTTCTTTCCACGCTGGAAACTGTCACAGGAATTGTCAACATAATTCTGTATGCAATAACGATGTTGGGAAATGAAACTCGAATGGGCCAAACGTACTGAAGACACTCTTGGGCGGCATTGATGTTATCAGCAAGCATTTCTCGAAAAATCTTCAATTCTGCGCACAAGTCAATTCCGTCCAAATCGCCTGAATCTTCTGCGCGTAACATGTTGTCCAAATCCATGGAGCACTTTAACAAATAATAGTCGTTCAATGACCGCAAACCCTTCAAGTTGTATAGAAATCCAAATATTGAAGCATACTCTTCCAGTTGTTTGAATCTTTTTTCTATTGAGGTAAGTGCTTGATCCACTATCCATAAGAAATATCCTGTTCTGAAGGACTCCTCCGGCGAAGATGTTTCTTCGTCGTTACCCTCATAAACGAATTGTTTTTTCTTGCATCTGACTCTTCGTTCCTTGAATTTCTGAGCTACGTTCATTTCGGACGCAATTTCCTTTGCTGCGATCATAGCATCGAAGAATCCGGTTTCCCGGTACTTTCTTAAGAAAGTAACAAGGCCTTTGATTTGCTGATTGCAAAGTTTTGTCAGCTGATTGCAAAGTTTTGCTGACAGCATTCACAGCAAATAAAATGTCATACCATATCATTAAGCTCAGAATAAACTCGAAGCTTTCGAACTCATAATTTGCAAGACATTCGGCTTCACTTTTTACTAACGGATCATTGGCGGTATCTGCGACAGTCAACAGTGCCTCCCTGACTTCTTTCGTCTGATAACGCAGCGCTTTCACACTTTCCAGGCGGCACTCCCACCGCGTTTCTGAAAGTGATTTTGTAGTCATGAAAAGCACGGTTTCTTCCAAAATTTTCCACCTTTCAGCTGAGGCAGCAAAGCATTTATATATTTTCTGTATGACACCCAAAAACGTCACTGCTTGGGAGTTGCATTTAGCCGTGTCTCCTAAAACAAGGTTCAAATTATGGCAGCCACACGGAGTGTAAAATGCTCGACTGTTCATGAGAAGAATGTGCGCTTGAACTCCTTGGTGTTTTCCCTTCATGTTCGCACCGAGGTCGTACCCCTGGCCACGACAATCGGCGATGTCCAGACCGAGGTTCGCAAGTGCGGCAAGAAGAGCTTCAGACAACCCCTTCCTGTTGCGTTGTCCACATCCAGAAATTCGATGAAGTGCTCCACCACCTTCACTTCCGGATCTGATACGTCCACAAAACGCAATATTAGGGACATCTGCTCTTTGTGGCCAACATCAGGCGTGCAGTCAAAGATGACGGCAAAATATTTAGCAAGTTTCACTATATCAATAATTTTCCTCTTTACTTCTGACGCCATCAGGTCGATAAGCTCGTTTTGGATCCTATGCCCGATGTAGTGGTCGTGAGTCTCGTCGTTCTTAATTCGGCGGAGATGTTCTTGCATGGTTGGATCGAATTTGGCCAGCATCTCAACTAAGCCTAAAAACTGACCATTGTTCGGCGCATAAAGTTTCTCCGTTCTCCCACGAAATGCGCTGTTGTTTTCGGCGAGGTACTGTACAATCACTAGAATTCTTGTTAACACATCGCGCCAATGTAGCTTTTCTTTTCTAATTCGTTCTAGCATCATGTTATCTATTGCGCTACCATTGGACATTCTCCGAGCTGATTCCAACCACGCTGTAGTAGTAGTGGTCCCGTTATGCCCGAATGACTCATCCTCATTCTCTTTTATGACCAGGATATTTGAACTTCGTTCCCTTTTACGGCTAAGATGAGTGCTTTGGTACCTCGATTCTGATTGGCTGAGAGAAGTCACGTGACGTTAGGCCCCGCCCACGCGGGAAATTCAAATTTTCAGGTCACGTGGTATGACGTCATGAGTCACCCCGACCTCACCAGGGGTTTTTGAAATTTGTTCCCTTTTACGGGTAAGATGTGTGTTTCTGATTGGTTGATAGCTGTCACGTGATTTTAGACCCTGCGATATTTGAAATTCGTTCCCTTTTACGGGTAAGATGAATCCTTTTGGTACCCCAATGCTGATTGGTTGATAGAGGTCACGTGATCTTAAGCCCTGTGACTTTTGAAATTCGTTCCCTTTTTACGAGTAAGATGAGTGTTTTGGTACCTCGATTCTGATTTGCCGACAGAGGTCACATGATCTTAGACCCCCCCCCACCAGTCCATGAGGGAAATACAGAGCGATATGACGGCGATCCATCCTAGACCTGGATTTTAGAATTTTGTCCCTTTTTTATGGTTATCCTTAAAGTTCCCATGGAGGGTTCAACCTCCTCCTTAAATAACCCTTTTTGGTATCATGATATTGTACTGAAGTTTACATTAAATATTATCGTTCTTTTTGACAGATAAGATGATTCTTACCTTGATGGAGATCATGTCCTTGAATTAGTAGCCTATGTCTCTGGAAGTAACAATGGTGAAAGAGAGGTGTCGCTTGTAGATTTCTTATAACACATTGTTGTGAGTTTAAGCGATTTATTGCTCAGTAAGCGCTTCATTAATGGAAACAGTGTTGCCAGATTTTTCTTACCTAAACTGCTCCGATTCTTTTCGAAACGGTTCCGCAGAGTACAAGAAATTTTAAACTAAAAAATTTTTCGAACTAAAAAAATTTCAAAACTAAAAAAAAAAATTTAAACAAAAATTTTCAAACAAAAAATTTTGAAACAAAAAAGTTTCAAACAAAAAATTTTCGAACCCAAAAAAATTTTGAAACAAAAAAGTTTCAAACAAAAAATTTTCGAACCCAAAAAAAATTTCGAACTAAAAAAAATTGAAACAAAATTTTGTCGAACTAAAACATTTTTAAAAACAAAAGTTTCGAACTAAAGATGTAAATCACATCTAAAAATTTTCAAATCAAACTTTTTATCGAACTAAACTTTTAAAATTTTCGAACTAGAAATTTAAACCAAGTTTAAGAAAAAATCCTAAGAAATGTTTCTCCAGGAATCGAACTCAGGTCTTTCAAACCAAAGATGTGTATGCTAACCGCTTAAATGAATTCGGTTTTAATCGATCTTGGTGGGTTTCGAACCATGGTCCTTGAAAAGGATACACATATACTTTAAGAAAATAAATCTGACAGTGTAACACTTCTCAAATCAAACTTTTTATCGAACTAAACTTTTAAAATTTTCGAACTAGAAATTGAAACCAAGTTTTAGAAAAATCCTAAGAAATGTTTCTCCAGGAATCGAACTCAGGTCTTTCAAACCAAAGATGTGTATCCTAACCGCTTAGCTATGAATGAATTCGGTTTTAATCGTGCTTGGTGGGTTTCGAACCATGGTTCTTGAAAAGGATACACTTATACTTTAAGAAAATAAATCTGACAGTGTAACGCTTCCGTTCGTGGATTAAAATAAAATGCTGATAGACTTCTTTGTGTGACGACATAGAAGTACATATGATTGAAAAAATGCAAACGTCAGCGAATCGCATTACTTTAGTTTTACTACGAACGTGTCAGCATGATTCATGAAAAAAGCAAACATTGACATTCTCGTATGGAATATGAGGAAAATGAAATGTCGTCACAGTTACGACAAGTAGTGACATGATCCTGACAGAAAGCATTTGGGATCAGAACTGTGATACTAGATGTTGTAACTATTGAGAAACGTGAATGACGTCACGATCGATTGTTACACATCGTTTTGGTTCGTGATTCATGACGAAAAGCAGCGAGCGTTTTGATTGGTTCGTTGTGATGTCATTTTATAAATTTCCTCGTTTCTGATTGGCTGACGGTGACGTCGTTTTCACAACGACCTAAATAAAAATCTAAATTTCATTTTTCAAATCCTACATCGCTCTCAACTATCGTGTGAAGAAGATCTGTTCTTGAAAAGTGTCTTCATTTAAGAAGCTTTACTACACCGACTTTTTGTTCATTGAATTTGAGGTAAGTTCAGTGAGATTTTATTTGTCACCCAAGATTCCAAAATCATTTTTATTTTATATTTGTGGGCGGATCACGAATACACTGTTTTACTTTTAGTACGAAATATTTAGACTATGAAGAAATTAGTGGAATGGGAAAGTGGGAGTACGAATCAGGAACCCCCACACATTAAAACTAAGCACGATAAATGATATGGTTTAGCGTCCCTTCAGCGAGCACCCGTCGGGAATTGAACCATGGCCAGAAAAATGTGTGCGCTTAATTTTGAAAAGAATGCATTACAAAATTTCAGAAACTATGTCTGAGAATAATATGGTTCGATTCCCTTTAAAAGCATTAGTGGCCCCTTCAGCTTAACGTGATATTCGAGCAACCGCCCGAGATTGAACCTGGGCCAGAGGCGTGTACGTCAACCATTTAGCTTAGTTTTGAAAAGAATGTATGATAACGCATGAGAATATTAAATTTCAGAAAAGGCTTGACAGCGATCCGATGTGTGAAAGCAAACCCCACCGAGGATTGAACCAGGGCCTTCCACGTTAAAAGCATGTACGCTAGCCGCTTAGTCACAATAATAAAAAAATACGCTATACAGATTTTGTTTCGACAATTACGTATGTGTATCGTTAATGTTTGATGAATCTCTTCAACTTGCAAACGCATCATTTAAAGGTCGTTGTGAGTGGGGAAAAAAAATGCTTACGCGTACTTTCTAACATCTCAGTACTGTTGAAACATTCATTCATTCATGCATTCTTTTTATCACTATAGAATGGTAGGTCAGTTACATGCTGATGTAATGGTTTCGAGTTTGACAGCAATAAAACACTCATTTCAGTAACATAATTATTTAAAAAAACTTTGATTTTTAGTACGCGTGCTTTCATAATGAGATTCTGAACGTCACCGCCAGGAATCAAACTCAGGACCTTTACATGAATTGCTTAGTTAAGAATTTATCATGAATGTTATGATTTCCTGGGCTAAGCGGTTAGCATACGCGCCTTTGGCGTGGGAGACCAGGGTTTGATTCCCGGCGGGAGCTCATGTGGTTCGGATTCCACGTTAATCAGTAGGTCCACGTCTCATATAGCCTCGCTACTGAAATGGACGCTAAACTAAAAATCAAAAAATCAACTCAAATTCACGCTGCTCAATTCCTTTTTCCCATTACATATTTGTTTTACCGTACCTGTTTGTTTGTTTTCATTTTTAACCATGGTCGAATCGGGTTTTACTGTTTGTAATGAAATCACTCGTCATTATAGACGATTTATGTACGTTTATGTATTATGAGGTGTGCACGTCAACCATTTAGCTTAGTTTTGAAAAGAATGTATGATAACGCGTGAGAATATTAAATTACAGAAAAGGCTTGACATGCCCCGACGTGGAAAAGCAAACCCACCGAGGCTTGAACCAGGGCCTTCCACGTCCGAAGCATGTACGCTAACCGCTTAGTCACAATAATAATAAAAAAAAATACGCTATGCAGATTTTGTTTCGACAATTACGTATGTGTATCGTTAATGTTCGATGAATCTCTTCAACTTGCAAACGCATCATTTAAAGGTCGTTGTGAGTGGAAAAAAAAAATGCTGACGCGTACTTTGTCACATCTCAGCACTGATGAAACATTCATTCATTCATGCATTCTTTTTATCACTATAGAATGGTAGGTCAGTTACATGCTGATGTAATGCTCTCGAGTTTGACAGCAATAAAACACTCATTTCAGTAACATAATTATTTTTTTTTAAAAAAAACTTTGATTTCTAGTACATATGCTTTCATAATGAGATTCTGAACGTCACCGCCAGGAATCAAACTCAGGACCTTTACATGAATTGTTTAGTTAAGAATTTATCATGAAAGTTATGATTTCCTGTTTATCAGGTGATTAAGATTTTTCTTTCTTCTTTTCTTTTGTAGTAAATTCACGCTGCATAATTCCTTTTTTCCCCACATTACATATTTGTTTTACCGTACCTGTTTGTTTGTTTTCTCCTTTTATTAATATGGCCGAATCGGGTTTTATTGTTCGCAATGAAATCACGCGTCATTATAGACGATTTAACATTGAAGGTAGAATGCTCGAAATTCAATTCAACGCACCGCCCGTAGGAACCGATATCATACAGTATGTACACAACAGTTTCCAAGCAATGCTAGACCATTTGTTAGCCAATGTCGACGATGAGGCGATGGTTGGTTTATCAGTAATATCGCCACGCAACACGAATAAACCGTTTTGGGTGAGTTTTCGCCAAGCACGAAACTTGACACTGGAAACGATGTGGGCCTCCTTTGAAAGAGTGTTACAAAGTAACAATGCATTTCTCCTGCACGAGCCATTCACCGTTCATTTCCATCGTGTGGATATTCCACGTGGCTACGGATATGGAGATCGTTTAGCACAAGGAATACTACAAAACGAAGAATTGTTACGAAGCAAGCGAGGGATTGTACGTGTACAAAATCAAGATTCAAGGTGTTTGGCGTACGCCCTTGTTATTGCTATTGGCCTGAAGGCATACAAGAATGTAGATGTGCAACGTTATAAGCAGTATCAACGCCAATCGAAATATGTTGTGGACCAAGAAGTCGATGCGCTATGTGCAAATGCAGGAGTCAATTTGGATCATGGTGCCAGTGTAAATGAAATACGACAATTTCAGGCATACCTCAAAGAATATAAACTTACAGTGTATACTAGTTTCACAGGCCATGACATCATGTACGAGGGACCGAACGATGAAAATCGCACTCCCATAAATTTGATTTGTTTGGCTGGCCATTTTGACATCATCCAATCTTTAACTGCTTGTTTTGCAACCAAGTTCTACTGTGAGGCGTGCCATAAAAAATACAGTGAACGTAACAGACATGTGAAAAATTGTCCTGTAACATGCTCCAAATGTTTACAGAGACCTCTATGCGACACGAATCAAACGCTAGTGCTGTGTAACGACTGCAATCGTCAATTTTACGGCGAACAATGTTTTAACAATCATCGTAATATTGTATATCATCAAGGGGAACCTGTATGCAAAATGGTGAAGCAATGTACTAGATGTTACAGAGTATATTCTTTTGTGCATACCGGACAACGACATCATGATTGCAATGAGATCTTTTGCAATGTTTGTAAGAAGATTGTTCCAGGATCGCATCAATGTTTTATGCTTCCTGATCGCCAATGCTTGAAACCTGGTGTTCCTTCACTCATGCACGCAAAGAAAGCCTTGTTGATATTCTATGATATAGAATCTATGCAGGACACGAATATTGGCGATAATACGTATGTACACATTCCAAATTTATTGGTTGCACAACAAGTATGTTACGCATGTGTTGAAAACAATAATATCCAGCAGTCTTGCAGTACGTGTGGTCAGCGCCAGCATATTTTCCAAGGAGAGGATCCAGTTTATAATTTTCTCCAGTACTTGCGGGAACGTCGTCCCAATATAAATAGGATTTTCTGTGTCGCTCACAACGCTAAGGGCTACGATGGACATTTCATCCTAAAGGCTATGGTAGAACAATGCCAATGGAGACCCGACGTCATATTAAATAGGACCAAGATACTGAGTTTAACCTTGAATAATCTGACGTTCATTGACTCGTTGAACTTCCTACCTATGGCATTAAGTAAATTGTCAAAAGCGTTCAATTTACCCGCAACCAAAGGCTACTTCCCGCATTTCTTCAACACCAAGGAGAATCAATCGTATATTGGACCACTTCCAGAAACAAAGTATTATGGTGCAGATGAAATGGCCGTCGAAGACAGAAACAAGTTCATGCAGTGGTACAACGATCATCGTAATGACACGTTTGATTTTCAGAAAGAGATTCTCAAGTATTGTATTCAAGATGTCAATGTACTGCGACAAGCATGCGTTTCGTTTATGACGTCATTTGAAACAGAAACCAAAGTGAATCCCTTCTTGGAGACGATCACGATTGCCAGTGCTTCTAATTTAGTATTCCGCCGGAATTTCCTCAAACCCAATACCATAGGAATTCTACCGGCACATGGCTATCGATGGAGAAGTACCCAATCGATCGCTGCAATGCAATGGCTGGCCTACATTGAAAAAACCGAAGAAAAACAAATCTTACATGCGGCCCGACAAAAAGAAGTGTTTATTGCGGGATTCCATGTTGATGGTTACTACCAAGATCCTGAGACGTTAGAGGAGCACATCTACGAGCATGCCGGTTGCTTTTACCACGGGTGTAAAGTATGTTTTACTACAGGCCGTAATCAGCCCATCTACAGCAATCCAGAAGACACCATGGAATTCCGTTATGAACGAACGCAACGCAAAAATGCAAGACTGCGTGAATTGGGGTACATTGTACATGAAATGTGGGAGTGCGAATTTAATCAGTTCTTAAAACAAAATCCTGCAATGGCGACGTATCTGAAGAATCACCCGTACATGAACCGCAGACCATTAAATCCAAGAGATAGCTTTTTTGGAGGAAGGACCAATTGCGTGAAATTGTACCACCAAGTCGACGAAAAAGCGGGGGAAGTAATAAAATATTTCGATATTGTCTCGCTTTATCCTTATGTAAATAAGTGTGCTAAATACCCTGTAGGCCATCCACGAATTTATCTACAGGGTGATGAAAATATACCACCAATAAATAAAGTCAATGGTCTAATCAAAATGACGATATTACCAAGTCGCCATCTTTATCATGGTCTCCTGCCTTACCGATGTAACAAGAAACTACTGTTTCCACTGTGTGCTGCGTGTGCCGAAGAAATGAACCCAGACCCTACAGCAACGTGTACGCACAACGACCAGGAGCGATGCCTCACTGGAACATGGGTATCATATGAAATCCAGAAAGCCGTAGAATTGGGATATCAACCAGTGGAAATTTTTGAAATTTGGGACTATGACATTGAACAATATGATCCCACCACGAAAACAGGTGGCTTGTTCACGGAATATATCAATACGTTTTTAAAATCAAAAATGGAAGCGTCTGGCTGGCCCAGTTCCTGTGTGACCGAAGAAGACAAATCAAAATTCATACAAACCGTCCTGGAGCGTGAAGGTATTGCATTGGATCCGTCCAAAATTGAAAATAATCCTACACGAAGAAGTTTATCTAAGCTTTGTCTTAATGCTCTTTGGGGAAAACTTTCGCAAAGATCAAACTTTAGCCAGACCACAATTATTGATCGGCCGGAAGAATTTTATGAAAAACTCACTTCCCCCGACATTAAACTCCATCAAATTGTACCCATCAATGATACGATGTTGTATGCGTTCTGGGAGTACAATGAACATGTGCCTGTTCAAAACCGAAACACCAATGTCGTGTTAGGTGCATTTACAACATGTCAGGCACGTCTGGAACTGTACAAGTACCTGGAAATGTTGCAGGAACGTGTTTTATATTTCGACACGGATTCTGTAATATTTACGGAGAAGCCCGGGGAGCCAACCATTGAACCTTCAACGTACTTGGGATGCTTATCGAATGAGATGGAATCTTACGGACCACGAGCATACATCAAGACATTTGTCAGTGGAGGACCAAAAAATTACAGCCTAGAAATATACAATCCGGATACCAACGTCACCAGTTACATATGCAAAATTAGAGGATTTACATTAAATTACAATGCAGGACAGCAATTAAATTTCAACACGCTAAAAGAAATGATTACAAATCAATGCCGTGGACAAGTCACCATCACTATCCCCCATAAGATATGCAGGACTAAAGACCATACCATCGTCACACGCAAAGAAGAAAAAATGTACAGTATCCAGTACACAAAACGTCGATTTAAAGAATTCAATTCCTATGATACGGTTCCGTACGGGTACGTTAAAAAACAGAAGATGGAACTGGAAAAAGAAGATGAAGAAGAAAAAACTGTAAATACCCAATAAGGCCGGCATTTCTTTTTTTCCTTTTCCTTTTTCCACTCCTTAACCACAAAGCAGCAACACCAAGAAGAAAATGAAGTACCCACAAGAGTTCATAAACCATCAACACAACCATCAGTGGAAGAAAATGCAGTTATCTCGTATCCAAGGAGGAACCTTGACCATAAAGGAGCAACACCTAGAAAAATGCAGTACCCAGAAGAGTTCATAAACATCCATCGGTGAAAAAAATGCAGTGATCCTGTACCCGAGGAGGAAGATGAACCTAAACAGATCCATCATTTACGAGTAAGTTTTATTTCTCTCTTATCAATATTGACTCATTTTTATTGTTTCAGAAAAAAAGAGAATTCATAAAGTAATCCGTCGTTTCTTCTTTTTCTTTACAGGATACGTCTACAAGATTCGAAGATGATGACGCGTCCAACATATTCATTAATTAGATCCTGTATTTATTATGTTAATAAACATGTATAGGAAGACCACATACCTTTCGTTAAAATACAACAAGTTGAAAAAAAAATATGTTTTATTATTTCTTGAAACCCTGAACACTTGTTTTCAAATCATGGTAATCTTGAAAATTTAAGGTGAAAAATATATTCAAGATTTGGTTTACATGATTTTGTTCGAAAAAATAATTAAAGAATTTTTTAGTGTCCAAAATTTGATTTTTAATTTAGTTCGAAAAAATTTTTAATTTGAAAATTTTCAAATGTGGTTTACATCTTTAGTTCGAAACTTGTTTTTAAAATTGGTTCGAAATTTTTTTAAAATTTTTAGTTCGAAAAATTTTGATTTGAAAATTTAGTTCGAAAGTTTTTAGTTTAAAATATTTTTCGAAAAATTTTTAATTTTTTAGTTCGAATTTTTTTTGGGTTCGAAAATTTTTTAAATTCCTTTTAGTTCGAAAATTTTTTGATTTGAAAATTTAGTTCGAAAGTTTTTAGTTTAATTTTTTTAGTTCGAATTTTTTTGAAATTTTTGTTTCAAAATTTTTAGTTCGAAAATTTTTTGTTTTAAAATTTTTTAGTTACAAATTTTTTTTAGTTCGAAAAATTTTTAGTTTAAAATTTCTTGCACTCTGCGGAACCGTTTCGAAAAGAATCGGAGCAGTTTAGGTAGAAAAAAATCTGGCAACACTGTTTCCATTAATGAAGCGCTTACTGAGCGTTTAAAAAATCGCTTAAACTCACAACAATGTGTTATAAGAAATCTACAAGCAACACCCCTCTTTCACCATTGTTACTTCCAGAGACATAGGCTACTAATTCAAGGACAGGATCTCCATCAAGGTAAAAAAAGCTGGTAATCATCTTATCTGTCAAAGAGAGAACGATAATATTTAATGTAAACTTCAGTACAATATCACACCATAAAAGGGTTATTTAAGGATGGGTTGAACCCTCCACGGGAACTTTAAGGTACCAAAAAGGATAACCATTAAAAAAAAATCCAGGTCGAGGGTGATCACTGTCATACCACTCTGAATGTCTAGCATTGGGGTGAGGGTAAGATTATGTGACTTCTATCCTCCAATCAAAATTGAGGTACCAAAACATTCATCTTATCCATAAAATGAAACAAATGAGTGAGGGGTTTTCCCATGTAATCTGTTCACCGTGTGATGGGTCTAAAATCATGTGACCTCTATCAACCAATCAGAATCGAGATACCAAAGTATACATCAGAAAGGACACCCTAATTTCAAAAATCCTAGGACCTAAAATCACGTGATCTCTATCATCCAATCAGAATCAAGGTACCAAAGCACTCATCTTACCCGTAAAAGGAAACGAATTAGTAATGGATTTCCCCGCAAGGGTAAAACATGACGTCATACCATGTGACCTGTTCAGCGTGTAGCGGGTCTAAGATCATGTATCGTAGTACCAAAGTACTCATCAAAGAGGATACCCAAATTTCAAAACCCAGGGTCTAAGATCATGTGACCGCTATCAACCAATCAAATTCAAGGTACAGGATTCATCTTACCCGTAAAAGGGAACGAATTTCAAATATCGCAGGGTCTAAAATCACGTGACAGCTATCAACCAATCAGAAACACACATCTTACCCGTAAAAGGGAACAAATTTCAAAAACCCCTGGTGAGGTCGGGGTGACTCATGACGTCATACCACGTGACCTGAAAATTTGAATTTCCCGCGTGGGCGGGGCCTAACGTCACGTGACTTCTCTCAGCCAATCAGAATCGAGGTACCAAAGCACTCATCTTAGCCGTAAAAGGGAACGAAGTTCAAATATCCTGGTCATAAAAGAGAATGAGGATGAGTCATTCGGGCATAACGGGACCACTACTACTGCTGTCATGCACTTAACGTGATTTACAGAAACTTCGTGGTGCTGAAGTTTATCGCCAAGATGCTTCCAGTCGCAGCAGCCTTCGTTTGCTAACTGGCCTCTAGTAGCTGTCGTGCCAAACAACTTACAAGGAAAGCAAAATACTCTGTCTCTGATCTTCGAATAACTTAGCCATCGCCTATCCACTGTTTCTCCGTTCGGCATCCTCCGTGTAAAGAAATTGTTCGAAAAATGTCTGTTATCTTCGTCCTTTGGGTATTCACAGTCACTTAGCCTGATTGGACCCTTCTCCACTAGCATGTCACGCACTTCACTGTTAATATGTTTCTAATTACCTGGATCGTATATGTCCTCGAACAGTGTGCTCGTCGTTTTAAGAATGTCAGAAGTGTGCAGAGGAATGGTCGCGCTTTCATAGGAGAGGTCACTTTCTGGGTCTGTTGCAACAACGTTATCCCCAGAGAATTGCACCAAGTTTTCATTGTTGCTTGTGGGACAACAGGGCGTAGAAACAGTTTTGTTGCCGGCTAGTTTGTTTTCTTCGTCGGACGCAAAACTTGGTATCACAACCTGGTCTGTCGCATCACACCGGTCGCTCACAGTCACAGACAAATCATCATCCGTGTTCTCAAGTTTTTGGTGTTGATCCGCTGATTTTACCGCTACAACAAACTTGTCCAAAGATCCCTTTTGCTTCTGAATGAAATCTTCTTTATATTTCTGTTTCTTGGCTTTCGCAGCCCCACTTCCGTATTTACGGAATTTGTCTCTGTCTCTGCCACTCATGATGGTCACATTCTTTGCCCAATAAACGAATAATCGGAAGACACTCACGCACTAATCATAATATTACGTATCCACATCTCACTACGACTGCGCGGTCCGAATTCCGAAGCCAAACTGAGGTGCTACACAAGGCGTGCAATAGGAGCTATTTCTTGGAAGCGATGACTCAGAGGTGTCCGTAGCAACAGAACCACTCTTCTGACCCAAAAGCAACAAACAACATAACTTCTCACTCTATTTCGACAACAAAGAAAAGTTGAGATAAGGCCATTTAGAGTCACATGCATGGTATTAGTGTCGCCTTGTTTGCTGACCCATTGTTAATCCGAAACTCAAGGGCGTAATTATTACGGTACTTTAAAACCAAAAATATCACGCTAAACGCTTTCATAGTAATGGTGTAGATTTCGGGAATTTAAGACTTCTAAAAGTAAAATATTGAGTAAGAAGTTCTGGTTTATGAAAACTGGTTTCCGAAGAAATCCACCGCACCGTATTATTGGCCAAAGTATTCACTTAACTCTAAGCTACGGTACATTAGAATGTTGCAGAGGCCCCGCATATTTGAGCTGACTGTGACAAGAGGATATCCTATCGGTCGCCACCCCCAAAGGCCGTCTCTGGCGACCAGTATACCAAAACACAAAAGCAAGGCAGTTATTTTAACTTCGGTTCTTAGTGGAGATGTATTCTGTCTCTTAGTCATTGTTTTAATGCTCTGATTTATCCACCATGTCTTTAAATATAACCAGATGTTAGTTGTTGGCGTTACTTTTCTTTAAGATTTCCCACATTGTCTCTAACTTTCCAAATCATTACAAAGCATTCTACCTACGCAGATATGTTCAGTTGTTACTAGTGGGTAAGGAATGTAATAAGTATTAACATATCCTGTTTCAAAGCTTTTTGACATTTCTGTACTCTGAAGATCCGAAACAATTTTAAAAAAAAATTATCTATAATACTTACATTGTACCTTGCACGGGGATCGGCAAAAAGACCTCTTAAACTGCCTGTGCTCCCTGCATTCTTCACCTGGTTCCTGAGAGATCCTACAGATCCTTTCAGGAGATCCGGTTTGTCTACGTCTGGACCTCCGAGCTCCTGTAAATGCTGCAACCAGCAACAAAGCATTGCCTCAATACCTGCATCCACCTGTGACAAACACAAACCACAACGGAGGGGTACGTCACAACACGTCACACAACCATGAAGCAACACTACAGAAAAATAGGTTAAAAACACATCTACTTCTACAGTAAGTTGTAATCTAAATAAATACACTACATGGTATAATCTAGGTATAACATTACTACTTTTTATTGGCTTATTATAATCTAAATTATCATATAAAGTAGATAAAAAATACATTATACGTATATAACTTAGGTATATTAACTACTTGGATCTCTACTACAATGATCTGTACAGTAAATATTCAATAATAAATTTACACAGTACACTTTATATAAACTTCGGTTAAACATGAACACTGTGCATATGATCAATTTCATTCTATGATGGTGATCTATAAACAAATTAAGAATGAGGTGTTATTGGGAACTAAACTCGGGACTACTCGCAAACGAGGAGTAAGCTTATGCAGGATTAAGCAACATTTTATACAAGACGCGGAGCACAAACAATACCGCCAAACTTTAGGAGGTGATTCCTTATTTTATTTTTAAAAAAAAGAAACAAATACAAGTTCTACTAAACACACGTCGAGAGATGTTTTAGTTTTGGGCTTCAAGCTGATGCAAATTCAAAAGATCAGTTTTTGAAATATCTTTGCTTGAAAACTATAGGACACAGTTCAATCAGTTATTCCCGCTATATTACACTGACATAAATCCTAGAAAATATCTTAGGATTTATCTGAGGAAAAATTTTAAGATATATCTCATAGGAAATCCTACCCTCTTATGCCATACACGTGAAGATATTTTCTGACCGAATGACGCTGCGAGATGTTGATACACAGTGCATTGCGTTAAGAAATTGCGCCTCCAGAGCTCCAGTTGAACAAGCAATTGGAAGTGGTGGGAGCAGTGTTAACAGCACTATTAATTATGACAGCGAAAAGAAAAAAAGTAGGCGTTATTGGAAAAAATTCCTCATCAGTCCCTGCACCACACTTCATTTTGTCGAGTACTTTTGCTCTTTTACCCACATAATTAGTTTTCACTTTCTTTCACTTTTGATGTCGCTTAAATCAAAATCTTACGAACTTTCTTTCCGATGGAGAACAGAAATGTCATAAGATCGTTCAGAACATAGGAAATGACATGCGATCTGATGTTATACTCGTTGAGATTTTGAGTAGGAAAACTCATAAGAGATTTCCTAGAGAAATTTTAATTGGAATCAGTACACTATGTTAGGAATCAGTACGCTATCAGTGCACTAAACATCTATGTTCTCGAACATAATCATGTTCACAAAGTATTTTCGAAGAATAGTTCAAATAATTACTACACATTATTCTGACAACGGAAGTTCTACATATAAATACTAGTTCTTGCATAGTAATACTTTTACTCAATTTCAAACTAGATGTTCAGAAACTTATTTTTCGAACTTACAGCAGCTTATAGTTTTGAAAGAGATGTTTATTGGGACCTCCTCCTTCATTTGATATCACTTCTTGATGTTTTATGTATTTTTTCCTACATACTGTGTTCATACTATTTTCATCCATAATCTATTAAAATGTGTGCCTAGAGCTTAATTCGGTAGAAGCTTGGATAGTTAATTAGGTATACCGGATGCCATATTGCCTGATTTAGGTTTGCGAGCAATCCTTCAACAGTATTCAATAAGGAATCGACACATATCTTCGTGGTGCGCTCATCGGACAATACAGCATCAATATTAGGCATTCCATTATCTACCTACTATTAAAATAAAACTATACACAGAACAAATAAGATATGATTATGAACTACCTATTTAATTTATTATCTACTATTTTTAAGCCACAGAACTACTAGGTAATATTTGCAATGCGTACAAGTTCATAAGAAGGAATCTAAGTCACGATTCACCAATGACGAGATAATTATTTGCTTAGGTTCAGACACGGTTATCCGACTTTGAATGTGTTTTAATCGTCCGCAGAAGAAATCGTTAAAACAAATATTTTTCTTCAGAAACAATGAAAGGTATCTTCTGAACATATAATAGACATAGCATTATAGATCTATTTTTATGTAGATCTATGATATGTAGGCGTACTAAATATTGTCTGCACATCCAGAAAAAATCTATCTTTGGGAATAAAAAAATGTATGCTTGCATTCCATGGCCAGCTTTAGTAACGAAACGAGATATTAACTCCTGGATATACACAATTTACTAAATACAATTTGTATTATACAGTACATATCTGTTATACACCAACGCAACATATGGTGTTACTATCTTAACGTCTAGAGAGCTAATCCATCAGGTAGACTTTACTTTTTTCCGTGAATCTCCATACGATCAAGAATGCAATGCCAGATATGTAAGTAAAAAAGATTGACACATTCATTTTCTCTTTCCAGTTCATGTTAAGGTAGCACTTTCTTAACATTGACAAGACTATTTTTTTAAAATTAACAAGTTAATACTTTTTAGTGCTTGAAGATACCTTCTTAAAGTTGTGAAAGTAGAAAGCGAGTTAAGAAATAAACTGCTGTTCAAGTAAAATCTTTTGAGTTTTAATTGTTCAGATCATTATTATCATCACTTGACATCATTATAAAACTCTAAAGTATTTCGATAACATTACAGAGAATTTGGTATACATTTAGGAATTTCGCTACATTACATCTTCCGTTATCACCCAGCAATTGTGACCTTCTTTTTGCCTTTCCTTTTATTCTTCTACCATCCTTTTCTTCACATCTCTAACGAGACTAGTTCTTTTCAAATGATGTCTCTTTTAAACTACATCCAGTATTAAATAATAAAATGAGTTCGAATTCTCTGCAATATTTCCTCATGTATATTTCCTGATAAGCAATTTACCAAAATGGGAGCTAGCTTTGGGTGAGTTTCAGTGCTTCGTATTTCCTAATTTTTTAGAGTTTTCATCTTACCGGCAGTTCTTTTATTTATTCCTGTACAGATGATTTGAGAGACTAAGTTATCAGAAAGATACATACCGAAATATCACAGACCATTAAAACTCAACAACACATATTTAAGTAGATTGATTATTTAATTCATCACTAAATAGCGAGTTGATATGCGAGTTTTAACATTTTGAACACGTTTTCTCTCAAGTTTTGTTAATTCTTCCTTAATGATTTTTCTATTTGCTTCTTTTACTGCTAATTTTCTCCGTCAAATTGTTTTTCGTCATTCTTTTCTTTTTCTTTATTTCTTTCTTTTGCAACATCTAATTTTACGTTAACATGTATTCGTAAATATTTGATCATTTATTATAAGCTGCATAATTCGTTCTTACTCATCATCAGCATTTTACTCGGCAGATTTTGGGGAGGAAATCTGGATTTTATGAACTCATTATTTTAAATGTTTATTAATATTAGATTATCTTCTTTTCGTTAGCTTCACATCTTTCCTCACTCAAAAAAATCTCAAATGTATTCTTCTTCTTTAATCTGAGTCTTCGTCATCTGCTTCCATTTTAGCTTCTTATCTATCAGTTTCTGTAAATGCGTTTCCATGAACATGCGTTCTCTTATTAACTGCAACAACATCTATTAAAGTTGCTACGAGTTTAAGAGCAATTTATAAAATTAAAACATTTTTTCTGTTGTCTACAGCTGTATGATAAGCACAATGCTGCAGCTAACACCAAAATTTAACTACTAAATTACTAAAACTAGTTAAACTAAGTAAACTACATTTATCTATCGAAACACATAGACTAAATAAGGACTAATATTTAAAAAATATTTACAATATTGGAATTTTTAAAAACACTAGTTAAGCTGACATAGGCGCATATACGTACACAGATACCATTAAGCATTCTCTACACATTTCACTAATACCAAAAGTCTTATAATGTTGCATATTTTGATTTATTTTCTAATTTGTAATTCGTAAATTATGGCGTACTAAATTAAATCTGAACACAGTGAAACGTGTCTTCAGCGGACCCTTTATTAAACGGAAACGTGTGTTAGACGGAAATATTTCACAGTTCCATGAATTTATAGGCGAAGATTCCCTTCCTTAAACAGAAACTGTATTGCATGGACAGCGGAAATCAAAATAAGCTTCTTAACGGAAAATTTCAAGCTTTGGAGTTTAGAACTTTCGGCATTTAGAAAGTTTTTGGACACTCTGTGAGGGATTAGATATATATTTTTTTAAAGCAAAAACAGACAATGATTTGCAAACCGAAGCAAAGACGACGAATATTCATGGTTTAATTAAGAATTATATGAAAGGTCTTAAAGAAGAAGAGGAGATAGAAGAAGAAGAGAAATAAGGCATTGAGTTGGATGAAGAGTGTAGCCTAAAGACTTATCAAGATTCTGTCAAAAGTTTAAAGGAACTCCAACATTTGCCTTACGTCGAAATGACACTGATATGCTTAGTGTGATTTCTCAAGCTAAAGTATTGATGTAAAATTGAGTAGACAAGCAGCCTTGTATACAGAAACCCCATCTTGATGATTGGAAAAATTAGGTTAATGTGCGTACAATATTTTTTCTGTTTATTATAAGTTTTGTATGTATTAATTCGGAGTAGAAATAAATACTATAAATTGATTAAGATACGTACATCTTACTTTATCTAAGTATGCCCATTATATTCATATACATTTTCTTTTTGCATAGGTCTACCTTCATTTCTTTGCATAGGTAACCGGAAACCAATCTTTAATGTACATTTTTCTAAGCCCCGTTCGATTCCGCTAAAAACAGGTTTTACCAGATATATAAAATAACACATACACATGTACATTATATACAGGATACACCACATCTATAACGGCAATATTTAATGACACAAGAAAATGCGTATTAACATATATAGTCACAACATTTAAGAAAAACAAGCAATCCAGCATGTTTTCACAAGAAACACATTTCCATTAGCAAACACATAACAAAACACTAAGAGTTCATTCATAATTGACATTTATTTACAAGTTCAACAAAAATATAAGCATATTAATAGAACACAATAATGAACATATCATTTTAAATTACAAAATGTTCTTCATTATATTAATAAATTCATTTAAATATTTAAGTAAATATTTGATATTGAAGAAAAAGTCCTTTTTAAAACCACTTCTATAAACCATATACATAAGTTGATATTTTTTAGTCGGTGGCATCGCTACAAGAAATGTTAGCAAGAAAACAGAACTTTGGAAAGGGGGATAGTTTCAACATCCAATATAAACTATAAGCAAATTTATACCATATGAATGTTATACATGTATGCTTTTGAAAATTAACTAATCAAGCACCTTTTTTTTAAATACAAATTTTCAATTGTCTCATAATGTTGAAACAACACCAAAGATTCTAGTTTCATACTGGAAATCGAACCCCAGAATTATGTATACTAAAAATATCACTTGGCCATCAAAGCTACTTACGGAATAACTCCTAATACCGTAGTGAAGATACATTTAAATCTGCCATTTGATTTACGTTTTTGAATAATAATGGTTAGAAAACTAGTTTCTCTGTGCTAGTTGTTACATATAATCTCTGTATTAGTTGTTATAGATAATACTTCCAGACACAGAACATAGAAACCTAATTATAATGACTATATAATTTCAAGCTATTAATAATTTCAAACAGGGCTTTTTGGCGAATTAACTAAACAAACTACATATTGACAATAACTTTAAATATATTATTTATTTAATATAAACTTGGGAATTTCGGGGCAGATCTGAACTGAAATATCCTCTGCAGATGTAGCTTTGATTTTAAATGTTTCCGCAACGCCACTGACCTTCACTCTACAAGTAATGATAAAAATATGAAAACAAAGATTCAATATAGACTAGGAAAGTAGCATGTCCTTTTCATTGTTACCATGACGACTTTTGCTTCTAAAGATACATATATCCATTAGCTATAGTTTTGAAACAATTTCTATCAAGAAATACAAGTGAAGACTCGCTGCGTATGCGATTTTATTCTCGTCAAGCTAGTGATGAATCACTTTCTAAATAATCCATTGCTACTGTTAGTCAATACTGAAAAAGAAAATGATGTAGTACAAAAAATAGTTAATGCGTTATACTCCTGGTGTGTTGTGGTTTAAAGCAAAAATAAACATTACTATGGTAACAACGGCAAGACTTGTTCAGCCTAAGCTTATTTTCTAACATGTTTTTTTATTGATTTTACTAGCATCAAAGAAAAAGACTATAAAAAAGGATGTTCTAGCTTTGTTAAACCAACTGTTTGTTCCTGTAATACGTACGTTGTACACAGTTCAAAGGTAAATAGCTAGCGGATAGTAACTTTAACAAATACGTTCTATCGTACTAAGTATGGTTGATATTTTTGTAGCTTGTAAAAAAGAAGATTTTTGATACAAACACGCGAATGTTATGCATAATAATGTTGAAGTATATTTTACGTATTGAGAAAGCTTTTTGCTCTTTCGTGTAGTTTCTAAAATATTCTTCTCAATATGAAAACCAATCAGATAGAGCAGAAATTAGAAATGTGAAATTTAGAAATTAGATAGTTCTACGGTGCACATTGGTGACCATTGCAAAATATGTAGGAACAATTGTTTAAATTATTTTCACGTTAGCTACAGTATTTATTTATACCTCGGTTTTGATAATTAAACATTAATAACATATTACTAATAGTTATTCTGAGTGACTATCTAAAGTTAGGAAAGACTAAAGATCTTTTCTAACTTAAGCCATTCTGTTTCCCCTAATAGTGTACTAATAATTACACAAGCAACAGGAATATTAATCTGGCAATTGTGGGATGAAGTTGCCAAGATCTGAGGGTACTAGATAATAAAGTGCTATCGGTTTGTGTATTGGAATTATAATATTGACAACTGACAGGAGGATACAAAAATATTCAACTTACAGTGTTAGATGTTTGTAAGATCATTACGTATGACTAACACCATTTTGACAGTTGGTTTTTCCTGCTCTAGTTTACTTGTTATTTGCTGTATTGTATTTTAGAAACGTAATATTTTAAAAAAATAATTCTGTAAAAGTGCATGCTATACTACTTTTATAATATCTTTAAAGTAAAAAAGTTCTTAAATTATTTGAATTGTTTCTTATTTAATACAAAAAAATAACAAAGAAATAATCATTTATAAAAGAAATTATCTAATATATTGATCAGATATTGTCTAGTATTTTAGAATAGAATAGAATTTAAATGGTTTATGTTATCTAATATCTTTGTTGACAAATATAATTTACCAGATACTTCGTAACGTATAAAAGGTGTCAAAATCAAAAGCTAGGTAATATTGATGATTCTTATTAATGGGATAAAAACAAATCCTGGGAGCCAATGATTGAGATATTTTTGGAAATATGAAATTCTTTCTGAAGTTATTCTAAGTTAGTGTCTTCAAAATATGAATTCAAAGTTTTTTTTAAAATATTTATTTACAAGACTTAATAGACTTTAATGCTCACAATCAGTGTTCAATTTTGCATTAATGTACTAGTAACAAAACAGTAGTATTGCATACAATATATTTTACAAGTGGTGTTTTAAACATTGGACTTCATGTTTTATTGTAGGAAGCATATAAGTATATATAGCGATTTATATGCAACGATTTAAGAATATTAATTCGTTCTGAAAAAATCCGCTCCTATACAGCTCCTCAGGTGTGAAACTGCCTAGACAGAGAAGAGTTTGGGACTTCATAAATATTGTTCAGGATATCAGATAGAATAAATATGACAATTTTTAGCTTCACACTATTTTTTTAAGATTTGACACAAATTTTGACTGATATGACTAGACTAGTAGTTTTATCCGACGAGTATTGTTATAGAATCAATATTCTTTCTTAAAAAATTAAAACAAAAAATATTTGCTTATTATGCTAAAAACGTTGTTACCGTACATTTTTTTAAAATTAAATTCAAAGTTTTTTTTAAAACCATAATCATTTTGTTTGAAGTGTGTTGAAGAAAGTATTAAGAATTCATCTTAAAAAGATATATAATTTTTCAAAACTTACCCTTCTACTATCACCAACATGAGGGAAGACCAAGTCAGAAGGATTAAGAAGTATTTTATACGGGCCTTTAGACATCCTCTTCTTTAAAAGCTGTTTCCTGTAGGCAAGATAATGACAAAAAAATTAGCTTAACAAAATTCATTTATGAGAATCGATTCTCTTTGGAAACAATGTAATTCTTTTTTAAAAAATATGTTTAAGTACATTGCAAATATACTTGATTGACAACTTTGTTTACATATACATATTTTCAAATAGGTAATAGAATTCAATTTCATAACATGTTTGTCAGACTCTCACAATTCTTTGCTAAAAGCTTGTAAATTACATTTTTATACCAAGAGAAAGTAGTTTAATTCTCTTCACATGTACGAGGAGCTTCCAAAGAGTTATCTACCTAGACAGAAAGAGAGGGGCGGAGCATAACAACACCTGACACGTATGCAAAAGCCACTGTGGGGATACCTGCTGCACAATTTGAGGTCAGTCGGAGTGCTGTGGCCGTGAGTAGAGGGTTTATGTTACGCCGCGTAGCGAATGTTTACGTGACGCCGCGAACAATGGATTTGCAGAAGTTCGGGACGAAACCTGGATCTACCATTGGGATCCGGAGAGCAAGCAGGAGTCCATGAAGTTGAAAACACCACGATTTCCCGCCCCCGAAGAAGTTCCACACACAGCCTTTTGCGGAATTGAATTCGGAACCGCTGGCACCCAAAGGTGTACATATGATTCGAATCTCTTGATTAACTCTGATTTCGTCCACTTTTTTCAATATTCTGAAAAAAAAATGAATTGTCTCAAGCATGATTTCTTCATCAATGAATGGGTATACGTTGAAACTTAATTTTATTAAATAATAATTTTAACTCTTTCTTTAAACACATCACTCACTGAGAAATTTCATAACACTAGATTATATTTATTCTACGTATTATACCTACCTAGCAAACGCTGCTCCAACCGCTACCAAGCAGAGAAAAAGAACAGATGATATCACTATTGCTGCTATAAGGCCTGGTTCAAGGTCAATATCTGAAAAACAAAATAGGACAGAGCGTTTAGGTTTTATAACTGATATTCAGAACTTGACTTTGGGTTGTTTTATCAAAACAGTCGATACCGACGGCGATAGTAGCGAAAGGAAACAAGTTTGACAGGAAACCACGTGAGTTTTCTAAGAGAACTCCTGGTCTCACTACCTTTCAAGTGTTTCATTTTCAAGAATTTACTTTTGGCATGGTTTTCAGTATGTAGGCGAGAAAATATATAGGACGTTTCAATCTAAAAATCTTAATTTATTTTCAGATCAATGTGCAATGATAATAATTTCTTGAAATTACGATGATGTATCATAGATTTCTAAGATGGATGCTGCATAATATAATTTGAAATTAGGTTCATGACTACTGCAGAAAATTTTAAATCTTGCATTTTTCGTCCATTTGAACTTTAATGTAAATAGATCGCTTTTTTTCTTCCCAAACAGTTCAGAAACAGATGGCTGTATCATTCGAGCGTAACTTAATTTATGCTATCATTGATAGCCAGTGTTAGAAAATATTGCTTTTAAATACATTGTACTACTTTTCGGGCTACATCAGAAATGCTCACAGTTCATACACAAAGAACATGAACTGAATTAGTTAAAATTTGGCACGATTGCTTTCATAAAATAATGTGCAATATCCTCTGAACCATACAAAATTAAGAAGAAAACCCTGCGATAATGAATTACCTGTCTTGATGGAATATTTAGATGCGATAATGAATTACTTTCAATGCACATGTTCTCAACATCTTTCACCTTTTTCTCATTGTAAACCCTAAATATTCCATAATTTTTCACCCTCATTAACCTAGTGAGAAATTTCTTAGCTCCCAATAATGTATTTTTGTTCATTCTAAGTTTCGGATTAAGCTGCCAATCTGGCCAAAATCCACCAGTTTTATTTTACTTCTTTCAATCTGTATCTCTTACTTCTGTCACTAATTGGCGCAACATTCTTCTCCAATATCACATTTTGAATGCCTCCAATTTTCTTATTTCTGTTTCCGAAGTATCCCTTTTATGTTCCATAGGCATCAAGCCTCAATAATACAAAGCTTTTAGTCATCTATCGTTACTGCTATCGACAAGTGCATGAATATTAACAATCGTTTCTGTCTGAAATTCTTGATTTGCCTCTGCTATGATTTCAACGTCTCTTTTTTACTTCTTTCATCCGAAAATACTGCGGTACAAAAATATTTAATTAATATTCCTCACTGTCAACAAAGATTCTTACTTCTTCCTTTTTTGTCTCCGTAATCGAGAACATTAATTTTCATATTCCACTTCATTTTTCTTCACTCACTCAGTGCTTCTTGAAGGTTCCCTACATTTCTTCTAATAACACGATGTCATCTAGAAATCCTATTGCAGTAAATATAAATATATATATATATATATCTATTTATCTTGATGTGGTTCGGATTATCTTCTATGTTGAGAGCAGGCTGGAACCTGGGGCGGCATATTTCCCTCCTCTTCCATCCTAATATTACAGAATAAATTAATTCATTGCACTAAAAATTTCCCGTGGGCGTTTCATTACACATTGTCAGTATAATATGCTTTTTCTTTTTGAGTGATCTTACCGTATAAACGTGTATTCAACAGTGAGTATATTTAGTTAACCATTTGTATACAGCTCACAGATGACGAGAAGAACCCAAAACAGGGTAGCGGGGAAAGGTCAACGATACGGTCAAGTCCATTTTCGGTTTTTCAGGTGTGGTCTATACTTAGATGTCGTCTGCTACTCCGGGTAGTTATCTGTGTGCTATTCCGTGGTGTCATTTGAAACCCCCGTGCGAAAAGTGGGCGAGCTCATACCTACGTCACACTACTTCTGCTAGGGTTGTTCTCGTCATCTGTGAGCTGTACTTAATGAGAATACAGTGGCTCAATTCAACAATGAGACATAGAGTAGTGTAGTCGCGACTGAATGCTGGATCAACTGTTGATGACAATTGATTCGTACAGTACAGCTAAAGCGGCAGTATGTGTGTGTTAATTGGAATCCGATCTTCATGACTTTATGCGAGATTTTTCCATTGCATTATCCATGCTTAAATATATTTAAACTATTTTCAATGTAACTCTTCATCATTATTATAACATATCTAAATATTAGGTCTACACGACTTATTTAATGAAAATGTTGAAAATCCACATCTATACTCATATATAAAATAATGTCTGTCATCAGCTTTTCGTACGGGAAGAAGTGATTCAAAGCTATTCAATTGTGCACACAGGTAGCTTTTTATCAGATCTAAACGTGTACGAAGCAGATTTTTTTCATTTATAACTCGAAAGGAGCTTGGAGAAATCAAAATCAACTTTAAACAAAAAGAGAAGCTACAATATGCTGCAACCAGCAAATTAATAAAATAAGATGGATTGCATATAACCAAAGGGTTAAGAATATTTTGTCATCGTAGTTGTATTTAAGTTTAATGCACTGTTCAGCAGCGAGACTATATGAGAACGTTGATCTACAAATTAACAGGTAATCCGAACTACATGAGCTCCCGAAGGAAATCAGACCGCGGTCTCTCACGCCAAAGGCCCATACACTATTCACATAGCAACGAGGAAACTCTAATTAGCAATTGTAAAGTAGGATGATGACACTCGGTATATAAACTCTTTTTTTTAAAAAAAAAAAAAGTGGACACGTGTTGCAGTATTTTTTTTTAAAATGTCCGTTTAAATGGGTCGATGGGATGGGTAGAAGGGTGTGATATCAAAAAATTATCGAAAATGAAAAATATTAGTATTAAATGCATACTTTTCGGTCACTGAGATGAATAGTGAAGTCTCGATTGGATTTAAGCCCAAATTTAGGCAGGAATGAGCATGTCAGCTGGTTCGGGAATTAACAGGGGTAAAGACGAACGTGTTGATCTTCGTTATTTATTTATTTCAATCGTACTGAAAAGGGCTACGCCAAAGGCGTTACTCGTTGTTATTTATTTATTTATTCATGCATTTCACTAATATTGAATAAAGGCGCACAGGTCTCCATTAGCCGGAATTTTTAGCCCGGGCCTGGCCCCGCCCGTGAATTTAAAATGTGAGGCCCGACCCGAGTCCGATGTAAGTTTTAGCCTTTAGACCCGAGTCCGGCCCGAACTCGTGTGATAATCAAATGAGCCCGAAATAAGCCCGAATTACAAAAACTTAATAACACTATGTGACAGCCATTTTCTAACTGCGGTGCCAATATGTGTTCTTTACTAATTCCGATGCGCTGAATCCAAATTCGTAACGCTTAATTTTCCAGTCATTTTCGAGTTACACGTGACGTTACTTACGATGCTACGTTGCGGCCGAATTTTTTATTTATATTGCTGGCAACACTGCTGAACTAAAGAAAAAAAACATGTGGCATATATCAGTCTGCTATTTTTAGCTTAATAAATAAACCGGTGGGAGTTTCTCATGATTGTTGTGTTATTTGTCTTTTATCGTGGTTGTTGTATAGTTGCTGCAGTTCATCCTCTTTACGTAGTTGTATTGGACAGCGTGTTGTGAATATTAAAATATGTTGTTTCTGTGTTTTGGATAAAAATATAGTCAAGTTGGAACTCAATGGCTACGCAACAGCACGGAACCGTAAACTCGGTTGTGTTACAAAGCCAAACTGCTTCTGTTATGTGTGTGGTGAGTTTACACCAAAATCACAGAGGAAACAAATTTCGCAACTGATACGGACAGCATAGAAAGCATACTTTGATTGTCCCCTAGGCGATCAAGATAAATCATGGGCACCTCATGTGTGTTGTGTATCATGTGTGGTCAAGGGCGCCCATCAGGGGGGGCAAGGTGGGACGCTCGCCCCCCCTTCTTTAGAGGAAATTGTGCTTCGGTAGATCGAAAACCCAATAGATATTTTAGAATAGTTACCGCAAAATTTGAGACTACATTTGAATTGTCGCTTATACTTGCCCCCCCCCTATGAAACCATAACATGGACGACCTTGTATGTGGTAACACTAACTGAATGGATGAAAGGAAAGAAGCGAGCAATGAAGTTCGGAGTACCCATGATTTGGCGCGAACCGAAGGACCACACATGGGATTGTTACTTTTGTCTGACCAGTGTTTCAGGTTATTCCAGTAAAAATAAACATTATATTGTGTATGCCGAGGTGTTGTCAGCAATGAAACCCGTACCGCACGGGCCGGATTTGCCAATCCCCTCGGCACCATCAAGCACAGTGACTGAAAGTGAGGATTGAAGCAACAAAAGTGAAAGTGATTCTTTATCAGAATGGGAATTTCAAAATGACCAGTTGCCTCACTTCATTCAGCAACCTGAACTTAATGACTTACTAGTTAGTGCGAGACCTCCATTTGACAAAAAATGAGGTCCAGATACTTGGGTCTAGGCTACAACAGTGGCATCTTTTAGCACCAGGCACGTCTATTTCACTGTACAGGGATCGAGAGAACGAATTCACACAGTTCTATCGGATGGAGAATTCAATGTGTGTGTGTGTGTGTGTGTGTGTGTGTGTGCCGATGTGAATGGACTGTTCCGTACACTTGGAATTGAACATAACGCAATGCAACGGCGTCTGTTTATTGATGCCTCTAAGTTGAGTTTAAAGGCAGTGCTTCTGCATAACGGCAATCAGTGGCCGTCCATACCCATTGCCCACGCGGAGGCATGAAAGAGTGTATCAAGCTATGGATGAAGTGCTGTCTGCCATAAAATACAACTGTTTTAAGTGGAAAATGTGTTGTGATCTTAAAGTTGTAGCCATCCTGCAGGGTTTGCAAGGAGGATACACAAAGTATAGATCTTTTTGTGTTTGTGGAACAGCCGAGACATTGCAAACCACTATGTACAAAGAGTTTGGCGTAAGCGTGAGCAATACACAGTTGGTGAGCAAAATATACAATATCTTCCATTGATTGATGCTAACCAAAATTTGGTTTAATGAGTACATTTGTGAAGGCTCTGGACAAGGAGAGCATAACTTTCAAGTGCTTAAGGGAAACATTTCCCAACTTAAGTGATGCAAAGGTTGCAGCAGGGATTTTTACCGGCCGTCAGGTAAGGAAATTACTTCATGACCCAGGTTTTGAAAATAAAATGAACCATTTTGAAGTCGCTGCAGAGAATGCATTTGCTGCATTATGTGACGGTTTCCTAGGGAAATATAGGAGTCCTCACTATGTACAGTTGGCCGATGATTTGATAGCAACCTATCAAGTTCTAGGCTGTCGCATGCCATTGAATTTACATTTCCTCGATCCTCATTTGGACTTTTTTCCTCCAAACTTGTGTGACGTGAGTGATGAACACGGAGAGCGATTCCAACAAGAAATTTCCCAAATGAAATGTCGGTACCAAGGCAGATGGGATGCCTCAATGATGGGCGACTACTGTTGGTTTTTGTGCAGGGAGTCCGACACTAAATCACACCAAAGAAGATCATTAGGGGTTTATTTCCAGCAGTAACAAGTAAGTGTCTCGTAAAACTAATTTCTCTAGTGTGTCTTCGCAGTTTCGGTGCAGAAAAGAATGATGTACTACTCTACTATCCCAATACATGATGCGCTGTATATAGTGAGCCTATATGAAATATGAAAACTGGCCATATTCTGTAACTCAGAAATGTAACGTGATAGAAAATTTCTAAATACACCATTGATTTCAGAGACCCCAAATTAGTAAAGAACAGATACTTTCATTCCAGTTACAAAAAAAAAAAAAAAAAAAAAAGTTTCAATTTGTTGCCTAGTGTAATTAATACAAAATTGTATTTTTATTTATAGCAATTGGAGATTAAGAGCGGCTACGACAAAGGCGTTGCTATTGCTTATCTATTTATTTCACTAATATTGCCACGTGCTACGCCGAAGACATTACCTTTCCGTTATTTGTTTATTTCACTAATATTAAGAGGGGCTATGTGAAAAGCATTGCTATTCCTTATGTATTTATTTCACTAATATTGACAGGAGCAACGCCGAAGACATTACTTTTCCGTTGTTTATTTCACTAATATTAAGAGGGACTATGCGAAAGGCGTTGCTATTCCTTATCTATTTACTTCACTAATATTGACAGGGGTAACGCTGAAGGTGTTACTCTTCGTTATTTAGTTCTCTACTTTTAAATATTTTCCATAAATCGTATTCTCTTGTGTGAAGAATGAACATTTCAGCTAATAGAAAATAACTCAAATAATGGTTGCAGCTGGTGTGGTGGGCCAATTATTACACAATTCACATTATGTATTTTACCTGTATAGGGATACAACCAAAGCTGCTTGGGCATAATTCCATGCATTGTAGTTGGAGACACACTGAATTTTCTAGATACCTCGTGAATGGATTTACTGGGTTTTCTCTGAAATCCCGCTCGAATTTCTTTCACCTTTTCCATCAGACCCACGACGGTGAGTTTCACTACATTGTTTTAGGATACTGCTGGTTGTTAGCACCTTACTGAACAATAGCTTAATTGATTTAGCATTAGCTGCAACTCCTCCACATACTCGTTCCGTTTACAGATTTTGTCTCAGCATATTGCAGCACTGCCTGAGAGTATTATTGAACAAACGTGATTTCCTACTTATGCGACCTCAGCGTACTGAGCAAAAGGATAAGTTCAAGTCATAAAAACAAAACTTGAATATCTCACCTTTCATTTGGTGTTACAGTTATATCACAGCTTACCGTACTTTGTGCACAGTAATTAATTGAAATGAGGGATTTAAGCGGAACACACTGTGTAATGATTTCATCATCTTTTTAAATTCTTTCTCGTTAGCATATTTTAGGTTCCACAGTGCTCCAAACACCACGTGCTGGCTGTAAACAATTTCAGACGACTATGAAGAAGACATCGTCAACCATCGTCAAGTAACGAGGATTAATCAAGTCAGCAACATTTCTGGATAAAAGGAGCCACAGCACCGCACAAAGCATCAATCTTCACCGATTGATCATCACCTCCACTCTTTAGTGCGTCTTGTCTCTGAGAGTTCCTTTATTCTTACCATTCTCTAGGATGCCTAGTCCCTAAGAGTTCTATTACTAGAACAGCTAGTCTCTGCAAAACACCTCACCACTCTCTAGGACGCCTGATCTTTGAGTTTTATCCTCCTTTCTAGGACGCTCGGTCTCTAAGAGGTACCTATACATACTCCTTGACTGCAAGAGCATTTGATCCTGTTACCTTAGAAGGCTTGGTCTCTAGGTTTCTACAAAATCGCAAACAAACCATCAAATATCTAAGTGGAATTTAATATATGAACTGTAATTACTTACTACTGTACATAGGCTAAACTTTTTGAAATAAAAGGTGATTGCGAAAAGTCCAAAAATTCCCATGTACTATTTTAGCTCTATCCTAAAGGAGAAAATTTTACAATATGCATCAAAAATTTACCATGTACAGGTGTGAGTAGGCAGCGTCTTGCTTAGCCGAACTGTTAATGCGTCACTTTGATATGCGTGATCTCTGGTTCTACTCCAAGAACTAAAATTATTCAGTGTTGATCCAGTATCTTGAGACAATTGGAGAGCTACCTGGATTAAGAGGTACGGAACTGCGGTCCATAAAGATAGCTAGCAAAAACGACATCTAGGCGCCGATGTTTTGATCGAGCACCACTCAGTTGAACTAAAACTATCTGACCGGTCCTATCCCTTCAGCGGCAGTAGCGAAAGTGAATTTACCTCAGTGCTTCATTCTATATGTAAGCTTATTTCATCAATATTTCAATTCCATGTAACAAAATAAATTGAAAGTGTGACTCTGGTCAGCCATATGACACATATTCACCCGATGACGCGTAGTCAGTGTGTCGGCTTTTAACACATTTCTGACCTTCCCAGCCAGATATGTATTTCTGTATAATGGATGTGTATTTACATGTAGGTTTGGGTGTGTTTATGCATGTGGGTGCTCCTTATTCTTCGACATGGCAATTATGGTAAGTGGCAAGTGGTTAGACAGAGACACATCAAGGGGGCTAATAATTATTAGCCCCTTGATGTGTTTCCGTCTAACCACTCGTAAGAAGTATGGTTATTGCTTACACACTGGTTAGAAGTATGGTTATTGGCTACCTACTGCTTAGAAATGTAGTTATTCGCTACCTACTGGTTAGAAGTAAGGTTATTGGCTACACATCGGTTAGAAGCATGGTTATTGGCCACACACTGGGTAGAAGTATGGTTTTGGCCACACCCTGGTTATAAACATGGTTTTTGGCTGCTCACTGGTTAGAAATATGGTTTTTGACTATATGCTGGTTAGAAGTATGGTTATTGAATGCCTACTGGTTAAAATTATGGTTATTGTTAACCCATTGGTTAGGAATATGGATATTGGCTACCTACTGGTTAGAAGTATGTTTATTGGCTACGCACTGGTTAGAAGTATGGCTATTGGCTACCTACTGGTTAGAAGTATGGTTATTGTTGTAATTGTCACCAAAAGCTAGAGTTCAATTAATTTTCTGACAATTACCAAAGACAAAATTGACACTTTTGGTAATGAGAAAGAAGAGTGTGGGTTAAAGTTTTAAAAATCCACTAGAAAAGGTCCGCATTCTTTTGAAGTAATTTGGAAAATATTCGAGTGAGGCTATAAATAATCAAGGGTGAAAAAAAAAAAGTGAAAACATTTCCAGCAGGGGTATTATACTATCTAAATGGCGTTCTTTTAAAAGAAAATAGATACGTTTATGATTTTCTTTGAAAGAAAGTAGAAAAGTTTCATGAAAGGATAATATACAATGAAGTACGTCATTCTTTTGAAAGAAGGTGGGGACGCTTTGACAGTGAAAGATGATAGTGGGGGCTGTGAAAAGTGACATTTCTTTGAAAGAAAATGGAAACATTTTGACCGAGGCTACTATGCAATCAAGAGCGGCATTCCTTTGAAAAAATGTACGAACTTCTTGAGTAATGCTATTATAAAATTTGAAAGGGCAACATTCCTTTGTGCGAAGCTATATAGAAACAAGAACGGGATTTCTTGAAAGGAAGTAGATACATCTAGAGAAATGCTACTACACTATCAAAAATAGCGTGCGTTTGACAGAGAGTAAAAACATTTTGAACGAGACCGCTACACAAAGGCGACATTTCTTTTAAAAGAAAATTGAAATATTCTGACCGAGGCTACTTCATAACCAAGGGCAGGATTCCTCTGAAAGACAAAGGAAACTTTTGACTGAAGCTAGTATACAATCAAGGGCAGAGTTCCTTTGAATGAAAGGGAGAACGTTTCGAGCGAGGGTACTATAAAATCAAGGACGACGTTATAAACTGTTGAAACATTTCGACTGAGGCTACAAAGCAATCAAGGGTTGCAATTTTGAAAGGAAGTTAAAATGACTTTAGGTGACGTTAAATTCTTCTTTATTTTCGTTTTCACAAACAAATACAAAATTCATTAAAATTGGTCTTTACCTAATATATGACCTTATTAATATTTTTGCATTTTAGCTCAAATCAGCACAATATGAAAGTAAACGTGTGAGAGAGGCATAGAATAAAAGACTGTATCTAGTCATCCGGCAATAATCACTTCTCTCAACGAGAAAAATGCAATCGATCGTTGGCTCAGCAAAAAGTGGTTAATTGGAGCTATTAATCTATCAGCCACTGACGAATGGAATCTAAATGTGTCAGCTTGATGACTGGACAATTTTCCCCACCAAATTGCAGCTTTTTTTGCTTTTCTAATGCCCATCAGCACTCTCCAATGATAATTGATCATTTTAAAATCTCCATTCACATCAAAAAGAGATTTTTCATATTAATACTCATACCTGCCAGCAAAATGTCATCACGGTCTCGGGAGAAATATTTATTATTCTCGTAGCGTATTATGTGTGAACAAGTTAGAGGTAGGACTTAGCTACGGTATAATTCAAAATGTCATGTAAGTCAAAACGTTTGTCTGGTTTGAGGTGGTTTGCTATGTAAACGCAATCATAACGCGTTTCTTATTTGCATAATTTCTCAACTAATGGTAACTTATTTTCAATTTCTGAACTAGAAGACAGTGTAACGTATCTTACTATTAAAATAAGACACATCCGATGCTGAGTCAGATATCCGATGCTGGTACAAAATAATTGTTCATAAATTCAATGACTGAACTAATTTTTTAATGCTTTATTACTATTAAGTGTTTATATTAAGTTATATACAATTAATAAAGCATTAGTTCACACACTTATATATATATATATATATATATATATATATATATATATATGTGTGTGTGTGTTGAGTCTTTAAGAATCTATATAAATGGTTGTTTTAAATAAAATATTGAATAAGATTATTCACTGTGCAACTTTATCGAAAATTTCAAGCAAAAGGAAGTTAGTAATAACATGGTGTATTCAAAATTTAACTAGTACTCAAAACGAACTCGTTGAAATATATTTATGAAACTAAGAAATTACAAACTTTTAAATAGGAGCGTATGAACATCATAGTCTTATTTGTTGAATACTAACAGTTCCCTTTTTGAACTTCACTATAGTAATAAGTTGTATCTCTTCTTGTTCACTTCAACCGTAGGTTGGCGCGCGGGAGAGTTGTTTTATACTTTGATAAAGTCTCTTCTTCGTAACTGCAACTAAATAATCTGTCCTTGATCTTCCTCTTCCTGTTTTTTCTTCTGCCTTTGCCTCTATCAGTGCGGTGACCCAATTAGAGTGCCGAATAAGATGGCCAAGCATACTGTTTCTTCTTTTTCCTATTATCTTCATGATCTGTCGTCCTTCATTAGCTTCCTTTAGTACGTCTTCATTTCTTTTCCTTTAGGTCCATGATATGAGCAACATTCTGCGGCAACACCACATTTCAAATGCTTCCAGCTTGGAAATTTCAGCTTTTCTCAATGTCCACGTTTCTGATCCGTAAAGCGTCACGCTCCATACCAGAGTCTAAATAAATCGTTTACGAACGTCCAACGACAAATTTCTTTTAGTCCTCTTTTGCTGTCGAATACTTGTTTAGCTTGCGCTATTCTGGAACTTACAGCTGTTTCACTTCTTCCGTCCAATGATATTAGACTCCCTAAATAGGGGAACGTCTTAAGTCTTCGATTTTCTCTTTATCTAGCCATACGTTTACCCTTTCCTGTCCTGCTCCTGCGCACTTTACCACTTTGGTGTTCTTCTTATTTATCATCATTTTGCATGTTTTTTTCCAATTGGTTGTTCAAGTTTGAAAGTGCTTCCTGCAAGTCCTTTTCGTTCTCCGCTATCAGTGCTATGTCATCTAAGTTGTATCCAATTCCATTAAATATAAAATTTTCAGCTTACCAGAATTTTCACAATATTTGACTCGATCAAATACACCATTATAGTAATGAGAAATGCTTCCCTCGGTAATTTTTAATCTAATTCCAGTCAAGAAGGTGTATAATTCTCACTTCAATATTCAATGTATTATTTTGTAAGTTGTGGTATCAAACTATGAGTTTGAGACACAATTTCAAAATTTACACTGAAGAACAATAACTCATATCCAGTAATTTAAAGGAAGAACTTCATTCAAAAATCTTACTTCACTTGAATGGTCATTTTAACTAGATCACCTTGTACATTTTGAAACAAGCCCATTTCCTTTACAAGAAGGTTCTTGCCTTCCCATTCTGTTTATATATACCTTTTTGGTCAGGTGTATTAGATAACGTAAGTTCTAGTAGTTACCCAAAGATCCTGCTATCATTTTAAGCACTAATAGTAACCACTTTTTAAACCAGCGTCCAAAAGATGAACTCTATATCACTAACATGCTACAACATAATTATGTCACAACAACGTAATTACAAAAAAGAATCATCCTATGTGTCAGCAATACTTAAAAAAATGCAGCAAAATGGGATCGCAACATTTAACATGCATCAGAAGTAACAATAGATAAGTACTATTATGTACGGGAGCCTAATTAACGTTTGATCTTGAGCCGCTGCTCTTACATTGGCCAACATTCTCCCAGTGACATTTCTAGGCTAGGACTAAACAAGGCTATTTTTAACGGAGCCTGAGCTCAATCGCACTATCCTGAAGGGGACTCCTGACGACTGCACGAGATAAGATGAGAAATAAGATCTTGTAGACTTGTTTCTTGTTGGCAAAAATGCATAGATTCTAATAATTAGCTGAGATATACTGTTGTTCGACTTTGGAACCGCACTATACTTCTTTTAACACTTGGAGAAAATAACTTTGAGCGTTGTGCCTAAGGTTTTTGAAGATGAAGGGGTGACAAGTTTTCATCTTACATTTAACAAGAAATGTACTTAATTTCTCATACTGTAAACATCAGTTAAATGATCACATCTTGTCATGATATAACGACTTAAAAATGTTCAAGTCGATCTTCTCGGAATCCATATTCAATTAAGTTTTTCATTACAGATATCGTACTAAAGATATACCACTTTGACTTGACACCTAGTCTTCCGTTCCGGACGCTGCTATCGGCTGAAGGAATTCCACTCCCTTTCGCCAAAGCTCTCTCGCTTAGCAACAGCTCAACCCTTATTGGCTCAACGCGTGGGTATGAGCTTTAGTTCGCATTTTTGCCACGGCTCAAGACATTTTGGCAGCACTATAGTTTAATTAGCTCTTTTAGACACACTAATTAGTTACAGTGTGCTATTTATATATGTTCAGTAGTAATAGTGCTCGTGTGTTTCTGACTTAAATGCATTCAAAGAAATAATTTTTGCAAAGAGCAATTGACGTTAACTAAATATTATTTTTCTTGCCTCTAGCCCTAGGACACTCGGATGCTTATTTCATAGACAAGTAGTGGTGGTAGTGATGAAGTATTTCTTTGTGTTGAAAAACGATATTTATATATTATTCAACAACAGTGTCTGCACTGAAATACCTTCTGAAATAAAATGTTACTAAAATCTTTACAAAGTCATTGCAATTATGTGAAATACAAGGTTCATCCATTAAGAGTCCAGCGACGATTAATATATTAAGAGCGGTTGGCCCAACCTCAACGATACAGCAAGTTGACTACTATGTTCCAATTTCCCAAGTGCGTATGACGAGGATCAAGGTGATTGTTATTAGCCATTAGTAGCCATTTTGTGCAGTTTTGTAAAGCAGTTTTTGAGTTTTGTGCAGCTCATATAACATATATATCCCGTTGAAAATACTACGTAAACCAGAGGCCCAAGATTATCTAACGGAAAGCGCGGAAAATATGTAAACGGAGTCCCATAAAGAACTCAACTTTTGAAATCCCCGCCATTTCTGTTCGAGTAAGTTGGCAGCACTGAACGTTACACGATTTTCACCTGTTGTCTTTATGGTTAGTAGTCATGGAACGCCGAATAGCGCATGAACGTCATCTGTTTTCTGTACGGGTAGGAATGGAGCGCTTCACGATGGAACAGAATGTTTCCATTTCCATAGTGAAAACTTATTACAAATGTGATGAATGTAGTGAATTCCTCCCCGTACAGAAAATAGGTGACAATCATGCGCTTTTCGGTGCTCCGTGGCGAAAAATATGTAAACGGAGTCCCATAAAGAACGCAACTTTTGAAATGTCGCCATTTCTGTTCTAGTAAGTTGGTAGCACTGAACGTTACACGATTTTCACCTGTTGTCTTTATGATTAGTAGTCATGGAACGCCGAATAGCGTATGAACGTCATCTGTTTACTGTACGGGTAGGAATGGAGCGCTTCACGATGGAACAGAATGTTTCCATAGTGAAAACTTATTACAAATGTGATGAATGTAGTGAATTCCTCCCCGTACAGAAAATAGGTGACAATCATGCGCTTTTCGGTGCTCCGTGGCGAAAAATATGTAAACGGAGTCCCATAAAGAACGCAACTTTTGAAATGCCCGCCATTTCTGTTCTAGTAAGTTGGTAGCACTGAACGTTACACGATTTTCACCTGTTGTCTTTATGGTTAGTAGTCATGGAACGCCGAATAGCGCATGAACGTCATCTGTTTTCTGTACGGGTAGGAATGGAGCGCTTCACGATGGAACAGAATGTTTCCATAGTGAAAACTTATTACAAATGTGATGAATGTAGTGAATTCCTCCCCGTACAGAAAATAGGTGACAATCATGCGCTTTTCGGTGCTCCGTGGCGAA
Organism: Thermobia domestica; assembly: GCF_964235325.1. NCBI lineage: Eukaryota > Metazoa > Arthropoda > Insecta > Zygentoma > Lepismatidae > Thermobia > Thermobia domestica. Next base: position 252,763,061 of record NC_137461.1, read on the forward strand.
AAATATGTAAATGGAGTCCCATAAAGAACGCAACTTTTGAAATGTCCGCCATTTCTGTTCTAGTAAGTTGGTAGCACTGAACGTTACACGATTTTCACCTGTTGTCTTTATGGTTAGTAGTCATGGAACGCCGAATAGCGCATGAACGTCATCTGTTTACTGTACGGGTAGGAATGGAGCGCTTCACGATGGAACAGAATGTTTCCATAGTGAAAACTTACTACAAATGTGATGAATGTAGTGAATTCCTCCCCGTACAGAAAATAGGTGACAATCATGCACTTTTCGGTGCTCCGTGGCGAAAAATATGTAAACGGAGTCCCATAAAGAACGCAACTTTTGAAATGCTCGCCATTTTTGTTCTAGTAAGTTGGTAGCACTGAACGTTACACGATTTTCACCTGTTGTCTTTATGGTTAGTAGTCATGGAACACCGAATAGCGCATGAACGTCATCTGTTTACTGTACGGGTAGGAATGGAGCGCTTCACCATGGAACAGAATGTTTCCATAGTGAAAACTTATTACAAATGTGGTGAATGTAGTGAATTCCTCCCCGTACAGAAAATAGGTGACAATCATGCGCTTTTCGGTGCTCCGTGGCGAAAAATATGTAAATGGAGTCCCATAAAGAACGCAACTTTTGAAATGTCCGCCATTTCTGTTCTAGTAAGTTGGTAGCACTGAACGTTACACGATTTTCACCTGTTGTCTTTATGGTTAGTAGTCATGGAACGCCGAATAGCGCATGAACGTCATCTGTTTACTGTACGGGTAGGAATGGAGCGCTTCACGATGGAACAGAATGTTTCCATAGTGAAAACTTACTACAAATGTGATGAATGTAGTGAATTCCTCCCCGTACAGAAAATAGGTGACAATCATGCACTTTTCGGTGCTCCGTGGCGAAAAATATGTAAACGGAGTCCCATAAAGAACGCAACTTTTGAAATGCTCGCCATTTTTGTTCTAGTAAGTTGGTAGCACTGAACGTTACACGATTTTCACCTGTTGTCTTTATGGTTAGTAGTCATGGAACACCGAATAGCGCATGAACGTCATCTGTTTACTGTACGGGTAGGAATGGAGCGCTTCACCATGGAACAGAATGTTTCCATAGTGAAAACTTATTACAAATGTGGTGAATGTAGTGAATTCCTCCCCGTACAGAAAATAGGTGACAATCATGCGCTTTTCGGTGCTCCGTGGCGAAAAATATGTAAATGGAGTCCCATAAAGAACGCAACTTTTGAAATGTCCGCCATTTCTGTTCTAGTAAGTTGGTAGCACTGAACGTTACACGATTTTCACCTGTTGTCTTTATGGTTAGTAGTCATGGAACGCCGAATAGCGCATGAACGTCATCTGTTTACTGTACGGGTAGGAATGGAGCGCTTCACGATGGAACAGAATGTTTCCATAGTGAAAACTTACTACAAATGTGATGAATGTAGTGAATTCCTCCCCGTACAGAAAATAGGTGACAATCATGCACTTTTCGGTGCTCCGTGGCGAAAAATATGTAAACGGAGTCCCATAAAGAACGCAACTTTTGAAATGCTCGCCATTTTTGTTCTAGTAAGTTGGTAGCACTGAACGTTACACGATTTTCACCTGTTGTCTTTATGGTTAGTAGTCATGGAACACCGAATAGCGCATGAACGTCATCTGTTTACTGTACGGGTAGGAATGGAGCGCTTCACCATGGAACAGAATGTTTCCATAGTGAAAACTTATTACAAATGTGGTGAATGTAGTGAATTCCTCCCCGTACAGAAAATAGGTGACAATCATGCGCTTTTCGGTGCTTCATGACCACTAATCACAAAGACAACAGGTGAAAAATCGTGTAACACCTCGTTCAGTGTTATCAACTTACTCGAACAGAAATGGCGGGGATTTCAAAAGTTGTGTTCTTTATGGAAGACCCCTAATTTTTAAAGGATGGGTATTGTACAGTTTTATGCACCAACTCCAGAGTTTTGTACACCACATATAACAGAAATAGAGACCCCCTTCCTTTGACAATAGAGTGTATGCCAGACGCCTGAGTTGTTCTTACGGAAAATTCAGAAAAAAAAATATGATTTTCTAGGGGTAGTTATGTGCACATAACGCCTACTAAGGCCATTGTTATATAAAACATTAGGAATCATTCTCTACAATTTATGCACCACATCCCGAGTAATGCGCATACCAGATAACAGAGAAACAGAATATTGAAAATAGTGCGTATCCCAATCATCTCAGTGCGTAAGAGTGACTCTCTCTTATCGCATCTCGTATACGGAGTATGATACAAAACAAATTATGGTACAGTGTATGCAGAGTATCAATTTATCCTTGTACAATTTTCGGTTTTTAACAAATACAAAATCAACTTTAAAAAGAAAAAAAAAGAGATTTTAGATCGTAATGCTGTTGCGGAGAATTCGATTAACCAGTAGATGGGAATTTCAACAATAGATTTTGCAGTGTGTTTTGAAAAGCGAAAACGGATATCAGAAGAAACGTAAGTTTACACTTCGAAACGAACTAAGGTGCTATTGTTCTAGGTATAATGATTCATATTATTTGACTCGTTACTTTCTGAACAGCTGCCATTCTTCTGTAGTACTATAAAATTCCAACGAGGGAACTTTACAGACGGAACATCATTGGATGTAAAAATCGACGATTCCCATAGGATAGGATTTTAGATTAGGAAAAACAACGATAATGCAAACCGCATCCTACCGATATAGAATACACAAAACACTGGATTACCCATAAATCTGTATGTTAAATTGAACACTGATGTAAAGTAAAATGAGGTTGACACTTTACTTAGTGATCAAATGTCTGCACACATAATAGGAAAAACAAAAATCTGTCTGTATTTATATAATCAATTTGACGATCATTTTCAAATCTTCTATTTTACGGTTAAACTTTTGTTTAAAAAAGTACAAGTAATGGATGCTATTTATTGGTATGCTTGAATGATTTTTCTGCTTAAGATAATTAATATAATCAGTATATCTTTATAAATACGAGGGAAGACATGTCTTATAACATTAACTCGTACACTGAGAGACAAAGATGATGCCAATAAAGAAATAGGACGCCAAACGATGCCTATAGTGTTTCTTCTAAATCGAACCAGTAACCTTTGGTATCAACACTTGATCACCTTTTGAATTTCGAGAAACCGTTTTTTCCCAAGTTGGTACCGTTGGTACCGTTTTTTCCCAAGTTTCTATAGTTTACTAATAGACAGAAATTATGGCTTGATACTCTAATTTCAAAATTTCGGGGCAGTGAATTTGACAAGACACTGATTTTTTAAATAATAAACTTTACTGATATCTAGCAATAATTAACCCAATATAATTCTTTTCATATTATACAATATTATAAATGATACGTAAGTCATTATCAACTACGTATTTGGCACAATAATACGATAAATTTTGAGTATGAAACTACCTAAAGCACTTTATAAGTGTTGAAATGTCGGCAGAATTAATTTCGGTTTGGTTGAGAGTTTAAAATCTCCTTGCAGCACCTAGGTTATAGTATGAGATATAGTCTCACTGCTTAACGTGGGATCCGAACCGTAGGATCTCTTCCCGAGAATCGAAGCCGGGTTTCCATTCCAAAGATCAATACTCTGTGAATGCTATCCTGATATTTCAGTGTACGCTAAGACCGCTTACCAAAACCGTTTTGGCCACTTTGGACTATAAACACATAGGCCTAGGAAAATGATTTAATATTTAGGGAAACCCATAGTTTGCTTGTTAGAAGGGCAGGAAAAGAACCTCATGGTGTACTGAATAATATTGCAATACCAGCAATAAGATTTTTATGTTTCCAATGTGTACTTAACGTGTGAAGCAGAAAATAAAAATCACTCGAACTATATGCAAAACATTGGATTGCATCTACGTAGAAAGCTACTGTCATAGACTCTCTGAGTAGGTAAATTTTGAGAAATAAACAACAAATACAGAAACGAATTGTCACTGATGGCTCAAGTGGTAAATTACGCGCCAGGGAATCGTCAGTTAAGGATTCTAATTTTCTATCATCTCTAAGATCAATTTATTTTGTGCTTTCCAGTATTTCCAATACTTTATACACTGCCTGGACCAAGATTTATGCATATTTATTTTCTTCAAGGAATATTATCTATCTTAATCCCTTTTACACATCCGTAAAGTTATAACCCTTGTAGGCTTACAAGTAATATCTTCGCGCTAAGTAGAATATACTGGATTTGACTGACAGCCTTCCGCTTTCTTCTCGCAGCTGTTTCTCATTGATACATGAAATGTAGTAGGAGTAAGACGTGTTTACAATGGGTAAGACGACTTAGAATCCAGCCATATGAAATACGCTGCGTCATATGTTTTCACCAAACACATAGTAAGTCTCCAGTGGATATTTATCAAGCATTTCTTTCAAAGTTTATGGCATCGTCTTTCTGGATAACGTTTCCACAACGATCAAGAGATCAAGAACGCAATCGAATTGTGGTTCCAGCAGCAGGAGCTATAATTCTATGACTGTGAGATACAGAAGCTAGTGCACCGACCTAACAATTGTTTGAACAATGGCGACAATTATGTCGAAAAATAACTTCTGTCTCACTAAATACGCTGTAGTAGACATTTTGTCAAATACACATTAAAAATAAATAAATACGAGCAGTTGCAAACTTACTTTCGGTCCCGTGGACCTGTCTCATGTTATTCAATCTACAACAACCAGATCTAGATTGTTCACTATTGAAAGCTTCCGTGTTTCGTATATATATATATATATATATATATATATATATATATATATATATATATATATATATATATATATATATATATATATATATATCGATATAAGGATGTCCCATAAAGATGGAAACTATTGTCAGCACTGAACATCACATGATTTTAATCTGTTTTCGAAATACCGAATAGCACACGATCGTGATATGTTTTCTGTATGTGTAGGAATGCAGTGTCTCACGACGCAACAGCGTTTTGTCGTACTGAAAACTTAATACAAATGTGGTAAATGTTGTGCAGGGACTGTTAGCAAACTCCATGGAATGTTTGGTCAACATTATGCAACGAATAAGTCAACTGTGATTAGACTGATTGCTAAATTTGAGAAAACAGTTTGGTTGTGGATATTAAACCCTCGGGACGTCCTCGTGTTGTCCAAGTTCTCAAAAGTTGCGTTTTTCATGAGGCATATATAAATAGTTGGTTTCAACATTAAACTAGGGATGCCCACAAAGTTCCGGTTCCGGCGAAACCGGTTCCGCGAGGAACCGGTTCTATGAGATCCGGTTCCAGACCTGGATCCGAAAACCCGGTTCCAGAACCGGATCTGGATCTGAAAACCCGGTTGCAGAACCGGATCTTAGGGACCGGTTCCAGACCTGGATCCGAAAGCCCCCAAAGACCCGTAAAGGAGGGATAAAATTCATCTTCAAAAATAATGCAAAGAGGCCCATGCGCTTGTGCCTTCCCCGCCCAGACCCGCTTGTGCCCCCAGAAAAAAAAAATGGTCCATTAGTGGGTGTTTAGCCAAATGAGTTGCCCAGTTTGCCTGTTTAACCAATGAGTTTGCCAGTTACCCTGTTTATTTAGCCAAATGAGACAAGCTGCCGCCGCCTGGGCGCCTACCTGTCGCTTCCACCATTTCATCTAGCATACTGTTCACAGCTTGCCAACAGCTCGGGTTTAGCGTAGGGATGGTCACAAAGTTTCGGTTCCAGCGGAACCTGTTCCGCGAGGAACCGGTTCTGTTTTCAGAACCGGTTCCAGACCTGGATCCGAAAAACCGGTTCCGGAACCTGATCCGTTCAGACAGGAAAACCGGTTTCACCAGGAACCGGTTCTGGCCATCTCTACATTAAACTATAAAAACTAACAATAAAATTCTCACCTTTCCAGTGGTTTTCACAATCTTCACCCTCCTCTGTAACACATATCGAATCCTCTTGTACTGGAGTTCCTATCGCCCAGTCCATACTACGAATAATAACCACACTGCTACGATCAAGAACCTGGAGCACTGCAACCCACGATTCAATTTCAGGTTCCCAATCAAATAGCACAAACCGCACATAACGTTCACCGTTCACAATGCGGACGTTTTGTTGCATAGAACCACGAAAATTCACTGGCGACGCACTATCAAGTCGAAGAAAGGCTCCAAGTAATGCAACTCCATCGTACAGCTCTTGAGCTACGGGAAAATCCTGTAACAAGACCATATATTCAAAGTTCTACAAAAATAAATGCTAATCATTTCAGACAAAAACAACAGAAATCGATAAATTTCTACACTACCTATTTATATTTGATATTATACTAAAGCTACAGAATATTTTATATTTTATTTCGCCACACAATTAAAAAATGAACATCTTGGAAAATGAACATTCAGTGCCATATTATTAAAAGCTAAATTACAATATCTATATGGAAGATCTTGATTTCATTATATCGACTTCGATAAATGCCAAAATGTAATTACGATTACTAAAGTGGTATTTCTTGTAAGTTTGCACTGTTAATAAACACTCATTTTATACTAATGATTATCATGCACAAGAGTATCGGATGTATGAATATGTGTTGAGGATTAGTAATCGTTCATGTGCACTCATATTAAGTACGTAAATTGAAATTTAAGTGCATAAGAAGCTAAAAATTGATTTCAGCACAAGGTTTTGCAGTAACAGTTTTTGACCTGATTGAGGAACAATATTTCGGAATAAATTAGTGTGTTTAGTACATAACTCAAGAAAATAAATTATTTTTATTTCAAAATCTGTTTACAAATTCCAAAACACAAAGTTTTGCATAGTTTCTGACTAAAATGTATGTATACAAGGTTTTGTTGTTCAGTACATAATAGGCGATTCTGAAGCAGTTGGCAAGACCTAGTACGAAACTGCCTGTTTTCACACAGGTTGTATGTCTCAATAACATAGCGTGCAGTCAGTCTTACATACAAGGGTGAATTCGTTTCGTCTTCGAATTTAGAAATGCGGAACCGGAGGGTAAAAGAAACTCATCTGCAGTGCTTGGATAAAATGTCCTACAAATGTATCCCATCGTACAGTAGTGCGTGCTTAAAAAATATTAAAATGGGGATGCAAACATTATGGTAGTCTGTTGTGTCACACATGTGATATATATTCAATAGTAGAACAGAGACAAGATATAACTTCTTCTACTCTGGGAATTTCAGCATGACATTTTCTTCCCTACCAACAATGCGTTCACCAAAACAAACTAGCTGGGACTGTTCAAACTCTGTATCAAAGCTGACAATGTTCTTCAGTGCTATTTAACTAACATCAATTTAATGTTGTCTTACGAGTTCTCAATTTATCGAGTTATAATGCAGAGATACTAGCATCTAGGCTAAAAGCCACGGAGAAGCGAATCGCGCAAACGACATTCATATGCTACTGAAATTCCACAATGTTCCTTTACAGTTTAGAACATTGAGTTGTTAATCGATTCCATCAAATTTAGTTTAAAATAATTTCATATTGCATAAAAACATGATTATTTGCCGTATTCCAGTGGCTTATTCGGTGAATTTAAGGGAAATTCTTAGAATATTAAAATTTTTGTTGAATAATAGAAAATAATATTGTTGATTTTTTTGTTTATTATTGCTTTATCTATATTTTGGTTCATTGTACAGACGTCATGTTTACATTATCCATAATGATATAATATTGATAAGTGAATTTTGTTTTTGAGTGATTTGAATTGTAACATTCAAATATACATTAGGACATTTCATATATATCTATATTCCACAATATAATTTTCATTAAAAAAATGTTTATGTTGCTTTTCTGTGTAATTCTCCATCGTGGATCTGAGTTCTTAATATTATAGAAATTAGCGATCCTTAGAATTTATGAAACAATTAAGAAAAAATAACTAAGTCAACAGGAAACATATTTCGATAGTCGAACCAAAGGAAGGGGTAGAAAACCACCTATCAACGGCATCACATCCAGTGCCACTGCCTGCCTTTCCACGCCATCCAATGACACCACACCCTACTTGAATATTGTTGAATATTGTTGAATATTGATGAATAATAGAAAATAATATTAACTATTATTGCGTGGAAACTGATTACTGGGCCAACAGTCAGATTACACAAAGTATCCCTGTTTCTTGTATGAATGAGACTCAAGAATAAGACCAGATTGCTGGGTACAGAAAACTTGGACGTCTAAAACAGTATTGACGCCTGGTGAAAAAATGTTGCAGTTACATTGATTAACCCCTGTAAAACGGTGCTGCCTTCGTTACACATTACAGAACAGGTTTAATTAAATAACTTGTAATAGCATAAAGAAGGATAGTGACTTTTTTTTATTTTGAGTGTGTTGATGTTAGTTTCCTATCAATCACGTATGGCAAAATCAAGGCTGGCATTTTTACAGGTCGTCAAACACGAATATTAATACACAATAAGGCCTTTAAAACTACCAAAAATGGGACCGATGAAGGATTTGGAATAGATTTCTACAAGTTGTATGTAACGTTTTGGGGAACAGAAAGACCAAAAATTATGATGTTACCTGGTTTGAACATCGTGAGTACGTAAAAATTGCAGTTCTCTGTGGCAGGAATGTGCGAGAATATCACGCAGTGCTTGCGGAACCTTTAGGAAAGTCTGTCATACGAGCGAACGGAAGCGTAGTAGAGCAGCAGTGGCTATAGCACGGCCAACAAGAGATGGTCTCAGACGTTTCTTCCACATGCGGTGGAACATTGCAGCCTCTACTTTGATACCAGTGTTACCAACCACGATCACTCTGTCTTATACCATTAATTAAATTGCCACTACAGTTGCACCGAAAAACACCTTGACACGCGAGTAGTGGCAATGTCATTGCGAGCTGTCAGAGACGTTCTCTTACTGGACGCACTATAACATGTAATGATTCGGATGAGCTATTACTCTGTATAAAGACTTTGCTCGTGTCATCATTACCCAATGCATGGAGCAACGACGGGAGATGGATTCTTCAGTAATTACAGTTCTATACCGACATTGAAGAAAGAACCACGCACAGGATTTTGACCTCATACGAGGACTGAAAGAACCATAGTATGGAACACGCTTTCCCGAACACATGAAGATATTACCACAGTAGTGAGTCATGAAATCAAAAGATTCACTCAAGGTGAGGCCACGAGCACTCGACGCGTTAACAACGTTGGCAGTTTGTGGTAGATGTTTTGTGAGACTACTGCGAAGGACTCTAGATGCCACTGATATGTGTTTCTATTCTTATAATGGTGTAATTAAAGATAAAAACATTTATGAAACAAATGATTCGTTGCACTAATTTTTCTCGTGCTATGTTCTGATGGGGATATACATGCTTATCCAGCTCTTCGTATACTATAACGTTTACATACGTACTAACCCTTCATTTCCATACTTTACAGGCGTTATTCAAAGAAACAAACTAACTTCCTTGAATTGCATACACCTTGGTGTCTATCACTCAAAATCAGTGCCGGATTTAGGTTTGATGGGACTCTAAGCTATTGAAAAGGGCCCTTTATACGTCATGCTTTAGAGGCCCTTTATATGTCAAGCTTTCTTTATCGGCGACAAAATGTCGCAGATTTTAGGATTGGATATATGCTATATGCTAATTTATGGACCTTATGCAGGGGAAAAGTGAGGGGGAACTCAGGGAGAAGCCAATCCCCACTTCCAGAATACATATTTGGCCATCCCCCACTTTCTACAAAATTACAATGGGCAAAGATAGGTACGGGAAACGGTATGACGTTATGGGTCCCCCTACCTTTTCAAATCCACTTTTACCCCTGAATTTATAAATGGAAACAAGGGATCATTACAAGCAGGACTGGAAAATGGGCACTCCATCAAAAGCGAGGCTGGATAACAGGGTCCTCATTACAAGTGGGGCTAAGAAATAGAGCCCTATTACTTGCTTCATAAAAGCCCAGTACATAACAATACACAACACCATTGTTGTATGTGTGTTTTATCTTATTTGCTTTTTCTTGTTATTTAGAAATTACAATTACTTTTTTCTTTAAATTTTTGGGTCTGCAAGCGAGAAGGGCCCTAAGCTACATAGCATGTTTAGCTTATAAGTAAATCCGGCACTGCTCAAAGTAATAAATAAATAATTATCTATTTTTACGTACCTCGTAATCGCCACTTCTGTTTGCGTAGATAGATAAATTAAATGCTTCTTGAGGATCGAGGCTGTAGTCCAAGGCAGTGAAGATAAGGAGAGCCCGTTTGGTCTCTAAGTCGACATCTAAGGGCGGACTATAGGAAGGGTATATCGCAGACAAATGAAGAGCTATTATCGCAGAGGGAATCAAGGGGATTCGAGCAATCCCTGCTGCCACCAGGAAGTTATGGGTGATTGTAGAATTCAATGGAAGACTTAAGATGATGGCTGTAATGATAAGAATAAAAGACATGCTCTGAAATATATTACAGGCATACATACACTCTTAAAAGCACTAACATTAGTTTCATGATCATAAAAGTGCATAATAGTATAGTACATACTCTCTACAGGGTGGAAGGCAACAACACCGAAAACTTTTGGGAGGTGATTCCTTATATGAAATGAAAGAAAAAAAAGGTATAGTAAACATGGGTCGAGAAATGTCTCCTTTCAGAGTTAGGAACCGCCGAATATTCGAAAAATCACGTTTCAAAACGCCCTGGCTTAGAAACTATAAGGCCCATCCCAAGTGAAACGAACACTTTACAATTCGTTTCGCCGATAACGGATGGTAAAACATGGATATTTAAATACAGCGCATTCTATTTCTTGTGTAATTCGTTAAACCGCTTGGAATAGGTCCTATAGTTTCTAAGTCAGGGCGTTTTCAAAAGTAACTTTTCGAATTTCATAACTCTGAAAGGAGACGTTTTTCGACCCATGTTTATTAGAACTTTTTTCTTTCATTTCATATAATTAATCAATTCCTAAAGTTTTTCGGTGTTGTTATCTTCCATCCTATATAAAAGTTTAAGTTCTTGAAAAATCGTGTTCTACACCAAAGCTTGACGCTTAGACTTTCTAATAATAATTATTAACAGGGCTGTAGTCGATTGTATATGATGGTACATATCGTACACTCCCTGCTTAATCTTACAGAGTTAATGTGCAGTATAATATAAATTCTGGTTCGAGGCGTATATTACATATTTGTGTTTCCTTTACTTATTTAATCGAGTAAGAACTCCAGTGATAAAGTATTACTTTATTTTCTATTACATTGTTAGCCACTGTTCAAGTACCAACGATCATGTGAAAAAACCCTATTTTCTTGCTTACTGCGATCAGAGAAGAGAGAAAGAACAATTGGAAAAATTACGTTAGCATAGATTAGGTTAGTCTCTGTCCAAGTTTGTCTTGTTTTGATCAGCGAATACCAGCATGAAAGCTTGTTTATCTATATTATAAAACTGAAAGTGACTATGTTTGTGACTCTTAGTCTCTTAAACCGCCCGACCGATCTTGATCAAATTTTCAATGTAGATGCGGTTTCTGGCCTGGGAGTGTTTTTAGCTATTTACTTTGAAGGTAGAACTTAGGGGAGGGGGAGGAAGGGGAGATAAAAAAATAATTAAACTTAACAACTCTTGAACCACCCGACCGATCTAGATCAAATTTTCAATGTAGATGAGGTTTGAGACTGGCAAGATTTTTATCATTGCCCTTTGACGGAGCAACGTAGGGGAGGGGGTGGAGGGAGAGATATACAAAAATCAATAAATATAAAAATAAAAGTGACTATGTTCGTGAATTAATAACTTTTGAATCACCCGATCGATCTCAATCAAATTTTCAACATATATGAAGTTCAAACCTGAAAAGTTTTTTTTTTTTATCATTTTATTTTGACAGTAGACCTTAGGGGAGTGGCAGGGGAAGAGGGGAAATATATTAAAATGAATAAAACTTAATAACTCTTAAAGCACCCAACCGATCTTGATCAAACTTTCAACATAGATAAGGTTCGGGCCTGGGATGTTTTCGTCATTTCACTTTTACGGTGCAACCTAGGGGAGGGAGAGGGGGAGATATATGTAAAACGAATAAAAATAAAAGTGTTTGGCTTTGTGACTTCATCACGCTTTAAAAACAGGACCGATCTTAATCAGATTTTCAATAAGGATGAAATTCGTCCCTGGGGTAGTTTTTATATCACTTTGACGGAAGAACTTAAAGGAGGGGAGGAGAGGGGACAGATATATAAAAATAAATAAAACTTAATAACTCTTGAACCACCCAACCGATCTTAATCAAGTTTTCAACTATATAAAACCAAACGTAGTAGATTTAAGCACTTCATGTTTCGATATATCACATAAAACAACAATAGTAATAGATAGTAAGAAATGGCTTTTTAACATGGCTTCAGCGTACCAAGAATAAGTGTTATCTCTGACCTTACCTTTCTATTCTTATAAAACCAAACGTAGTAGATTTAAGCACTTTCCTTTTCGATATGATATCACATAAAGCAAGAAACGATAAGAAATAGTGGCAAATGACTTTGTGATATGAATTAAATACTCTTAGAATAAGTATTACATCAACCATTATTCTTCTATTAAAGCCCAAAGTGGTAGATTTAACTACTTTCGGTCCAAATCTTGCGTGATAATACAGCACAAACAATAAGATATAAATAATTTTGTGTACCTAATTTTTCTAGTGAAACTGGATGTAATACTTCTGGAAACCACTTGTGATTTCAATATTCGATTCTCATACTTTGTAAAGGCACCATAATTTTATATTGTATATACCTATAAAATTATTTAACTTGTTTTTATCTGGCACAGCTCAACTATAGAACTGGGGCCGCGGTGGCTCAATGGTGAATGGGGTTCCGGGTGCAAACCTTGCTCTCGCCAAGCGAACTTTGTGGTGGACAAACACCGTGTGCATGAGTTTCCTCGGGGTTCTCCCGTTTCCTCCCACTTTCTTCATTCCACCATTTCATTCATTTCTCATCATCACCGTCTCTTTTAGCCTAACTGGCATAACTGTCAGACGTAAAAATCAAAGATTTCATTTCATTTCAACTATAGAACTTTTGGCCGCCTAACAGAGAAACATTTATAATTCTACGAATAAATAATAATAATAATAATAATAATAATAATAATAATAATAATAATAATAATAATAATAATAATAATAATAATAATAATAATAATAATAATAATAAGTACATAGAAAACTATTAATCTTCTCGACTTCTCCAGTGTTCTAGATATTTGAAAAATATTATTATAATTATCAAATGAAAGTATATAACTCACTATTTTTGTTGAGCGAAGCGAGAAAAGCTTCATTATTCCCCAAAAATTCAAATATAATTCTGAAGCTTTTTTATTTTGAACCAGTTGACTTATTTTGAAATCAGAGAATCATTAGTTGCAAAGATTGTAGAGAATGCAAATTCAAATAGTTTGAAAAACTTGAGAAATAATCAGCAAAATTCCATCCCTAATAGAAGTAGAATTAAGGAACACCTAAATGTATGTAACTACCTATGCTTGTACGTTTATCAGTATTGTATAACCTTAAGGAGTAAGATATATATATATATATATATATATATATATATATATATATATATATATATATATATATATATATATATATACTTCGTTATCTAGAGGAAACACATGACATGAGCTGGAGCAACTGACAGAAAGCAGAGGAAGAAGAGAAATACGGAGCATTAGGGAACCGAAGTCGCGGGGCGCAAGCATCAATTAAAAATACTTGGAAAAAATTCATAATATGCAAGTGTTATTTCACTCCACTAATGTAAATTTAATGTACGAGACTTACATGGATATAGTGAAGCTATAGCGTTCAAGTTAGTTTATCCATGGCTTAATTTACATTAATTCTCCTCACTGGTCTAATGGCTAGCGCAGTGCCACTGGTGTAGGTGATCCCTTGTTCGATTTTCGTTCGGATCACGTCGAACACGCGATAGTGGTTCAACTTCCATTTCGTTTAAACTATATATCTCATACTATAACATCTTGCAGCTGGAAAGGTCACAAAAATCGTAAATACAGGTGAGCCAATAAATCTCTGCTCAATTCCTCTTTCAATAACAGAGAGGCGTTAGTTACTAATTTGTCTGTCCCAAAATAACCAATGATGCCTAAGTAAGTAAATGAATATTATTTATTTAAAGCAATATATTCTAGTATCCAAATTGAAGCTTTGTTTCTGCAACAATTGAAGAGAAATCACAAATCATACACAATTTATATTGTATAAAGTTCTGCTAAGCAGATAGAAGATAAAGCAATCACACACAGAAATCGTTTTCTCCCACTACCTGTTTCGTTACAAAATTTCCTTTATAAGCATTATGATACAATTTCACTATAAAGGTATAAAATTCTTTAATAACTAGGATAAATAAGTGTCCTACGTAGAATATGAAAAGATTCCCACGAAGTTTCACGCAATCTAAGTGTGGTGTATTTAGGATTCTCAATGTTCCACCCAAACAAAGAGGTTAGAAGGCCAGAAATGTGGGTGGCTGCAGTTAGATATCCCACAATTTTCGAGGTACGCAGAGTGAGGAGTTAGAAGGCCTTAGAGTTCCAGACAAGCTAGAAGGCTTGGGTTAGATACCTCTCAAAGCTCCAGCCAAGCTAGAAGGCTTGGGTTAGGTACCTATCAAAGCTCCAGGCAAGCTAGAAGGCTTGGATTAGAAACCTCTCAATGCTCCAGGCAAGCTAGAAGGCTTGGATTAGGTACCTTTCAAAGCTCCAGGCAAGCTAAAAGGCTTGGATTAGGTACTTCTCAAAGCTCCAGGCAAGCTAGAAGGCTTGGGGTAAGTAGCTCTTAAAGCTCCAGGCAAGCTAGAAGGCTTGGGTTAGGTACCTCTCAAAGCTTCAGGCAAGCTAGAAGGCTTGGATTAGGTACCTTTCAAAGCTCCAGGCAAGCTAAAAGGCTTGGGTTAGGTACCTATCAAAGCTCCAGGCAAGCTAGAAGGCTTGGATTAGAAACCTCTCAATGCTCCAGGCAAGCTAGAAGGCTTGGATTAGGTACCTTTCAAAGCTCCAGGCAAGCTAAAAGGCTTGGATTAGGTACTTCTCAAAGCTCCAGGCAAGCTAGAAGGCTTGGGGTAAGTAGCTCTTAAAGCTCCAGGCAAGCTAGAAGGCTTGGGTTAGGTACCTCTCAAAGCTTCAGGCAAGCTAGAAGGCTTGGATTAGGTACCTTTCAAAGCTCCAGGCAAGCTAAAAGGCTTGGATTAGATACCTCTCAAAGCTCCAGGCAAGCTAGAAGGCTTGGGTTAAGTACCTCTCAAAGCTCCAGGCAAGCTAGAAGGCTTGGGTTAGGTACCTCTCATAGCTCCAGGCAAGCTAAAAGGCTTGGATTAGGTACCTATCAAAGCTCCAGGCAAGCTAGAAGGCTTGGGTTAAGTACCCCTCAAAGCTCCAGACAAGCTAGAAGGCTTGGATTAGGTACCTTTCAAAGCTCCAGGCAAGCTAGAAGGCTTGGGTTAGGTACCTCTCAAAGCTTCAGGCAAGCTAGAAGGCTTGGATTAGGTACCTTTCAAAGCTCCAGGCAAGCTAAAAGGCTTGGATTAGATACCTCTCAAAGCTCCAGGCAAGCTAGAAGGCTTGGGTTAAGTACCTCTCAAAGCTCCAAGCAAGCTAGAAGGCTTGGGTTAGGTACATCTCATAGCTCCAGGCAAGCTAAAAGGCTTGGATTAGGTACCTATCAAAGCTCCAGGCAAGCTAGAAGGCTTGGGTTAAGTACCCCTCAAAGCTCCAGGCAAGCTAGAAGGCTTGGATTAGGTACCTTTCATAGTTCCAGACAAGCTAAAAGTCTTGGATTAGATACCTCTCAAAGCTCCAGGCAAGCTAGAAGGCTTGACTTAAGTACCCCTCAAAGCTCTAGGCAAGCTAGAAGGCTTGGCTTAGGTACCTCTCAAAGCTCCAGGCAAGCTGAAAGAGTGGAACTTGACCAGCCAAAGACTGATGCCAGATATGCAGGATATGGAGGTCCTTTAAGTTTTATAGCTACTACAGGTGGTGTTGTTTATAAATACAAGCAAGTGTTGATTGTTTCTAAATAGAGCCATATACGGGATATTACAATACACATGAAAAATCCGTTAAAACGTACACAACATGACTTTTAAAACAAGTACAGAAAAATAAAAAAAGTCGAAACAGACGAAATTGGAACACAATGTTCCTAAACTTAAAAACAAAAAAGTACTGATTGATATGGGCACTCGTATGAAAGATTTCGATTTCGATTTGATTTTATGTTTAGCGCCTCTTTTAGCAGTGAGGTTATATGAAATGTGGACCTAGATTTTAACATGGTATCCGAGCTACATGAACTCGCGCCAGAAATCGAACCCGGAACTCCCACGCCTCGTATGAAAAAAGATTGATAATATTGAAACATAACGGAAACTGTAATCCCGAACATCTTACGTTTACTTTTAACGGAAAGGGCATTATGGAGTTCAGCTGGAGTTTTCATTTACCAATAATTAGTTGCTTCCCACAAGCTTTTAAGTCTTCTGCAAATTGCCCGTCTAATAGTGACATCTCTTCGCGACAGGTAGAAGTCAGCGCAGCTAGTGACTAACTATTAGCTGCTAGAACTGCGACTGACAGACTGAACTGCCTTTTATAACTAGGATTCATACATCAATGAAAATAGGTTACCGCTAGAAATTTATCCCAGTTATATTGTCATGTCATGACGAATATGGAAATTGTAAATTTAAGAGATATAGAAAATATACTATAGACGTCTAGAACAGAATTTCTTTAATTGCCAATTAGACAAACATTATTTTTTAAAGCAAAGTAAAATGTAAAAAAATCTAAACTTAATTTCAAATAATTTACCCAAATAACTAATATATAAAGTGAAATTTAACTTATTCAACTTAGTAACATATTAGATCAAATCAAATCGCTGAATAGGGTATAGAATTTTCTATTTTTTTAAAGCAAAATAATAACTTTAGCTGCTACATTTGTAAATCTTTATATCTCACGTGTTCTTAGGAAATTTCTTTAGGATAGTTAATTTAATTTCATTACATCTACATGCAAAATAATTCAATGAGATAATATACAACTGTACAATAGAGGTAAATAATGTAATCTGTAGTTTACACTGTCATATACTTGCCTTCATTTTTATACGGTAGTTTAGCATGAACTACTTCTACCATCATGTTATTTATAAAGATATTTAGTCATTGATCAAAGGGTAGGCCTATATAGATAAAAAATGAAAGAGAACAAGTCCTTCGCGTACTGAATATTGTTTAATTCAATAGGTAGAGCACAGATCACGAACGCCATCAGATATTGTCTTAGCCATAGTTGATTTCGTTGTTATAATCGGTTCTGTTCACTTTATAATGACGTCACGCTTTTACGGTAGAGATAGACATGATATAACATTTGTTTAATCTTCCACTATTACGCACCGAGGCTATCGGAGACTAATTATGATAGTGAATGAAATGGTGGAATGAAAAAGTGGGACATGAAAAAACCCAGAGAAAACTCCGATTTATATGCCTTTCGAAGCAGGGACCGCATGCTTCAGATGTGAGCCCTTTACCACTGAGACACCATGAGAAAAACTTGATGTTGAGTAAATAGCCGGAAAATAAAATTTCATAAGTGTAAAAATGATAATTTTAATGAATTGTGATCACAGGAAAATTCAAGTAACACTACAAAAATATTAAAAGGCAAGAAAATGTTACATGAGGGAATTTAAAAGCGAGATAATACTGTAAAATATTTTTACCTAGTAGTAATTAAATCTGGAGGAGAATCAGCTATCCACATAGTAAGGACAGAATGAATCGAATAGGAGAATCAGTTACACACATAATAAGAACAGTGTAAACTAAATAGTGTAGCTAGTGGAAACAATTGCCAACATAGAGCAGAGTGAATTAAATAGTGAGGACAATCAGTTTTACACATGGTGAGGTCAGAGTGAATCAGAGTGAGAAAAAACAGTTAACAATATAGTGAGAGTGGAGTGAATTAAATAGTAAGGACAATCAGTTTTACACATGATGAGGGCAGAGTTAATCAAACACTGGGAAGAAACAGTTAACAATATAGTGAGAGTGGAGTGAACTAAATAGTGAGGACAATCAGTTTTACACATGGTGAGGACAGAGTGAATCAAAGACTGAGAAGAAACAGTTAACTATATAGTGAGAGCGGGGTGAATTAAATAGTGAGGACAATCAGTTATGCACATGGTGAGGTCAGAGTGAATCAGAGTGAGAAAAAACAGTTAACAATATAGTAAGAGCGGGGTGAATTAAATAGTGAGGACAATCAGTTTTACACATGGTGAGGGCAGAGTTAATCAAACACTGGGAAGAAACAGTTAACAATATAGTGAGAACGGAGTGAATTAAATAGTGAGGATAATCAGTTATGCACATGGTGAGAGCAGAATGAATCAGAGTGAGAAAACACAGTTAACCATATAGTGAGAGAAAAATGAACTAAACAG
Source organism: Thermobia domestica (assembly GCF_964235325.1). Taxonomy (NCBI): domain Eukaryota; kingdom Metazoa; phylum Arthropoda; class Insecta; order Zygentoma; family Lepismatidae; genus Thermobia; species Thermobia domestica. The sequence continues at coordinate 252,781,685 of NC_137461.1, forward strand.
TGAAGAGAATGAATTACTCACATTTCCTTTGGCTGTATGAGCTTGTGATAGGTACAATATCAAAATGTTTTGTTCAGTTGTCAACATTATACCGTATCGAATGCAAAACAACGACGGTCTGATGACAGTGGTATTAATGCATAACTTGTTTTTAGGGATGAAATAAGTAAAATATACCTAACTGCAACGAAAACTGAGATAATTACAAAGCTCATTTTGTGACGAGTAGATAGAAATATTTGTTTGTTCCCTCCTGAAATTGATGAGACAACACGACTTCACAAGCACCTTCTACATTCCATCAATGTCGATTCTCGTTTGTCAGTTCATTTCCCACGGATGAGGCAGACGGTAGACAGTCATCTGGTGGCGAGGTAATCCATTACGAGATAACTCCTCATGAAATTGCACTGTCCTATTTATCTCTTCTTGATTAGGAAATTCGATTTTCCTCTTCCTATCTTACTCTCTCCCATTCCCAATTGCTTTACTCACAAACACTAACACAAAAAACACACACTCATTTTCTCCCTTTTTATATTGAAAATCGCTTAAAGCTGGGGAACGCCTGATTGCTATTAAAACTGTCAAGGGAAAAGAAAATCCAAGATTATCCCAACGTTCGGATGAACAAAATTTAATTTATTTACGTGTAATCTTGTTGAAACAACATGGTCATTCAAATTGTTTTACTCGCACCTGTCAATGGTCATTTTCGTTATGTTGACTACCAAACAAATATATTCAAAAAGAGAATCAAAATTTCACCTGTTACTTTCAAGCCACAACAGAAGAGAAGAAAGTATGGTGATCATCGAAAAAAGAAAAAAAATCGAATTCGAAGTTTCACATGATCTACACGTTTCATGGTCCCTATATACGCGTATCCGAAAAGTGATTTTTCGGTACCTATTTGTCTGTTTGTCAGTTCATCTCGAAAAATAAAACGAAATGAAATCTTTCAGTTTAACCCTTGTCCGGGCAAGCTATTTTTGTAACGTAGACGGCAACTGGGGCATTACCAACTCGATATGTTCATGACATTAACTTCGACTAAAGATAGAAGAAATCAGAATTTTATGTCATCGAAATATTTATGGTTATTGACAAATTGACAATTTTATGTCATCGAAATATTTTGGGCAGCTACAAGTTCTTGTAAACTGACAAGGCCTCTTTACTCTCTGTTCTCTCTCTTCACTTTTTTGATTTATCTTCTCTCTCTTCTTCCATGTATTCCTCTTTGTCTTGGGGAGAGGCATTTTCTTTTTAACATGCTATCTTAACTTTAAAACGTGCTCTTAATCTCACCTTTTTGTTTTTAATACAACTCCTTTTACTTTATAATAGCAAAAGAAAAACAGAAGACAAAGGGCAATAAACCATAGCATTTCGTCTTGTTTGTCCTTAGTCTGTCTAGAACTTAGTTTCTCATTGTTTTACTTTTCACTTAATTATTTAGTCTCTTCTTTACCTTCATTCTTCTTCCTCTAATACCTCCTCTAATCTGTATGTGATTTCTCCCTGTAATTTAGCTTCTCTTCGTTTTGATATATTCATGGTTTCCCCCCTTGGTGGATTCTTTACTAACTTTGATTTCTTATTTATCATAATTTATGATTATTTATTTATGAAAATAATTCCAGATACAGCTGGAATAACTAACTGGAATATCTAACAAATCTAAGAGATGAAACATAATGCAATAATAATAATAATAATAATAATAATAATAATAATAATAATAATAATAATAATAATAATAATAATAATAATAATAATAATAATAATAATAAAGTAACAAGAAGGTTGACAATAGCTGACTAAAGTTTATCCACTAAAATGACGTCGTAGTGCAGAGTTAATATGCAGCTTCAGAATTAAATAAATCTAGGCTATAGATGTGTGTGACATTTAGTTGTATAATTCAGAAAGCCTGTAGAACAGAGAACGTTGAACAATTGAAAATCTAGGTCGTACTGTATGAAAAATATATATGTTGCGTGTTTGTCTGAAGGGAATTCGGAAATACAATTCTGAGAGTAGCGTTTCGGACCTGAGCTGACCATGTGTGAGTTTATACAGATATTTGAGGTCACAGATTTTATGACGAATGCCAGGTAGTTGAATATTTAATGTTCGTAACAGTTCGTGTTTTGTTACTGCACGTGTACAAGGTACTGTAAAGCAGGGCTATGCAACCGGTGGTACGCGTACCCCTGGGAGTACGCGAAGAGGTTTTTGGGGTACATAATCCTGAAATAATCATATTTCCAATATTTATTGAGCTATCGTAGTTCGACATTTTTTTTTCTTTCTAGTGGTTTCTCTGCGTTAACATCAATAAAAATGAAGAACAGAAATGGCTTGAATCCAGAATCAGCTCTGATTCTCACACTTTTGAAGATTTGACCAAGAATTGAGGAGTTGGCGTCTCGGAAACAAGCTCAGTAATCTTATTAACAGGTTACTTCTAAAGTTACTTTTAGTTCTTGAATTTTTAACATTGTCCTCAGTGTACGAATTATCAGGGAGGATGAGGGGAAAATCCTCCTCAGTAGAAGTCGATGTCTGCCATATGTTTTGAAATTGTCCATGTTAATTTTTTTCGGATGTGCACTTTATCCTCCTGCAGTCTTTTGATTGACACACTGATTGTTTTGTTGGTCTCTGTTTGTCCCCTTTTAAACAACAGAACATGTGTATTAAGTTTAATAGGTTCATTTCGATTTAATTTCTTTTAAAGAACTTCAGGAGTATACAATTGGAAGACGAATTGTCTAGGGGTACGCAAGAAAGAAAGGTTGATTAGCACTGAACGTACTATTGCAAGGAAGAAGTTTAGAACTGAGTTTAGAAGGGATAGGTTTGTAGGAGCTGCCATTATCCAGATAGGTGAACAATATTCCGATTTAGGAGAAATTATTGTCTTGTTGAAAATTGCTAAGGAAGAGATGTCCGTAAATATAATTTATTTTACTTAGGTTTTTACTTGTTTTATCTGTAAATATTACCATTTATTTTTACTATTTCTAACTCATCATTACAATTATGAACTATGCTTAATTTCACTTTGGATTTCAGCTTTTGCTCATCCTCACATTGTGCTTCCTCCTCTATACTTTCATTACTCACTAAATACGACAATACGGCTATTGATCGTACTTTTGATTTACGCTACAACCCTAACACTCACTGAACAGTCACTGTTTTCAAATCTTCTATTGCATTTTCTATGTCTCATTTTATATATATAAAATTTGCACCAAAATTATTTGTTCAGTAATATACATTTATGTCTTTTTTTAAGTCTCGTCTGTTATATTTTACAATGTGTTTAATTCAAAATTATTATGCGCTTTTGTTACCTCATTTGCAAAACCCATCGGGAAGGCTTTTAAATTCTGAATTTATAAGATACGCTCTTATTGATCTTATTAGACTCTTATCATTATTTACTATTCAATAACGTATTTGTTAGCCAATCGTTCAAGTAATTTTGTGTTACTTCTTCCTTCGTATTATCTTTCTTCTTCTTCTTCTTCTTCTTATTTTTTTTTGTTCGGTGGTATTATTTTGAACGCGTTAGATTTTTTTTTTTTTTTTAAATTTTCTTTTGTGTAAAAAAGAGAAAGGAACAGGTTGTAAACATTTAACTAAATAACAATCTATTTTAGCAGTATGTTATTTCATATAACAATGTATTTACATGTGGCGCATTGTATTTCATTTTTTTTTGCTTAATTTTTGCCTTTCTTATTACGAATTATGAAAATCTTTACCTGAAAGTCTGTTCTCACAATTGACCTTTTCGTGATTTCTCTCTCCGCAAAACAAAGAAATTTTGTTCTTCTCCTTGCAATGTCTACTGAAATGTGCAGTCACCACAGTTTGAAGGAACATTTAGGCACTGTTATGAACTCTTTGTTTCCGTCTGTTTCATACACCAAGTAAACTCTTTCGTTGTTTATTAATTTTCTTATTTGTTTGCTTGTTTCGATTACTAAATGGCATCGTTTCTGTCTTCGCAGACCTGTTCTGAACCTTGACTTAATGGCTGTTTGCTTCTTCAATCTGTTTTTCAGGAAAATTTTAGTCTATCAAAGTCTCTACAATATCTTCGTCTACATTCACTGGTATTGGGTCGATGCATAAGTTCGTGCAGTTTTCTTTTGGGTTGGCAACAATGCGGCGTGAAGAGATTGTTTATCGTTATTCCGTTGTTTTAGCGTAGTTTGGGTTATTTTCAGGGGACTCTTGATTCAGCTTTTCTAGTCTCATTTTTCCCAGGATACTTTGAGGCCGGTGACGTCACGTGGAATTATCGCTTTATTTTTGAACAGAACAAGTGAAATACTGGATAAACAATTACGCTATTGTTTCAAGATGGGCAAAAACCATTCTAATTGCGCAGTAGCTCATTTTAATAACAGAAGAAGCAATACAAATGAAATAATGTTCCATCGATTCCGTAGAAATGATGAACTTCGAAGAAGATGGATTTCCCGCTTTAAGCAAAAGAACACTTAATATGGATTACGCACGAATATGTTCTGCTCACCTTTCATCACAGGATTATCAAAGGGTTTGAAAAATGAGCTTCTAGATTTCCCGCAAAACTAGTGTTTAAGATCTGACGCTGTTCGTTCATTACTGATACCAAACTGGCATGGGGGAAAAAATAGACGAGACATTAGTGAAGTTGAAAAACAAATGTGTGACAACAATAATTTATTTTACTTATTTGACATTTGTTTCTGAGAGCATGAAACTTAAGGATTTTATGTTCATAAAGCGAGGTGGAAGGGGGTACCAACAAGAATATAAATGAATACTCTCATATATTCTTTAGTTTAAATTATATTCTTAAGTTTTGTTGAGTATCTGAATCATTATTCTGGCAAAGTACTCAAAGTACAGTTGGAGCAGAACATTCATAGGAACCTATAACTAACTAACTAACTAACTCTATGGCCTATGGAACCCGGAGGTTCAGTGCCGCGTTCACAAAAGCTCTCCACTGACTTCTATCCTTAGCTAATTGGATCCAGTTTCTACTTTGTATTCCTATCTCTGCGAGATCCATCTTAATATTATCCTCCCATCTGCGCCTAGGTCTTCCTAATGGTCGTTTTCCTATGGGTCTACCAATCAAGACTTTGAAAGCGTTTCTACTTTCTTCCATTCTAGCTACATGACCTGCCCACCTAAGCCTCCTAGACTTGACGACCCTAACAATGTTGGGTAAACCGTATAAACTATGTAATTCCTCGTTATGAAGTTTCCGCCATTCCCCATTCTCGTTCCTCTTGGGTCCGAATATTCTTCTCAGGATCCTGTTCTCAAATACTTTCAGTCTATGTTCTTCCCTCAGAGTAAGCGACCATGTTTCGCAACCATACAGAACAACAGGCATGATTATCGTTTTATATATTTTAAGCTTCAAATTCCTCGACAGAATTCGCGACGACAAGAGATTTTGAACCGAATAGTAACACGAATTCCCTGCTTTTAGTCGACATTTAATTTCTTCGTGAATATGATTTTCGTCTGTTAATATTGATCCTAAATATTTGAAAGTATCCACTTTATCAAAAGTATTATTTAATATTTTAACGCCTCCACAATTTGCCGTATTACGGTCCCGACGCACTTCCATGTATTTAGTTTTCTCTGCATTTAGTTCTAAACCCATGTCCCTGCAAGCGTTTAATAAGATCTCTGCATTTATTTCTACTGTTCTCCTATCATCCCCTATTAAATTTACATCATCAACATATGCCATAACCTGGTGAATGCCGTTCAACTCTAGGCCCTGGTTGCTATCTTTGATTTTCCTTATGGCGTATTCCAGCACAAAGTTAAATAATAATGGCGACAACGCATCTCCTTGTTTCAGGCCATTTTCGACGTTAAAGCTCGTGGACAAAAATTTTCCTACCCGGACTTTACTTTGAGATTCACTTAAACATATCTTAATTAATCTAATTAGCTTTCTCGGTATTCCAAGCTCTGTAAGAACGTTGTATAATGTTTCTCTCCTAACCGAGTCGTAAGCCTTTCTGAAATCAATAAATAGTTGATGTACCGGGGTATTGTATACCCACTTCTTTTCGAGTATTTGGCGAATGGTAAATATTTGGTCGATAGTTGATCGATTTCGTCTAAATCCGCACTGATAATCTCCAATAATTTCATCTGCGTATGGGGTCAATCTTGCTAACAGAATATTTGAAAGGATTTTATAGGATGTTGACAGAAGAGAAATGCCTCGATAATTATTACAGTCAGTTTTGTCGCCTTTCTTGTGAATTGGAACAATGATTGACTCTTTCCACTCTTGTGGCAATTCTTCCTTGTTCCAGATAAGGAGAATGAGTTTGTGTATCTTGTTCCACAATTTTTCGCCTCCAGCTAAAATTAACTCAGCCGGAATTTCATCAACACCCGGAGATTTGTGTTTCTTTAATTTCTTTATAGCGGCTTCCACTTCTATTCGATTGGGTTCTGGAATATACGGTTCTGCGGTGTGTATCTCCTTTTCTCCACGCACATTAGTTTTTGGCTGCGTGTTCAGCAAATCGTTAAAGAAATCTTTCCATCTATTTAAGAGGCTATCCGTATCAGTGAGAACTGTTCCGTCAGATTTCTTTAATATATAAGCACGAGGTTGATAGCCTTTCTTAAATTCGCTGATCCCCTTATACATGTCCCGAATATTTTTATTTTTACTATTATCTTCAAGTTCCTTAATTTTAGCTTTCAAAAAATCCCGTTTCTTTGTTCTAAAAGTTTTGGAAGTTTCCCGCCTGATATCTGCGAAATTTTGTGTAGTTATTTCATTCGGATTTTGTAGCCACCGTAATTTTGCCTGTTTTCTCTTCTCTGCTAGTTTAATGCATTCTTGGTCGAACCATGGTTTGTTCCTACGTATTTCCGCGTGTCCCAATTTTTCTATTGCTGAACTTTTAATGCTATCTCTAATTTCAATCCAAGTATCCTCAACACTAGTGCACTCCGAGTCTTCTAAAACCGAGAATCTATTCGAAACTTCAATCTGGTATTCCTCTCTTACCTGGCTCTCTTCTAATTTCTTTAAATTAAATCTCTCCGTTTTCGGACATTGAGTATTACCTTTATTCAACGATAATCTCTCCCGTATTATCGCTGCTACCAGGTAGTGATCAGTGTCACAATCAGCCCCTCTAAACGACCGGACGTCAATTATGCTAGATTGTCTTCTTCTATCTACTAAAACGTGATCAATTTGATTATGTGTTTTTCCGTCTGGTGATGTCCAAGTGTATTTATGAACGTCGCGATGTGGGAATTTTGTACTCTTCACGATTAGGTTTTTGGATGTTGCAAAGTTCACGAGTCTAACACCGTTGTCATTACTTTCCTTATGCAAACTTTCCTTCCCTATAATCGGTTTGAAAATATCCTCTCGTCCTACCTTCGCATTGAAATCCCCTAATAGAATCTTCATATGGTATCGCGGGAGTTGGTCAAATATCCGTTCCACTTCTTCGTAAAAACTGTCTTTTATATCGTCATCCTTATCTTCAGTTGGAGCATGTACATTTAAAACAATAATATCACACCACCGTCCCTTAAGAGTAATAAAAGAAAGTCTGTCAGTAACAAATTCAACCCGTTTAATTGCTGGTAATATTCGTTTGTGAACGAAAAACCCTGTTCCTAACTGGTGATTTTTATTTCCTTCCCCGTAAAAGAACGTAAAATTTCCGGAATTCTCAGATCCATTTCCTTCCCACCTAACTTCCTGAACTCCTACTAAGTCCATCCTGTATTTCTCTAACTCACTCGTTACAGATTTTAACGCGCCTGCCCTATAAAGACTTCTAATATTCCATGTTTCAAATCTCATGTCCATTTTCTTTTGCTGATGTCGTGCCAAGTTATCAGTCCTTGTCCGAGGCTTTTGTGAATGTTTCTGAACAAGTACCTTTTTTTACAGGATGAGGGTGTTAGCCTTACCCAAACCCCCAAGCTGGAGGACCACTCCTAGTCGTCTGTCCGCGACTGCTTATTCAGTATATTCGCAGCTAACCTCTATATCTAGAGGCCTTCTCCTCGATCCGCAACCTGAGGACGCGCCATGCCGTGGTGACAGGAACCTATTACGAACCGAACTTAACCTAATCTTGTTTGAACGAACCATACTTGTTACGTACAAATTACCTTGATGTTATCCCATCTGTAATGATTAGAGAGTACTTTCAGCAGAACAAGTGATTTTATCATACGATGTTGCATTGCTCATATAATTGAAGGGCTGACCGACAGAGGGGGATAAGCTACGGAAACTAAATTTCAAGAAATCGAAGGGTAAAGTGCAGGACAAATAACTGCAAATTTTCCCCTGTGAAGATGGTTCTTTTATGTATGTATACCACTCTATAGATATTTGTGCAACTTGTAACCTGTAATACATAATGTAAAGTGTGTTGTATTGAGTAATAAACGAATATTAATAATGTAAAGGAAATATTTTGCAGTGACGATATCTGACAGTTTGATTAATACACACTAAATATAAAAGGTTAGGTTAGATTTCTAACCTAACCTAACTTAACCTAACCAAATTAAGTTAGGTTAGCTTAGATTAGATTTCTAATGTAACCTAACCTATCCTAACACAATCTGACCTAATTTGTTATTACATCCCGGAATCTCTGAATACTTTGAATCATTTTTGCTTAAGGTAGATTAGATTTCTAACGTAACCTAACCTATCCTAACACAACCTAACCTAACTTGTTATTACATACCTGGAACCGAATCTCTGAATAATTTGAATTATATTTGCTTTATGTACTTTACTACCTTAAATGCTCTCATGGAGAGGATTGGTTTATGGAAAGTATTTGAACTCCTTCCCTCCATAGAATGCACGTTTCAAATGAAAGTGTGAAGACAAAAGTCTATAATGTTACCCGTTCTCCACGCCCAAAGAGGATGAATTTGGATTTAAACCGTATCGTGTGGGGTCACTATTCATTTCAGTGACCATGAAAATTATGGACTGGACACTAATTTAGGATGTTTTCTATTATTTGTAATTTACTTCGTATCTCCTCTCACCCCCGAGCCGAAAAATGATAAGATCCTAAGTTAGGCCTGGGCAGGGGCTGCTTTAGGATTTTAATTTTGGGTAGACCCCTTGCCTCGCTGATGGATACATATACACATTTGATTGATTAATGACAGTAGGAAATTACTTTTACAGTAGTGGTTATGCTGTTTGTTAAACAATTATCTACCATAAATATAAACAGTGGAAAATATATTTACTCTTTAGTGTATCTTTTAGCGTATATATACTTTTCAAAATTTTGGGGTAGGTCTGCCTACCAGGCCCACCCCGCTGAAGCCGCCACTGGACCTGGGTGTATTAAAGTACAAAAAAATACTTGATACTTCAAGTTGATCGACGAGGAGTTAGCAATCAAACATTCTTAAAATGATTTCTATTTCTATGAATAGCAAATGCCACTTCTCCCCTTAAAACAATGGGATATGTTTTTCCTTAAGTTTAATGAGCAGTTTATATACTTAGTTTCGTCTTTCTAACTTAACAGGTTTGTGAGATACTGTATTTTAGGCACTTATTTTGAACCTTTTCTACCCACTTAGGAGTCGCCCTTTAATCAAAATAATGTGATAAAAATCTTAGTTAGGCCAAGTCAACTCATGTACTAAAAATTACAAAAATCGGCCCCACAGGTGTAGGGAAAGTTAGCGACGAAACATTATATTAATTTTTATTTGTATAGATAATTAATCATTATTGACGGTATTTACTTATTTATTTTATAATATTGTGTCATCTGTGAGTAGAAAAAGACTCATTCTTTGCATTTGGTAAGACAAGGAAGTTCATAAACATATTGTTTTGAATTCAGCTTTACGAGTAAAGCGCGAAGTGTAACAAGGAGGCAAGCGAAAAAAAATCTTCACCAATACCTCCACATCACGTCACAGACAAGGAGCCAATCAGAACGCTAATCGCCAACTGGGGCTACCTGTTATTTTATATACCTTGGTAGTTTGGAGTTTGTGTGTTGTGAAATACAGCTTTTCTTGATTGTGAACGTATTATTGTATATATTTCAGACAAATTAATATGGAATATAAAGTTGAGAAAAGTGATCATTTTCGTCACATTTACTCTTCGAGTTTAACCGAGGATCCAGTGCAGCAGAAGCTGCGAGAACAATTTGTGCAGTGTGTGGGAATGAATGAATTGCTGAAAAAACAGCAGAGAAAAGCTTCTCTTGACCAATGGCCAACAGATTTCTTCCAGTCGAAACCAAAACAGTTCTACAGGCGAAGCATTGAACTGCTATCTGAACGTTGACAGAAGGTCATAGATAATGGAGGTGAATACATCACTGAGTGATTGTGAGTTAATTTGAGTGACAGTAAAATGTATGCAATGTATTGTTACACTCGTAGAATATGTTCATGTTATGTCTATGTTGTATTTGTATTTGAATTAACAGAACAGTAAAATAAAAATAAAATATAATATGTAAGAACCGCACGAACTTATGCATCGCCCCAATATATTGTAGATCAGTGATGGCCAACTTCTTTAACATAAGGGACCGCATTGTAGAAATTTCTGTGTGGCGAGGGTCGCAACTTCATATTGTACTTTACTTCACATTTATAGTATACATTCATGACACCCTAGTCCAAAAATCGTCAAATTTACATATGTTTATTAAAACATCGTCAATCAAAACACCAACATTTAAAATACAGGCAACGAAATATCAACATCGAGTCTTGAAAACCCCTTTTTGCTCAAAAAATACCCTTACAGTCTCAAGGTTGGATGAAAATACCTTTAATAATTTCTCAAACATGAAAAAATATGTAAGAAATGAAAAAAAATTAACGAAGTAAAAACAGATACCTGAATTGATACTGAGATTGTTAAATATTTACAACTTATTTTTCACGATGAAGCGTGAACAGAAATGGTACGCTTAAATGTTTAGGTATCTAACACACACATATAAACAAAATTAAATAAATTAATTAATCTTAACCTTAAATTTATTTTTGATTTCCGCGCCTAAAACCTAAATCCACTTTATGTATTACTCCAAGCCATTATATTTTAACTATTTTTTTTTAAATATGAACACCAATTAAAAATATATAAAAAATGTTAACACTTATCTTCTCGAGGGCCGTACGAGAAGACTTCGCGGGTTGCATGCGACCCGCGAACCCGTAGTTGGCCATCCTTGTTGTAGATTATTAAAAGTGGGTTCTTTTTACATTGTTACTGTAATATTTAGTTTTTCGTTTTCGGTTAGTTTTTTCATGCCATCCTTTGTTGCTGTCTCAATGATTACTTTGTTTCTTCTTCTGTCATTTTTACAACTGTTACTTCTACTTTTTTTTTCTGTAGTTGAGTTTACTGCTTCCGCCATTTTCTTGTTTATTATCTCCGCGTTTCTTTCACAGTCTTTTGCTTTGCTCTACCGCGTCCCTCTCTAATTTGGGTTTGCTCATTGACCAAACGTTGAGTTAGATGTATCCTGATACTTTTTGAAATGTTGCTAATATCTTTACATTTTTTTTGCTACTGTGTCTAAGAATTCTATCAATTTCTCAAATTCTTTCATTATGCCTAGTTCTATTTTTCTGCTTTTATCTTCATTATCTTCACCTTTATTTTCCTCTAGTGCAATCGTTTCCTGTTTGTTCTCTTTTTCTTTCTTTCTCTGGTCCATAAATGATTCCCCTTTTCTTTTTTCGTGGCCTCCACTCCTTTGTATTCCTGTTTCTCTTCGTTTCATGTTTGTAATATCCTGCAGATACTTGTGAACTTTTACTTTTTCGTTCCACTTCTTCTATCATTTCTAGATAGAGACCACCTGAAAATGTTTGCTGCGCTATCCATCTTGCTATATTGCGAACCCCGATGTGTAGGATAGTGTACTTTTCCAGTGGCTGTTAATTTAGATTATTTTCTTGTAGTATATCTATAATGCGTTATTTCCACTTATGGGACGCGATCCAGTTGTCCCTAACATCAACCCGGTTGAGGATCTTGCAATCATTTACTAAATTCTGATTTTTTGGGATAGACTTTCAGCAAATATGTATTCACAATTCCATTAGTCCCTTCTGTGACACTTATGCAGTTATAATTATATAATAATTACGAAAGAAGTTTGCACTTCCCAGTTGAGAGGGAGGAAGCAGCTGTCTCCATTCAAATTGATTTGTTTCTTTGTCCTTTCCTGCTGAATACACACCACTACAAAGTTTATTACATAGCGTGTGTTTGCGGTATGTAATATATACGTACACACGTTTTGCAGGGTTCCCAAATGTCCCGGATATTAAGGGACAGTTCCTTATTTTATGATTTTGTCCCGTGTCCCGGGGAGCTTAGATACGGGACAGCAAAAGTTATTTTGCCCAAACGACAAAACCAACCCCACACAACAACTTTAAAGAACATGAATGTGGGCAGTAAATGGCTATTTTAGAAAAACTCTGAGTTGCCAAATTTATTTAAGGCCATCTCTTTTTCCCTAAGAATCCCACCGAAAAATTCATTTATGGAAAGAGTTTTCTCATATGAAATTGAAATGGACTGACACAAGACATAGGTGTTCTGCCCAGTTGATGAAAGTTGATGTATAGCAATCAACTCTTCGACTTTAAGCTGCAGAGTTTTTCGACCTCCTAAAGAAAAATCCAAACTTAAAAAAGATTATACTGTAAGTGCAGTTAAGTAAGCATGAAGTACGATTTTTGAAGAAAGTTTAAGTAACTGAAATCTAATGTTTTAAAAGTAAGATTTACCTAATTTTTCTTATAATAACTCTTTGTATTAGCTCATATTTCTTTCGGTCTAAAGTTATTACTCTCCTTATTTGATGCCTGGCTCATTTTTTTACCACTAGATCATGTTTATCAAAACTTTTCCAGTAATATTTATTGAAACTCGTCAACTCGTCTCTTATTTTGACTATTTTTATTTGGCAACCCTGACGTTTTGTTATGTTTACTACAATCTGCTTTTCTTAGTAAACCATACTGCGTTTATATTACTCACCACCAAAAATATTTCAATGTCACTACAGTTCACTCACATTTCGTTCAATCGCTCTTGTTGTAAAGTTTGTCAGTTAGTTCGAAATCATCAAGAAATGCAATCTTGCTTTTCTTTTTCTTTTCAAGATTTCTTTCCACGTATTGTATTTCCGTCGAAAATTGTCTTGTAATTCTCCATAAGGTCTTAGATTCCGTTAATAACTCTTGATTCTTTTGGAATTTTTGAATTGCGTTTCCGTCCTCTTTTTTTACTTGATATTCGCGCGTCTGCTGGTATGCGCACGGTTACTTGCGCAGTTACAAACCACTTTTCAAGATAATTGTTTATAGAGCGACGTACCGCGTGTCTTCTGCACTATCTATATAGTGCGTTGAATGCTGTCCCACCGAATATCGAACCCGGAACCATCAACATCAAATGTATGTGTACTAGCTACTATACCAACAGGAAGGCCGAACATTGAAAGGGAGTAATAGGGTCTGATGAGTCACCCTTCTCCTTCAAAAACAACAGGATAGTATGGAAACAAAGAAAATGGGAAATTGAGTTGAATCGAGTTGGACTTTAACGCCCGGTTCAGCAGTGAGATTATATGAGATATGTACCTGAACCACATGAACTCCTACCGGAAATCGAACCTAGACCGCCATTAGAGTTTATACCAAGCAGACGCCCAAAGAAACTTCATGTTCCAAACTTCCTAATTTATACCATGAAACTTTGCTGATGTGTGCTGATGTATGCTGCAATTTCATAGCATTTCGTTGACCATGCTATTATTCTCAAAGAACGAATTATTGACAGTAATATAACAATAAATCGGAGATAGCTAACACGTTGACCGCGGACTACTAATCGACCGCCAAGTCATGAAAGGTAGCCCCCCTTCCATGGTCTATCTGTTTTAAAACACCGATTTCAATGTGAGTAATTCTAGAAACTAATCCATTTAAAAATAAGCAATATAAAGCACGTTGCAAGGTTTCTACGGCTTTAAGTAAGAACCTCTATAATCTGCTATAATTTTATAGTTGTTTTGTGTAATAAAATGGTTTACATACAAATATTTGTTATTCATTCATAGTAGTCGTAAAGTGTGTAAAAGTTTCTTTTACTTTTCCAAAAAGAAAAAGTGACAATTCCTTTTTCGAAACATTTTTTCTGCGCATTTTTTTTTTTACAGAAAATTTTATTTTTGGATTGTAGAAGTTAATTTTTGTGAGGCAACAAATTGTTGTTTACGTCGATATGGTGAATCTATGATATTTCTAAATGTACATTTTTATTCATTGAGTTCACGGAAGGATGGAAGAAAAAAAAGGAAAATGCAACTTTTTTTTTTAAAAAAAAAAAAGGTAAAGCGATAAAGTTACTAGTAAACATGATTATGGCTCTAGAGTTTATTATAGTTGGACATCACTATCTATATGATAAGTAGCCCAACATTGGCTTCTAAAATGAAAAGTAGTCCTCAAATCTAAAAAGGTTGGCCATCCCTGATATATATGTTATTCCTAACAAAGACACCATATTCTATGACCTATTCCAACAATCACTATCAGACTTGGCATGGTTAGAGGAATTTTCACACTTCTCTTGTCCTACTCAATCCCCAAACTTGAACATTATAGAATAGAAGTGAGTTTTAGAAGTGAGAGTCCGGCATAGATTTCCTTCTCCATTATTGCTGACGCAACTGCGTGCAGTACCGCATGGTGAAAGGTCCACTTTTCTGCTGGAAACAAATCATGAGTTATATGTTTAAACTAGCCAGCCCAGACCCCCATATTTGATCGACCTACGACACAATTTTAAATTAAAAGTCAAAATACCAATTTTCATGTCTCTAACGTTAACGGATTTCGAGATATGTTCATCTTGTAATAATAATTGTAACCCAACCCTTTTTTCTTCCATCTAGGGAAAATATTTTTAAAAAGCTGATAAAACACGTGTCTAATTATAAGAAACGAGAAGTCCATATACCAAATTTCACATCTCTACTCTTTCAGAGATATGGGTATTTTACTGTATAATAATAGCCACCCCAGACCCGTATCCACGGAGAGTCTAGGGGGAAGGGCCAGGCCCTCCTAAAATTTTAACGGTAAGCTTATAAATGAAATATAATATGCTGATGAACTATAAAAGGGTTGGGTCGGGCCCCTTAACTTCTACCCGTCCCCCTACATTTTTAGGCTGGGTAAAAGCCTGAGCCACCCCTATTTCCCCTCTACCCGTTAAATTTTCAAGATCCTTTCCTTAATGTCACAAATGTTATGCACTGTAAAACTTTAAAGTTTCTACTTTAAGCACCTTAAGCTATTTGGCCTGGGTATTGACCAGCCAATCAGTTAACCAGTCAGTTAGTCAGTCAGTCACCCAATCAGGAATTCTTCTTCTGTATGTAGAGATTATGAGACGAATAAAACCAGTACTAAGGCTAAATGTGGTCCATCGCTGTATTTATATGCATTGTATGTATATGTTTCCATTATTTTGACAACTATCTATATATGTATACAAAAACTGTCAGGCGTCAAATAACGACAAAACGTTTGCATGTACATTTTGAATTGTTGAATAAATACACAACTTGTCAAAGCAAATAAACAGAATTGTATCTCGCTCACTTTTTCCATATGAAATATTAATCGCTTTTCATCGTTGTCCTAATGACGAGCATCTAGACCGGAGTGCCAATGACGTAACGATTATAACGTAAGAGAGAGACTCTGATGTGCATGTGGTTTTGACGCATTCCCGAAAGGCTTAATTGAATGGAATATATGAAAAACACAGGAGATTCTCCGTTGACGGGCACGCATATGGTTAATGTATCTGACACAATGTGGAGAGAACTATATCGAGAGAAGCGGAAGGCAAAGTGAAGAGACGCTTTTCTCTTTCCCTCCCCCCCAAAAAATGTTTTTTTCAGCTGAAAATGTCATGTGTGAAAGTCTAACTACTCTATTTCATATTTTCCTTAAATTAGAGACCGCCGAGTCGGCCACATTCTTTTAAAACATAAAACTCTTATGCTGCATTTATGTTTTTAAAGTAAAGAGACGCAAATTTCACTCAAATTACCATGGAACCACTTAAGATACATTTTTCACTGTTTAAGGTAATGAAGACTAATTTATCTACGCAAAAGTGATAAAGTATATGTTTCATGTTACTACTAGGAACAGAATAGGCTTTTAGCTGTAAAGCAAGTTTAAAATATGTGTGACAAGTGAACACTGAAGGTGTGTGATGTTATTACCGGTAGTGAAGAGATAATATGAGAACGTGAAAAATAGCAAGAATAGGAAGGAACGGCCATAGGAGTGTTTGAAGAGAAACAACAATTTATTTTGTAGGCCTAAATAGAGAATTAAATAAAACAGAAGTTTCATGTCGATTGTTGGGATGTAAAAACCTGTATGAAGTGTCTAGCCTCTCTGGAAGTAACAGTAATGGTATAAATTACTCAAAACACTTTACGTTCAAGATCAAGACAGATTGGAACTACAAAACATTACCATATATCAAAATAATACATCACACATCTACTGTATCACTAAATTCACTTAATGTTATGTAAATTGTCAATATTTTAAACTGTATCAAAGATTAAAATTGTATTGAAGGTGAGTTCAAAACTCTGATACTTTTCCAGTTGCTATTTGCTCTCGATTTTCAATATAGATTTTCCAATCCAAAATGTAACTGTAACTAAAATATACACAACTCTTGACTTCCAACATATAGAGAGTTCAGAGTACAAGATATTCAAATCCAATTATCAAAGTTTTGAGAGAGAAAAAGAGTTTGTACGTTCCGTTTAAATGAATGAAAAATTGAATACTGTTTCGTACATTACAAGAGTAATTTATATTTTTGGACATGAATATTTTAGATACTGAAGGGAGTTTTAGATAGAGACATAAAACATGAAATAAGTACGAAATGACCAAGCCCAGGTTCGTTCTTGACATTTTGGTGCCTGAAGTTTCGAGCCTGAGCTCATGCCTTCCATGTAAAGTGTGCTGTGGGTTGACTTGTGTGTGCCAGCGTATTTCTTCTTTAGGACTGCAACTGTCGCGAGTCCTCTTTCCTTGTTCTGATTAGACTACTGCAGTCCTGGCATTTTGTAGGTTACGCTTGGAGGTGAGAGTCTAGTTCCAATCGCAGCTACGGCCGGGTTATCTTGAATTCTGGCCCTGTCCCAGAATTTGGTTGATTGATGTTGTCGCACATCACTGAGAAGAAGTAGGTCCAGAATTGAACTTCAAGCGCTTGTACAGTATATTGAACGGCCCACATCATTCTAAGCATATTCAAAACGTTCTTACGCCCTTGTTTTTACTACTTGAATGAAGCTACCATTTTACATTATTCAATTCTGAGCACTTAACTCCTCTACCGACCATGTAGATTCACCTCTGAGCAGGGGCGGATCTAGGACGGAATTCTAGGGGGGCGGTGGGTTGTAATATTGCTACTTAGAGCTACTTTTAAGAGCTCCAAACTCTGGGATGGGTTTTATTTATATATAAAATAAGAAAGTTTCTTGGAAAAACAGTGTTACAAATGTAATCAAAAAGCTCGTTTTCACAAACTTCCGAGAAAACAAATTGAGGGTAACAGGAAAGTTATCAATTTAAGCAGTTAACAATTGACGAGATAGATAGTAGTCGAGGAAATCGAGATGGAGCAGACAAAAGCCGAGATAATCTACGACAATGTCGTCAGAAATTAATGATTATATCACGGGGAAATAAGTTCTCCTTCAAGTGATAAAGGAAGGAACTTACTAGCCGGTTAAATAATGGAGATAACATACTGTACTTAAACAAAAATTGTTATGATGATTAAACATGTTTTAAGTTATAGGGCCATCTTTTTGATTGAAAAGAAGTTAACTCCTGTGATGACTTTTGAATATTTTAAGTTCTTCAACTTGAGAAAGTTTTGTAATAATTTTATATATTTTATTTATGCTTGAGATCAAGGCGCCCCTGAATCCACCGGATCCCTGGATCATGGGGGGGGGGATCCACCGGATCCGGATCCATCAAACTTCCTAACTCAACATACATTTGTAAACTTTCTCAATAAAACTATAATTGTTTAAGGGAAGTGATTAATGTAGCATGAAAATTTGATCTTACAAAAACAATCTATCATTCTTTTCTCTGAAAATATAGGTGGAAAAATTTTATAATATTATTGGTCGCTTTTCCGGGTGTAAAATAATATCCTTTCGATACTACGGGGCGCATCCAGAAAGTAAGTTTCCCACGCGTCCCATAGCTAGGAAACCGTATGTTGTGCGAAACGACTGCGTGTACGTGAGAGAGTAAGGTCCTAACATGGCACATGCGCCAGCGTAACTTCCCGAGTTTTCTCACAAAGGAAGATCACGAAGGCTGAGATCCGAACGAGACAATTGTTTTTGCATTTGGTATGTTATAACTAGACGAATCCCAAAGTTATACGTGCCACCGGGCAGAATTAAGTGAGTTACAACATATTGTGTAATGTAAAAGCTACAAAGCTGACAGAATAGTTTGAATCGAGTCATTTGTTCGGAAACGGTTGAGTAAATGGAAAGCTCAGCCAACAGGTATCCCATCATTTTCAAGGACACACATTTTTTGGATTAAAAAATTGCCCCAGGGTCCCCGGCAGGGTCTTAGACGGGGTCCAACTCGAAATTTTCAAATAGCAAGGGGGATTAAGTAACGCATCATTTGAAAGCTATTGTAAAATGAAAGAAAATGGAACGAGTCTTGACTCTCTACGACAACCCTGTGCAAAATGGCGGTGGGTCAAAATGTAAACAAAAACTTAACTGAAAAGTCTATGGCCATTCTTATAAATCGGAAACTGTGAGACAAATGCGAAAACAGGAAAGGCAGTGTGGCATTATTTTCAAAGTACAACGATTCAAGTTAAAACATTTTGTCCCAGGGTCCCCACAGGGTCCCAGGTGGGATCCAACTAAAAGGTTTCAAATGGCAAGAGAAGTTAAGTAGCTCATCGTTTGCAAGATCTTGTTAAATGAAAGTAGATGGAGCAAATCTCGACTTTCTACGACAACCCTGTCCAAAATTGTAGCAGGACAAAATGTAAACAAAAGCTTAATTGAAAAACAATGGCCACCTTGAATCCAAGATGGCCGCTTAAAACCTATGTCATTCATAACAGTACAAATCTAAATATCTATTTTTCTCTATTATGTATTTAGAAACAATACGAAGACTAAAGAACAATTGAATTTCGATTTACTTCAACTATTATTTCATTCGGTAACAACACATATATGTTTTGTTCTTAATGCACGTCCGTCACGGTTCTCTCGACATCATTTACTTGAATATAACGAATGTGCGATGAACACACAACTCTGAGTTCCTATTTATGCTGCTAAAACAAAAGTTGAATACCTTTGGTTTGGTCAAACTTTGTTAGTTTGGTCACAATGTTCCAAGAAATAGCATATTTATATACAAACTCATTTTTAACGCTGGCAGCCATATTGTATTACAGATGATACTCTTTGATATTTTGTGGATATATACTATTAACCATAAACGTAAATACCACATTTCGCTTCTCCAGCACCAGTAGTTTGAGCTGTATGCATCCGATACACAGTGCGGCATTTTTGATCTCAAGATATCACCTACTAATCAACATTCATGCCAAATTTGGTTTTCCTAGCTTCAGCAGTTTGGTATGGCTATCCTTTCGATATAGGTTTTAAGCGGACATCTTGGATTCAAAGTGGTCATAGATTTTCAATTAACATTTGTTTACCGTTTGACCTGTCGCCATTTTGCACAGGGTCGTCGTAGAAAATCGAGACTTGCTCCATTTACTTTCATTTAACAAGAGCTTTCAAACAATGTGCTACTTAACCCCTCTTGCCATTTGAAACTTTTTAGTTGGACCCTATCTGGGACCCTGCTGGGGCCCTGGCACAAGATATTTTAACTTAAATCATTTTACTTTAAAAACAATGCCATACTTCCTTTCCTGTTTTCACATTTGTCTCAGTTTCCGATTTATAGGGTAGGCCATAGACTTTTCAGTTAAGTTTTTGTATACATTTTGACTCCGTCTGGGATCCTGCGGGGGACCCTGGGGCAAAGTTTGTTACCCCAAAAATTTGTCCTTGAAAATGATAGGATACGTGTTCACCGAGTTTTCCATTTACATAACCGTTTCCGAACAAATGACTCGGTTTAAACTATTCTGCCAGGTAATTTTTTTTGTAAACTTTACATTACAAAATATGTTGTAACTCACGATATTCCGCAGGGTGGCACGTATAACTTTGGGATTTGTCTAGTTATAACATCAAATGCAAACACAATTGTCTCGTTCGGATCTCAGCGGAGCCACTTCGCGACCCTCCCTTGTCAGTAGCGTCGTAGCAGTGGTTGAAAATTGATGTTCCTATTTCACCTCCCGCCGCGTGTGAAGTGCGAGCAATGAAAAAGTTTTTGAATGCACAGGGCATAGCACCAATCTAAATCCGTCGTCAGCTGTGCCAGATCCATGGGCCTAACGACATGAGCAAGCAGTTCCTGCAGATTTTCCGCTCCTTATTGCATACCACTGTCACGGAGTGCCTGTTGATCAAGAAGTTTTGTGTTGAAGCAACTGACCCTACAGCACAAAGCAAGGCGCACAGGGTCAGCATTCACATTTTTGCAACGTTACAGCTGACGATGGATTTCAATCGGTGCTATGTCCTGTGCATTCAAAAACTTTATCACTGCTCGCAGTTCACACGCGGCGGGAGCTGGAATAGGAACGCCAATCTTCAATCACTGCCACGACACTACTGAGAGAATTAGGGAAGTTCTGCTGGCGCATGCGCCATGTTAGGACCTTACTCTTTCACGTACATGTAGTCGCTTTACGCAACATACGGTTTCCTAGCTATGGGACGCGTGAGAAACTTACTTTCTGGATGCGCCTCGTATATAGACGTAGTGGCTTCTAGTGTTGGACCCCTCCTAACAAATTTTCTGGGTGGGCGCCTGCTTCAGACGCTACGTTTATATATATATATTGTAAAGAAGTTTAATACTGATAGAAAGTGATTGGATATTTTTGGAAAAACGTGTAATAAAGTGGTCTAGATAGACGGTATTTAGTTAAGATTTGTTTTTATATATGGAGTCTTTCGAAATGGAGTGTAGATGTAATTGGTCGAATGCAAGACGCAAGAACACAAAAGTTTAAATGTCTTATGGTTGCAAACTGAGACTTACATTAGACTAAATCACTTGGGAAGTAAGCTGCTGAAATACTGTATTACTTGGAAAAGTGGAACTGAGTTTGTGTTACCATCTACTTCTAAAGGGTTTTGTGAATATTGTATACCAAAGCTTACATGTATTGAGAACTGAGAGTCCTTTCTTTTCTTAAAAAGATAAAGGAAAAAAAGATTAGGAAAAAGCTCCTCCTGATTCGGAACAACAAGAAGATACTTGACATAGTCTGCTCTTGTATTGTATTTTTTTTTAACTCCCAAAGGAAAACTCTGGAAAGTCTTGGAGATTCGCTTTCACTGAAATAACTCAATAGTCAGCGAGAGAGCTTTTCCCACGCATCCTCGCTTTTATAAGCAGGTTGCTTTCGGAAGATTATTGAATCAGCGTGCGCACAGCCAATGCAATGGCTCTATTAGGTAAGAATAAGAATCTGGGTTCAGTTCCTTTTTTTGTAGGACTTCCAAAAAGAGCGAAACTTGGCTATACTGTATATTGGTGTATAGTCTTCTCTAAATAACTCGTCAGCAAATAGACCCATTTAAGCACGATTTTCTTTGATGTAAAATGAACATTGTTTTAATCAGTTCTAGGAAGGACTATAAAGAGAATCACAAAAGTGTACGCGGGTCATTCAATATATAAGTTTTCCTAAGCTATAAAAATTTATTTTTAAAGATACATTTGTAAACTACAAATACATGTGTAGGTGAGTCCTTCCTCCCCTCTTCACATAATCCCCGTTGAGATTCAGGCATGTGTCTCACCGTTGCACCGATTTCTCCAAACCCTTTGCAAAAGATCAGGACTCTAGCACTCTACTCATATTCTCTTTCACTTCTTCATCACCAGTTGTCAGGAGAACACGTTGAACCTGAACTCTTCTTATGTCGAACCTGAACTCTTCTTCAGGGAAACGCAATTCCACATACACGACCTGGTCTCTTCTTAACGATAACGCCCACCCCCACTCAGCACGCAAACAAGACCCAAAATTGAAAAATTAAGGTGCGAACGGCTGCCCCCACTCTCTATACAGCCTCAATTTAGAGCCGAGTTACTTCCATCTTTTTCCGGTATTAAAGTAAAGAAGAATGTGAGGAGAGTCCTAATTTTATGGAAAAGGGTTTGGACAAATAAGTGAAACGGTGAGGCAAATGCCAGACTATCAATGGGGATTATGTGAACAGGCGGGAAAGAACCAATCTATACATACAAATCGACGGTCGTAACCCGATAAGATAAAAGGTCGTAACCCTCCAAAAAATTGAAAATGTGGATTTTTATCTTATTCAGCTCACTATCGGTCAGGCCACAGGTAAGAAAAATATCGTAAGCTTGTATATATATATATGTTATTAAGGCAAATAAACCACTTTTTATACTTGTGACTTGCAAGGATGTAAATGGAATGTAGAGGTTGTTTTTTTTTTTTTTTTTTTTTTTTACTCTCCTGAAAAAAGTTGGAAATGAGGTTTATAACGTTTTACCTTAACACCATGGAATGTACCAGCTACTTTTAAAAAATAAATATTTTACAGCTTAGGGAAACTTATAAAGACCCTATATAAACTTATAACGACCCACGTATTCTATTATTTACGTATTTATTTATTCCCATTTCTAGAAGTTTCAAGGATATGTGCTGCCATGTAACGGCACAATGTCAAAGCTCTAGCATTCTACCGTTATCACCTTTGTTTCAGTAGTAGAAAACGGGGAAACGGGATATGGATAATAACCGTTAACAGTGTAGATGTTTACAGATTGCCTCAATTAACGACTCGGCCTAGAATCGTTGTAGCTATCTATTGCAAAAAAAAAAAAAAAAAAAAAAAAAAATCGATTTTCGCTCAAGGGTCATCGTGTGGAGTGATGGGCATATTAACATTACAATCTTATAAGACCCAGTGGCTTGATCCTAATGAGAATACAACCTTATAATGCCCACTAGCGTGATCCTAAAAACATTATAATCTTATAAGGTCCACTAGCGTAATCCTAATAACATTACTATCTTATAATGCCCACTAGCGTGATACTAATAACATTACAATCTTATAAGCCACACTAGCGTGATACTAATAGCATTATAATCTTATAATGCCCACTAGCGTGATCCTAAAAACATTATAATCTTATAAGGTCCACTAGCGTAATCCTAATAACATTACAATCTTATAATGCCCACTAGCGTAATACTAATAACATTACAATCTTATAATGCCCACTAGCGTGATACTAATAACATTACAAGCTTATAAGCCACACTAGCGTGATACTAATAGCATTATAATCTTATAATGCCCACTAGCGTGATCCTAAAAACATTATAATCTTATAATGCCCACTAGCGTGATCCTAATAACATTACAATCTTATAATGCCCACTAGCGTAATACTAATAACATTACAATCTTATAAGGCCCAATAGCGTGATACTAATAACATTACAATCTTATAAGCCACACTAGCGTGATACTATCATCTATTCCAGGCAACCTGATAGGAAATTCCCCTTCCTCCCACCACTCTCCAGTACGGAGGGGAAAGCAAGCCGTTGACCTTCACAGGGAGGGAAGCTTTTCTAATAAACAGAATCGTGTACACACTAAATTCGTACGTAAATTCGCTCGCACCTGACGGTGAGAACGCACTGCTATTTTTACCTGTCAACGCCAAATAACAAACAATTACTGTTTTTAATTTTTGTCTTTAAGAAAAGTATTTTTTACTATTTATGTATTAAAGCTTTGGCTTTAGTCCTATTTATTAAGGGGCGCGGTGGCTCAGTGGTAGAGCGTTCATCTCCTGTGCTTGGGGTCCATGGCTCGACCCCAGCTCGCGCCGTGTGCACTTTGTGGTGGGCAAGCACCGTGCTTGTGGGCTTTTTCGGTGTTCTCCCGTTTCCTCCCACTTTCTTCATTCCACCATTTCACTCATTTCTCATTATCACCGTCTCCTTTAGCCTAACCGGCATAATCGTGGGACGTTAAACTAAAGATTTCATTTCATTTCATTTTCCTATTTATTAAATTGCATTTCTAGAAATAAGAACCAATTTGTTATATAGTTAATTTCCATCATTGTTTCACTTAAGAATCGGGAGAGAAAGCAAACCAATCCTGTCGACATTCTATCTTTATTTACAATTTCAAGGAAGATAATCTGGCTGTCTGAGTATCGAGTGCGCAGACTATCGACCTGTGCAAATATTGTATGAATTTAGCGTGTGTGGTAACTATATTATATATAGTGTCGGTGAAATTAGTTATATTAAATTGTATTTTGTATCCATTATATTTTGTATAGTTTATATTATCTGAAACACATTTTAGTCCATATTAGATTGTAAATAATTGCGTATTTAGTGTTTTGTGAAGCGACAATTCATGATGCTTACACTAATACTGTTATAGAACATGAGCCCGGGAAAGCTTTATGAAGTAGTGAGAAGCGTTGCATTTTGAATATATTCCATGCTTTAAGAGAGCAACACCCTAATTTAACTGTTGAAGAATTTGCCGACATGACTGGGAAACAGATAAGTGTAGGAAAGGCAACTGTTTATAGAAGTAGGCGGGAGGCTAAATTTAATAGAAAATAAATTAAGTCCCAAAAATACGCGTACAAGTATTTCCCCTCTCGGAAAACTATGACGACTTCACGAAATCGGCAATTCGATCAAAGGTACACCAGGTCTTTTCCCGTAATGAATTGTCAACGTTAAATAAAATTCTGATAGCTATAAATACCGATGATGAAGTGCCCTGCTTTTCTCACTCAACTCTCCATAGACTGTTGAAAATAATGAAATTCAAGTATGTATAGCGCAATAAAAGGTCTGTTGTAGTAGATAGGGATGCCATAGTATTATGGAGGAGAAAATATCTCCGTTTAATTAAGAAGTACAGAGCAGCGGGTAGGAAAACCTACTATCTTAATGAGACACGGGTAAATGTTTCTCATACCGTGTCAAGAGTAATGGTAGATGAAACTGAATTCTAGTAAACAAGCCTTTCTTTTTGGACTCTCCACTGGACTTAAAAACCCAACCAGTAAAGGTAAAATGTTACCTTGGTTTCAAAACACCCACATCTAGAACCCAACTGCGTGATAGTCATGGATAACGCATCTTATCACACTGTAAAGGTAGATCGGGTTCCCACCATGTCTTGGACAAAAAATAAAATAAAAGAATGGCTTCAAAATAAAAGCATTTCTTATGACGATACGTTCGTTAAAACTGAGTTAATTAGTCTTATACCTCCTGCAGCCAAAAGTGAATGCTACAAGTATAAAGTGGACAAAATGGAGGCCTCTTCAGGTAGGGAAGTTTTCAGAATACCCCCTACTACTGTACATTTAATCCAATTGAACTGATTTGGAGTCAAGTAAAGGGACATTTGGCACGAAACAATAAACGTTTTACACTTAGTGAAGTGAATACTCTTTTGGAGGAAGGGTTAGAAATCATAACAAGTGAAAAGTGGAAAGATTGTGTGCAACATGTAGTGGAGATGGGAGAAACGAAATACTGAAAACTCTACAGGATAACTGACGAAGTTACAGAAAAATCGTTATTAACCTTGGAGACAACAGTGACGACTCTGGCGAGAGTGGCCTAAGTATGAATACAGAACCTCTGGAGAGCAGAAACTAATACTAATACATTTTACTCAGTATTATTTGTCCTTTCGTGTGTATTTATATATGTTGATTTTATAGAGGATTTGAGGTCAATGCAAGTCAGCACCCATCAATTGCATTGACCTCCAGACAAGAGTTCTATGAGAACTAAAAACTTTTGTTGGGGCCGTGGTTGCTCCGTGGTAGAGCGTTCATCTCTGGGGCACTGCGATACGTAGAACTAAAAGATTTCATTTCATTTGCAAACTTCTGTTACTCTCAATCCCCCACAACGGTCGTCAGCACTATTGACAACTCCGTTTTTATTAAAATAGTTAAGTAACAATTCAAAAGTCAACCACCATCACATCAGGTGCACGTACGAAGAGAAAAACGTAGGAAAATGATTTCATTGAAATATAATCAATAGAAACCAGGGCATTTGCCTGAGTCGAGGCGCCCGGGGCGAGACGCATTTATTGACTACTATCAGTGTTTATACATATGGTTATTTTTCTTCTGGTTCTTTTTAATGTAAGAACACATGTATATAAGAGAGGAAACAAGAAGTGTTTTATTATTATTATTATTATTATTATTATTATTATTATTATTATTATTATTATTATTATTATTGTTTCAGGTTCTATTGTTATTATCTTAACGCACTAATAATTTACCCATACATATTGTACTTGGTTTCCGATTTTATATTATGAAATGAATGTATGAAAGCAGTAAATACCAATTCAATTACCAACCCTGACATCTCTTGCCATTCCAACATTATGTCACAACCCCGACTGCCAAAAAAGAAGGAAAATAACAATACAACTGTTCAATAAAATTTCCATTAAAATGACACATTTGCTACTTACTCACTAATGCAGGTAAATGTAATTAAGTGTTTTAAAATACGCAGTGTTATTATGAAAGTTGTAATTTATTATTAGGCCTAGACATATTTAGATACACTCTATACCTCCGTGTGCAGGGGCTGATGGTGGAAGACGAAACACTAACATTCACCTGTCCTTGAGCGTGGTGGGGGAAGAAACTTCTTTTTCCTATCCGCTTATGTGAAACAGAATAACAACATTACAATCTTATAAGCCCCACTAGTGTGATCCTAATAACATTACAATCTTATAAGGCTCACTAGTGTGATCCTAATAATATTATTATTTTTTAAGGCCCACTTACATGATTCATTGTAAGTTGACAAGAAAATATGTACTATTTTGTGCTAAGATAGGTCTGAGTAGATGATCCATTAGTTTCGTAACTTATGATGTGACCCAATTTATAATGTTTCTACAGAGCACAACAGAAAACTCTCCTATATTTCACTGTGTCACTAGTGATAATGACTTTTCCAGATGCATATACGTTGCCATTTCAGTTATCATCATTGACGTAGGTTGGGGGCGCATCATGTGTTCACTGTTGAGTCACCTGTATACAAAACAACGATCTGTAATTATTAAGGAGGGGACTTTTTTGAACACACTTCGAGTTTAATTGCCATGATATGGTCACAAGGACGGAAAAAAATATTGCTTTGGGTTGAAAATTTACGGGCTACATGGTCAGCAGTAAAATTAAAACCAGCTCGATGATTACTGAGGGTTTACGGTGAGGTGGATTTTTCTCGGGCAATTTTCTCAAAAGCGCTTTAATTGATTACGTTTGTATTTTATAAATAACCTTACAACGGGGGTGCATGTAATCGCGAGTTCACGATTCCGAACTTCCCAAAAGTTAGTAACCCAAAGTACATTTATAGACCTTCTCACTAAAACTATAGTTCCTTAACAGGGAAATGGTTGTTGTAGCATGAACATTCGATTTTACACTTGATCTGTACTCTTTGTCTTATAAAATAAATAATCTAGTTCTATCATCTTTTTCTGAAATTATAGGTGGAGGTATTTTATAATTACTTATCGTCTTTTCGGGTACAGAATAATGGAGGGCACAGTGGCTCAGAGGTAGAGCTCTTACCTCTGGTATGTGGTGCTTCTGGTTCGATCCCCGGCTAAGTGAGTTTGTGTTGGACAACATCGTGTTCGTGGGTTTTTTCAGGGTACTCCCGTTTCTCCCATATTCTCATTCCACCAATTCTTCCATCATCTTTAAGTTGCTTTAAGGTTAGTGTAAAGGGACAAGTTTTGCTGATAGATGTCACTACAGTCTTCGTATCTCTCCCATGTATTTTTTACCTTTCATGAAAATTTACAATTTCTCTTACAAACTTCAACCTAGAGACTACAAATTTTTACAGAATGAATTTCATAACCTATTAAAGGGAACAGTCCGTGCCGATTTTTTATTTAGAATTTTCTTCACAGTTGAAACAGTTCCATTGTTAAAGGTTTGGGTATTTATTTCAACAATCAAGCCATTTCAACAATGAAGAAAATTTTAAATAAAAAATTGGCACGGATTGTTCCCTTTAATAGGTTATGAAGTTCCTTCTCTAGAAATTTGAAGTCTCTAGGTTGAAATTTGTAAGAGAAATTATAAATTTTCGTGAAAGGTAAAAAATACATGGGAAAGATACGAAGACTGTAGTGCCATCTATCGGGAAAACTTGTCCCTTTAAACCAACCTTAACCGCCGGTCTCCCTTAACCTAAAGGCCATAAGGGACGTTAAACTGTAATATTTCATTGGTGCAGAATAATATCCGTTCAATATTACATAGACGAAGTGGCTTGTAGCATTGGACCCCCCTTCAAAACTTGAACCCCTCCCAACAGAAATTTCTGGGTGCGCGCCTGCCGTACAATATAATACAAATCCTTTTCTTCAAACAAATCCAAACAGGGTAGTATACTACTTGTCGGGGTGTTTTTGTTTCTTCTTTTTAGAACGACTCACACGATTTTATTCTTATTTCATAAATATATCTACGATATAGCAGAACTTATATACAGAAAATATCACTACGGACAATTTCCCTTGCAGCACAAATAGTGGGAAACGTTAGTCAATTGATCCTATTTTGTAACTGGACGCTCTTCCGAGCATTTGACAACGGATTCAATTCCCAACGTGTAATTCCCACGAAATAAATAAAAGTTGCGGTTACACCTGGGACATAAGGTTGAAACTGTTGGATAAATAACGAGAAATTGTTGGTTGGCAAACGTTCACTTTAAACCAGTAGTTCTCAACGTTGTTTACCTGCTGCCCGCATTCATGGACTTTGCATACTACACGCCCCTCTCCCTCCTCTTTGTCGCTCGTTGATCTGATCGCTTTTGCGATTTCAGATGTACACTCATGTCCAAAATGATTATCGCATATCTATAACTGTCTTCTTGTAAGTAAATAATTTGATAATGATTTTGCAGGGCACTTTTAATACTGATACTATGTGTATAATCGGGAAATGTATTTTTTGTGGTAAATTTCATAGGAAAAGAATACGAAAATTAGAATGAATAAAACAAAATGTTGCTAAATGGACAAGAAAGTTTTATTTTCGCTTTGTTGTTCTTATTTACTGCTCTTTTGACACGGAAATTGCCACATACATGTCTTTGCCGATTATACACATACTAACATTACAAGAAATACCGGGAGAATTCGTTATCAAATAATATTCCTATAACAACATATTTATGGACGTGCGACAATAATTTTGGACATTAGTGTACATTGTTTTCCCAAATAATAATAATAATAATAATAATAATAATAATAATAATAATAATAATAATAATAATAATAATAATAATAATAATAATATAATTCTCACCAATTGACGTTTCTTTCCACAAAACTTCTACATATTTATTATTATTATTATTATTATTATTATTATTATTATTATTATTATTATTATTATTATTATTATTATTATTATTATTATTATTACAACAATACCGTGTGTAAACACGAAAGTAAGGCGGTTTGTATCTGAATACTAAAAACTAGTTGACTGCTGACCTCGGTAGTCGTGAAGTCTAGGAATATAGGGGTCGTTCACGAGGTACTGGGTTTGAGTTCCAGAGAAGGAAGGATCCGGCTCGAGCCAAAAATTATTAAAAGTTAGAGGGCGCCGGCAAACATGTTCAAAACTGCTCAGCCCAGATTTAGGATTGTCAACGACAAGAGTTCATTCACTATTGAGCTAGCCAACAGCTCACCCAACCAAGCCGGCTCGAGCCGATGGCTCACCTGAGCCGAGTCAGTGCCTCATCTCAACCCAGGCGGCTCGAGCTGGTCGCTTAGTTGAACCGGGCTTCTGCTTGGGCTCAAAACTTCGACCGTACAGGTCTCAACATTGATGGTAAGAACTACAATATATACTTATATTGGTGCTCACGACATTTGAGGCTGTCTCGTTATAAAAATCTATTGCCATATTGTTAATCGAGACGAGACGAGATGCCAGCAATGTTCCTTTCGTGAGCAACACAAAAAATATTCCATATTACTGTTTACATCTCTCATAGCTTTCGCTTTCCAGTCTAGTCAGACCATAATTTCAAAACGAGTTAAAACGAGCTAATCAAGCGACCCATTGATAAAACTTGACTCGACACTCGACCTTAAAACAGTGACTCGGCTCGGAACTCGACTCTAGAACATTATCTTTGACTCGACTCGAATTCGCTTCGAGTTTCGAGTCGAGTTTAGTTTTAACTCGATTAATGCCCTTCCCTATTGACAATAATGTGCCGTTCCCATGCCGTGGTTCACGAAGTTCCTTTTCAGACTTTGACATCGAAAGTTCATTGAGTTGTCTGTTTTTCTTAATTCACACATGACCTGCCATGCCTGTGCCCTTCCTATGCTGTGCTCCGACAGGCCGCCTTGAAGAGAAACCAGTTCGCTCGTGGCACGTCGGTCGCTCGATCCTCCGTCTTTCTTCAGAAGACATGAAACACACGAACAATGTGTTCCTCCTTGCAATCAATTTTATTAAATTGTAGAAAGCAGCAGCGGCACGGCACGGCACGGCACGACATGGCATGTGTGAATCAGAGTTGCCAACTGACCCTATTCTGTCGGGACTGTACCGATTTCTGACTTATTTGTCCCACGTCCTGATCGGACACTCGTCGGGACGCATATTGTTCCGATTTATCAATTGCAAAATTAATTAATATTTTATTGAGATATTTTTACAAAGGTATTCTTTTGCAGCACAGTTTTATGTATAGAATCAATTTAACAAATTTGCGTTTTAATTTGACTCATAAAAATAGCAGCTTATCTTTAATTTGTAATTATTCCCTGATTGATAATCCAGCTGACTGATAATCCAGTTGACTTGATAATCCAGCTGATTGTGATGATAATTTATCTATTCCATGAAGCCCTAAAAATATTCCATGCAGCGATCAAAGCCAAGCTTTCTATATAGATTTTTTAAAAAATGTTATTTACGTTAAATTACAATTGTTTTGGTTTGAATTTGTTGTATGATGATAGCCAAAAAATAAGATATGATTTTACTAATGCTTTTTGTTAGTAATTCCTTAACAATGTTATGCACTCATTTGTGATATAAAAAAAAAAAGTTTTTCTCTCTAAACTTTGTTTATATTAAATAAATAATAGTTGTTTTGGTTTGAATTCGCTGCATATATTTATTGCTTATACATCCCAGTAAGCAAGCACATCTACAATAAGTCTGTTTCCTCTTAATTTCCCTTGATAGACTTAAAATTACAAATCTTCTCTGTGTATGGCTTTCCCAAGTGTAAATTTTAAGTCATGCTTGGAGTCCTGATAGCTTAGACACATAAACCTGTGTATGTTTAGACCAGATGAAAGAATGAAGGCTGCGCAAGAATGTTTGCGCGTTAGACTTAGCCTTAGAGGTTCTCTCTGTGTATGGCTTTGTCAAGTGTAAATTTCAAGTCATGCTTGAAGTCCTAATAGCTTAGACATATAAACCTGTGTATGTTTAGACCAGATGAAAGAATGAAGGCTGCGCAAGAATGTTTGCGCGTTAGACTTAGCCTTAGAGGTTCTCTCTGTGTATGGCTTTGTCAAGTGTAAATTTCAAGTCATGCTTGGAGTCCTAATAGCTTAGACATAAACCTGTGTATGTTTAGACCAGATGAAAGAATGAAGGCTGCGCAAGAATTTTTGCGCGTTAGACTTAGCCTTAGAGGTTCTCTCTGTGTATGGCTTTGTCAAGTGTAAATTTCAAGTCATGCTTGGAGTCCTAATAGCTTAGACATATAAACCTGTGTATGTTTAGACCAGATGAAAGAATGAAGGCTGCGCAAGAATGTTTGCGCGTTAGACTTAGCCTTAGAGGTTCTCTCTGTGTATGGCTTTGTCAAGTGTAAATTTCAAGTCATGCTTGGAGTCCTAATAGCTTAGACATAAACCTGTGTATGTTTAGACCAGATGAAAGAATGAAGGCTGCGCAAGAATTTTTGCGCGTTAGACTTAGCCTTAGAGGTTCTCTCTGTGTATGGCTTTGTCAAGTGTAAATTTCAAGTCATGCTTGGAGTCCTAATAGCTTAGACATATAAACCTGTGTATGTTTAAACCAGATGAAAGAATGAAGGCTGCGCAAGAATGTTTGCGCGTTAGACTTAACCTTAGAGGTTCTCTCTGTGTATGGCATTGTCACGTATAAATTTCAAGTCATGCTTGACAAATGTATCAATTGAAACGAATTTTAAGGCTAACCCTATATTATGTATTATTGTCAAGTCTGTAACAAGCTTGCAATCGAGGAATTAGCGAGTTTGCTATAGCCTTGGTTACGTCTGCAGCTGCGTAAATGCAAACTTGTGCAAGACTACAGACTTAGCCTTGAAGGTTTCAGTAAGGTTATTAAAAGTCTAGAATGCTATTAGGGTATAGTGATGAGCAGTGGGTTGAAAAATTAAAAAAAAAAATAAAGTGTTGCATTCATTAGGTTTGTGTTATTCAGTTGATTATTTACATTGTTTTCAACTACTCGCCGTACGAGCAGTCGTCTCCGCGGAGGGGGGCGCTCCAACACTGATTCTCCAGTCCCGATTTTTTCTTAAGGAAAGTTGGCAATCCTGGTGTGAATGTTTGCGACCGTGACACGGACGGAGTATGGCAAGGGTACGGCATGAGCATGGCACCCTATGTGTGAATCAAACTTCAATAGCTATTTTGTGCTCGTACGCTATTTCATTTAACGTCTCTTTGTTATAACACTTGTAATAGTATTTGTAATTAACGATCGTATAGTATATTTCTGCATATAAGACGAGGTTTTTTGCTGCAATTTTGTGCCCAAATATTTTGGAGTCGTCTTGCTTTCGCGACATATAACCTGGAGTTTTTCTTTACCGAACATAATAAAGAGTTTCCATTGAGCTGTAATTTTACTCTCTTCCCCGCCTACCACTTTAGTCTTGAACGTTCGCAGATTTAGTGGGACCTTCCAGCGAGGAATACTAAGTGAGGTCTTTATCTGATTTTATTTTTAGTATACTTTTGCACTGTTTCGAAAATTTGTCCAGTATGTACTGTATAGATTTTTAGGATAATTTGTTCCAAAAGTGGAAGTCTGTCTTGAACTTGGATTCATCTTGGATTTATATATATATATATATATATATATATATATATATATATATATATATATATATATATATATATATATATATATATATATATATATATATATATATATATATATACGAGGTGTACACCAAAATTACGTATCATTTTGTTCTAAAGTGCGAAATTTTGTGATTTCAGGAAGGCAACTACGGTATCGTAGACCTCCATCCTTCGTCTCTGACCAGTGTAGGTTTTGTTTACTAGGTGGTAATAGTTCACTCACAGTGACTGAACGAATAAGACGTGTTTCTGATACTGCCTGGGAACATTAAATTTTCAGTTGAAGAGCAACGGATAATTATGAAATTCCTCGCCTTAGCTGGACGTTGTGCAGCCGATATTACTATCCATTCTCATAGAGAACACTGTTAGGAACTGAGTGCGCGAATTTAAAGCAGGACGAACGAGTGTGAAAAATGAGCAGAGGTCTGGACGTCCAAAAACAGCGTTAACATTGTCCGTGTTGAAAATTCCATCATGGAAGACAAGCGTGTCACAATGCAGGAAATTTGTGATAAACTGGGGCTAATAATGGGAGCAGTAGAACGAATAATTACAAACCAACTGGGCCTTAAAGAAGTCTCTTCTCGTTGGGTTTCACGAATGCTTAATAACGATCATAAAGAGGAAATGCTTCTATTAAGTATTGGAAATATGACACGCTTCACAATAGAGAGACACAATTTCTTGGAAAGTGTTGTGACAATGGATGAATCACCGACTCCAATATTCAACCTAAAAACAGAAAGACAGTCGAGGCAATAGAGTGGAAACACACAAATTTTCCACCCTCTCCCCCAAAAATTTGTTAGATAGCATCCAATGAGAAAGTGCTGTACGCTCTTCTGGGATCCCCAGGGATTCTGTCTCATTCCGTTCCGAAAGGTCATACAATTGCGGATGAGTAATTTCATACACTTTTGGATACAGAAGTTTTCTCAAAATTGACTGAGGAACGACCACAAATGACAAACGCCGATTTCATCTTCCACATGGACAATTAACCGCTACACCGTGCTAATGTTGTGATCTCATTTTAGGCTGACCACAGCATTGAAGTTATGTTATACTCAACCTACTCATCCAGATTTAGCTTCACGTGACTTCTGGTTGTTCCTAGACTTCAAGGATTCTCTTCGTGGACACCATTTTGCCAGATCATCACTGGGAAGTACTATTTTTCAGTGTCTAAAACATAGCCCTACCCCAAAAAGGACTATGCCACTTGCTACAAAAAATGGACGGAACGATGACTGTGTATCAATAAAAAGGAAGAGTTTGTTGAGAAATAGACACAAGCTAGTTTCCTGTATTTCCTTGTTGTTGGAAATTAGAACGAAACAGCATATACTTTTGATGTGGATCTCGTATATACAGTATTTTTTCTGTCAGTAGTTTCTCTTCCCTTGCTCGCCTTTCACATTTTCCAGGTTGTAAACCATTGTATAAACTATATTGGGTACATGCATTTTTCAACTTTATTTTTCAGTTCTCAATCCCCCACCACACTGACCAATAGCAAACCAAATGTGCTGCTACAATTACTGGTATGGATGGATTTTGTACGGAACATTTTCTTGCTATTTTATAAAGAAATATTTCATTATCGTTTGATTAGGCATAGGACTATTCCTTTCCGAAGAACCCAGATAAACTATTTTACTGAGTGTTCAGTTTTTTTCGAATGTACTTGCAATTTTCCGAACATTTATTAATTGTAAATTTTCTCATATTTCATTAAATAAATATTTCAGAAATAAATCTACTATATAGTATAATATATGATTTAATTTAAGAAGAAATAGGAGCACGATAACTTAGTTTGGAGGCCCGTACCTTTTACTTGGGATGTGCGAGGCACGTTCGGAAAGTAACCTCCGATTGGTCACTAAGCGTGAAGTAGTGGGGGCAGTGCTACCATCTTAACATAGATGTGCGCGATAGATCAGTCTGCATCCAGCCGTGGTAGAGTAAGGTTGTCTGATCACAAGTTCACCCTGTAGCGTGAAGTAGTGGTGGCAGTGATACTATCTTTACACAGATGTACGCGATAAATTAGTCTGCATCCAGCCGTGGTAGAGTAAGGTTGTCTGATCACAAGTTCACCCTGTAGCGTGAAGTAGTGGTGGCAGTGATACTATCTTTACATAGATGTACGCGATAGATTAGTCTGCATCCAGCCGTGGTAGAGTAAAGCTGTCTGATCACAAGTGCCACTGTAGCGTGAAGTAGTGGTGGCAGTGATACTATCTTTACACAGATGTACGCGATAGATCAGTCTGCATCCAGCCGTGGTAGAGTAAGGTTGTCTGATCACAAGTTCCACTGTAGCGTGAAGTAGTGGTGGCAGTGATACTATCTTTACACAGATGTGCGCGATAGATCAGTCTGGATCCAGTCGTGGTAGAGTAAGGTTGTCTGATCACAAGTTCCACTGTAGCGTGAAGTAGTGGTGGCAGTGATACTATCTTTACACAGATTTGCGCGATAGATCAGTCTGCATCCAGCCGTGGTAGAGTAAGGTTGTCTGATCACAAGTTCCACTGTAGCGTAAAGTAGTGGTGGCAGTGCTACCATCTTTACATAGATGTGCGAGATAGATCAGTCTGCATCCAGCCGTGGTAGAGTAAAGTTGTCTGATCACAAGTTCACTCTGTAGCGTGAAGTAGTGGTGGCAGTGATACTATCTTTACACAGATGTGCACGATAGATCAGTCTGCATCCAGCCGTGGTAGAGTAAGGTTGTCTGATCGCAAGTTCCACTGTAGCGTGAAGTAGTGGTGGCAGTGATACTATCTTTACACAGATGTGCGCGATAGATCAGTCTGCATCCAGCCGTGGTAAAGTAAGATTGTCTGATTACTAGTTCCATTGTAGCGTCTCAAAATGTTGTGCTGTAATAGAAACCCACGCCAAGTGCGAGGTGTGACCTGTTATACGTTTTCTTACGGCAAAACAATATTCGGCATTAGCTGTTCATTGTATGTGCCGTGTATGAACCAAGTGTGATGAGTGAATGAGTTGTTCGTGAATGGGTTCGTTCATTTAAAAGTGGACGAACGAACATTCATGACGAAGGGAGGAGTGTCAGGTCATTAGTGGTTACTGATGATCTCGTTCAGAAAATTGATGGTAAAGTTCGTGAAAATCGACGTTTCACAGTCTCGAAGCTTTCCGAGATAAAATAACACTCAATGGTCTGCGCCTATAAAAGTTCTATGACGAATTGCTGAAAGATGCGATTGCAGGCTGGCTCAAGGCCAAAGATATGATAAGTGCTTGAGTGTTTATAGAACCTATGTTGAAAAATAGAGCAAAACAGTAGTTTCAGATGTATATAATAGATTCTTTTTATTTACTTTGGTGTTTCTTTTTTAACCATTCGGAGGTTACTTTCCGAACAGCCATAGTAAAAATTGCTTGTACACTATAGCAGAACTGAGAATCTTTCTTTGGTATATTTAAACTGTTAATACATTATAACTGAGTACTTCACAGAAAGATTAAAATTTTATACGATTGTCTCACACAAGCAGAATGATTAAGGTCAAAGTTAAGAAAGTCTCTTAATGATTTATTTACATGATCGAAGACCTTGGAACGCCTGTCGTAGAAGTTGGAATGAAAAAGTTATGTGATGTTTCTCTCTCATTCTTCAGTGAAACTTTCAATTATAGACATGCCATTGACAAGATGAAGGCCTATATATTTTCATCATACTGATCAATACATTGATTACAATTTCGTAACAATGCATAAGATACTTAATTGAAGAAAGCTAAGGCAGGGTTCTACTGTTCCATGTGACAAGCATTTATGGGTGTGTTTCCATGTCTACCTCGTTGTTCCACGAAGATTTTCGTAAATATTGCTATAGAAGTAATGTCTGATTTTCATTATACTTATCATGAGTTTCTTTTGAGGTTTCACAATCAGACCTATTGATTACGGTATCAATAGATCAAAGATACTTAGAAGAAGGAAGACAAAGAGAAAATGAACCGTAACTTGGAAGATAGGTAATTCTAAAAATATGATCGACCATGATAATTTTCTTTTTTAAAAGTTCTTGGTCTGTTATCTCTGGAGCTTACTAATTATCACTATTCCTTAGCGTTGAAATTAGTCAAATACGAGAGGGTAACTGAGTTTAACGTAATCAAATCTAACGTAAGTGTGCTCTGCAAAATAACGTTCGTAAAAGTTTTCCGTTTTTATTTATCGAAACGGTGTCGTATATGCTTAAGAGTTCGATTAGCGTATTTTTTTATTTCATATTTTACGTACAATAAATAAATGAATAAATAAAAACAATATAAATAATTCAATATATAAATGCAGTACTCGAAAAATAAGACTAAAGCATGGAACAAACTTGATGGCTTGTGGTCTAAGCGAATGAATGAAAAGCTGTGACGTGACGTTGCCAGTGTTGCCAACAGTAGACCAAGTGCAGTCGCTAGATAGATACAAGAAAATTACTAATTTTTTGTCAAATGAAATTGCAGATCGCTACATTTGTCGCTGAACAAGAAATTAATAAGCAAACATACGATAACAGGTCTATTACACGTAAAAAGATACCCATCTATTCAGAGTCCGAAAAAACCTTAAATCTTTCAACATACTTCGCTTTCGTAGCACTTGAAGTGGAGAATTGGGGTGATACGAGGCTGTTTGCAGTCGTTATACTAATTAATTTAATTATTTCTTGTTAAAGTTTGTAGTTTGAATACTTTTGTTCAAATGATTTTAAGAAATGATGTACTTTTAAAATAACATTTAGCACAGCTAGCCCAATTCTATTACCCAATTCGGATTTCATTGTGCTCACATTATTAAATGCTTGTTTCATTTCTGCATTCGATCGTGGCAAAGAGAAGCTGTAAATACACAATTACACAAATCGCCGAATGAGTTATATGCCCAGTATCATGGTATTTGTTTACTTCTATCCAAAATAGCAGAGTATCTTCTGTGTTCTCCAATTCTAAATTACCGATATTACACTACTGTTGAATAATCTTGTCTCAATTTATTAAAGGAACTTTTTTCATTATTACGACTATTTTGCAGCAGGTAATCGTCAAAATTATGTTTTGTTTAATAGGTCGCGCCTGTTTTTTGTCGCCAGAAAGCACGGAAAGTCGTTGGAGCTAGCCACAAAGTCAGTATATTGGCAACACTGGATGTTATCATATGGTGACGAGTGTAGCTAAGCAGACGCACTACAGCGCTAGCAGGTGATAGATAGACTATATGAATGTGTACAAAGAAAACATTTATTTATTATGACAGAATCAATGTAAAAAATATTAGAAAATAAAAGATGTTGTGGAAATGAATAATCTATTGCTGGAAAGATAGCTGATACAAGATTATGTTGTATTGATTATTTTATCGCCTCCATGTAATAATAATATCGTTACATCATAATTTAACGACTAATGAAAAGGAATCGACGGCAGAAGTAAATTATAGACCAGATGAACTTAGTTACATGATTATACATAGGTACAATATTGAAGAAATTTACAAGCACCAACTGTTCTACATTTTAGTAATTTTCAGATTAGCATTTCTATTTTTCTTTTTTTTGGGGGGAGGGGGGTTAAAGAAGAGGACTACTAAGTTCACGAGGGATCACATTTTTAAGTTTACGATAGAATTGTTTTTCCGAATTTTTCCGAAGCTTCGTATGAGGATTTACTCACAGCGACATCATTTTGTTCCGCTTAATTACCCAATCGATTAGTGTATGTCTCATTATTGAATTTATTTTCGTTGAAGAATAATATAATAGAATTTAACTTTTGTGTACAGTGAGTAATCATCCACACAAAATGTATAAAGATACATTTCCTTTCTTTAAGATCCTTTACTTTTGCTTTCTATAAATGTATAAAGATATTATTGTAAAGATATTATCATATAATAGATCCAGTGACGTAACAAAGGGGGAGAAGGAGAAACGGTACTTGTGCCCCGGACGTCGGATTGGATGGGAGCAAAACTAAGCAAATATTTATTTTCACTATAAGGCAAGGAAAGGAGCTTTAACAAGCTAAAGATCATTTAAAAAAAAAAAAAAATACCTCAGAAACTCAACAGGACACGAAACACTCACCAACTTTAGGATCTTATCCATAAAGTATAAGTTAGCTTTAAAGCTATCTTTTGAGGACATTGTAAAAACTTTTGCAACCAAAAGAACTAGCAAAGTTAAATTTTAGTTCTAGTTTTTTTTTTTTTTTTTCATTTGACTTACATCGATTTATGAGATTCGCAAAATGTCCGAGTATAATACTCGAGACAACAGCTTGACTGTTTGTCATAATTAAATATTATATTCTAAAGCAACAGACTGTTAATTCATTCTATACCTATGCACATCCCGATATAATTCCAAAAAACATTGAGATTTGCAGTCATTATGATAAGATTATACAAATATTTCAAGCACGCTACTCTCAGATTATTTGGCAATCAAGTACTAATTAGTTTGGTGTTTTATCTTGTACTAAAAATTAAATTATGTACAAAACTAAAATCGAGCTGTACAGGAGAATTACTCTGTCATACCAATATCAGGTGTAGTCGGGGACCGTTTTGGTTTAGTTGTCAGATGGGGCGGGCGCTAGGGGGAGTTCTTATCCCGGTCGACAACTAGCCTAGATACGTCGCTGAATCGACAGTGGCGGCTATAGCATACAGACCAGGTAGGCACGAGCCTACCCAAAAATTTTGAAAAATATATATACGCTAAAAGATACAATAAAGAGTAAATATATTTTCAACTATTTACACAGTATTAATGATATTAATTATTTAAGAGATAGAATCAACCACTACTGTGAAAGTAATTTCCTACTGTCATTAATCAATCAAATGTGTATATGTATTCATAAGCGAGGGAGTGGGCCTATCCAAATTTAAAATCCTGAAGCCGCCCAGTTGTGAACAGGTCAATCAATCTTTCAGTTTAACGCCCCTCGATTATACCCTTTAGGCTAAGAGAGACGATGATTAAGAAAAGTGAATGATTATGGAAGAATTTGGTGGAAAGAGAATGTTGGAGGAAACAGGAATGCCCGAGAAAACCCACTGACTATCTCAAAATAGAAATGAAAAAAAAATTAAATCACTTAAAAAGAAACTTCCTTAATGTCGTGTTCTCCTTTCTACTCATCTTTATTTGATGGCCCTTTCCCCCTTTTGCTACTTAAAACTTCAGAAGATAAACAATCGCTTTGAGAAAAAGATCAGAAATGGGTTACAATTTAATTGCAGGAATGGGAATCTAGTAGAGGGTGAACGTGGTGCCAAGAAACGGAGAAGAAGAATCCTCCCAAATGTATAGAACCTTCCAACTTCTCCCTAAACACTGGAAGGAACTCATTTCAGAAAATGAGATCTTCCGCCCGTACGTCACCTCCCCTCCCCCTCCGGAATACGAGCCTCGGTATACTCTCATTATTTCTTCTTCTCACTGGTCTTTCTTTTGTCTTCTGAGCCTCCAACCACTTTTTCCCAGTGACCTGAAACCAAAACTCTTCACTCTCTGCTGGGCCGCTGTGAGACCATCTATTATGAAATGTCTAATGGAAACATTTAAACCGAATGGCGTTTGCTTAAAGCTATTTTAACAAATGGAATCCGAGCTACTTTTTAAATATTTTTGTAACTTACGATCTGAACGGGTAAATGGTTTTCAGCTCTACGAAATTTAACATTTGTTACCTCATTACATTTTCTTCAATTAAGAAAAAATACAATGCAGCGGTTTTGCTTCTTTATTCATTACATTAATTCTCCTATGGAAGAGAAGTGAGAATCGATTAATCATAACTGTACGAGGCATTTATAGAAAGTAATAAATAAATATGTTAGTGATGGCAACACTGACTTCGACCTTGCTGAGTAGCTTGAAGCCCACGCTTATGTTCTGTAATCTAAACGAGAGGCGAGATTAATGAAAGTGAATTGTTATGAAGGGAGAAACTGGAATGAAAATGTAGAAGGAAACGGGAAAATCCAGAGAAAACCCACATACATAATGTTGTCCACCGCGTATTCACATGACCTCGGCTCGAATCAGACACCCCTTGTACTAGACGTGAGAATTGATTTGAGTTGAGTTGATTTTGAGTTTAACGTCTCTTTCAGCAGCGAGGCTATACGAGACATGGACCTACTGATTAACGTGGAATCCGAACCACATGAGCTTCCGCCGGGAATCGAACCCGGGTCTCCCACGCCAAAGGCGCGTATGCTAACCCCTTAGCCACGGAGGAGCTCTAGAGGTGAGAAGTCTGCCACTGAGCCACCATGTCTTCTCATAGTAAATGACAATTTTGATATGATCTTGAAGCTTTGCTGCCGTCTACTATTAATCCAATGTTCTCGGGATTGCTGCTAGAGTGAGTGTTGCTGTGCTGAGCTTCCGTTACCATACAGCGGCAACATCTTCAGAGTTCTGAAGATGTTGCCGCTGTATGGTAACGAAAGCTCAGCACAGCAACACTCACTCTGGCAGCAATCCCGAGAACATTGAATTAATTGACAAAAGAGTTTGTGTCACTGCGAAATTAAAATACCGTTAATTTTGCAATATTTATGTGATATCTTCAAATAGATAAAAGATAATAGGTCACCTAATAGTCACCTAATAGCTTTTTGTTTGCTGTTATTTAGAAACGCGAAAATAAATGCCAATTTTCGAAATGGGGGGAAATCGAAAGCAGATAATTGAGTCGTGATAGCGGTATCTCACGCAAAATAATACTGTCTAGGGAGATCTTGTTCCACTTTTCGATTATATTTTATCTATTTGAAGATATCACATAATTACTGTAAAATTAGCGGTATTTTAATTTCGCAGTGAGGAGGCCTCTTAAAATGCGTTTTCAAGCACCGAAGCTACGTAAGATGGGGACGTGCAATTTAAAATGAGGTCCGAATCGTAAATATTTCCATCGGGAATCGGTTTCAGATATCCAGAAGAAAAAGGAGAAGACGCTAATGAGTTAACCATGAGTAAACTCATCAAATACT
The DNA here is from genome assembly GCF_964235325.1 of Thermobia domestica. Classification (NCBI taxonomy): domain Eukaryota; kingdom Metazoa; phylum Arthropoda; class Insecta; order Zygentoma; family Lepismatidae; genus Thermobia; species Thermobia domestica. Next base: position 252,824,338 of record NC_137461.1, read on the forward strand.
AGTTCAATGTGGATTGTTTGATTTTGTGCTTTTATATCTGTATAGAACACCAAGCTAATTCTCAGAAGTCCTTCACATAATAGCAATATTTCCGCTCTAGAATAGTCATTATAGATAAGAAAATAGGATCATGTCATCGAAATAAATATAAAAAACTGACGTAATTTATAAATTCTTACGCATGACGAGAATGCAAATGAGTATATGCTCTCTACCACATTTCAACGTTAGCCAGAAAAAAAGCAAGAAGGAAAGGCTAAAAGAAGAATAGAATACCCCGGTAATCCAAATGACGGCTAAGCCTATATTAAATACACTTCATGTAGTTTACAAGATAACATATAAACTAATCGCTATTTACATATTCACAATAAATCAATGCTTTTACAATACTTGGGGAAAGTTTTCTATAAGTTTATGCAACATGTAAATAAACACTTCTTTTAAAAAAGTTTAAATAAAATTATTATTTATAAATAAAGAGGTAATAATGCATAATCAGTGTAGTATATAAATCATAACATTCTATTTTATAAATTACAAGATATAGTATACAAAGTGTTCATGAACTCAGTACCATACACCTAGAAGCTGGTTCCTTATATCTAATCTACCTAACTAATTAACTCTATAGCCTATGTAATTAAGAGATATAGTGCCGCTTTCACAAAAGCTCTCCATTGACTTCTCTCCATAGCCAACCACGATTCAATTTCTCCTTTGTAGTCCTATTTCTGCGAGATCCATCTTAATATTGTCTCCCATCTGCGTCTAGGTCTTCCTAGTGGTCGTTCCTTACATTTAATAAAATAAAAAAATAGTTCTAGTAACTAAGGGTCAGAAAATGCCTTCTTGCAGACTTATAACAGCCCAAAAAGCGAAATATGACATTTGGGTCAATTCATACGAAGTGGTCCAGAGGTGGTTGCTCGACCATATCCGAAAATTATAAAAATTTGAGTGCGACGAATCTTCTATATGAGAAGGTCAATAACATCATTCACATTGTCGTATGTACGAGTGTTCCTGAATGGCGGCCAGTTTGTTGTCGGTGGAGTGGCAATTTTTGCATTTGCAAAAGTTTACGAAAACTACAGTTGCTCAGGATATACAAATCAGACGAACACCAAACAAAAAACGAATGTTTAAAGGAGAGACTAAGGTACACGCTAAGAAAGCACCTGCGTGACGATGGTCGTAGCTCGGAAAAATTTAAATGTTTGGATATGTTTCATGCTAGATCTCAAAAACTATGCATGGTACAGCTATTAGACCCGCTTTTCTTTATGTTCAGTTGTGCAAAAGCTTGTGAGTGGCCTTTGTTCCAGGTTTCTAGCTCCATAATCATTGCCACGTCTATATGGTAGAGGGTCATAGTCATACCATGACCATAGTATCCAACGCTAAAGTACTTCCGATGTGAACTGTCTTGTCCGTCTTCGTTGTGTTGTATGTGTGATAGATTCTACCAAATTTTGGATGTTTGTGATATTATAGCATCCTTAGTTTCCAACACTGAATACTAAATGTGGTATCTTATGTTTTCGTTTAACATGTTGATTTGAAATATGTAATAATCTGATGTAGTGCCATTTGAAAAAAATATAACTTTATACTGGGATGGCAACACTGTTCACTGGGTGGTGTTGCTTAATACATAATACGATGTCTCCCTTATTATAATTTGCTTCATGCAAAGTTTCGCTTTTCTCCCTCGTCTGGTTTCTCCGTTATCACGGATGTTCCAGATACATTGTCCACCCTGTATCATCGCAAATGAGCAATATTAGCGCCGAATTCAAAGTTTTTGGTGTCGCTGAGATGAAGAGTAACACTTCAGATGCCCTTTAAATCCAAACTCAGGACCGCAACTTGGGGAAGGGGAAGGAATATATATATATATATATATATATATATATATATATATATATATATATATATATATAGGGTGTTTCGAAACAACACCGACAACATTTGGGAGGTGATTCCTGACAACAAGATAAGACAAAAAGTATAGACAAACCTGGGTGCACAAATGCTTCCTTTCGGAGCTATAGGATGCCGAAAGCATGAAAAAAATAAAATTTAAAGGTCCATAGCTCCAAAACTATGGGACCTGCCATAGTCGGATCAAGACTTCACTTAAGAACTAGTATGTGTCCTTTCCAAATATCCATATTTCATAATCCTGCGGTACTTACGAAACAAATTTTATAGAGGTCGTTGGAGAGAAGTACAATTATATGCCCGTAGCCAAACTCTCTCTATATAAAAAAATATTGCGCGAGTATCTTAGGATTCTGAAACATGTATTTATGGATAGTCCACATACTAGTTCCTAAATAAAATCTTGGCCCGACTGCAATAGGTCCCACAGTTTTGGAGCTATGGGCATTTAAAGTTCATTTTTCCATGTTTTCGGCGGCCTATAACTCCGAAAGGAAGCATTTGGGCACCCAGATTGGTCTATACCTTTTGTCTTATCTTGGTGTCAGGAATCACCTCCCAAAGGTTGTTGGTGTTGTTTTGAAACACCTTATATATATATATATATATATATATATATATATATATATATATATATATATATATATATATATATATATATATATATATATATATATATATAAATGATTGAAAATGACCGATATTAGTACCGAGTCCGTAGTTTTCGGGTCGCTAAGACGAATAATGCCATTCCCGATGCAGTTTAAATCCCAATTCAGCCTTTTATGTCCAAAATGAAACGTATTCTTCTCGTGCGAAGAACGGGTATTCTGCAATTATACAATATAATATACAATATAAAAGAGTTTAATTTTTGAAAATAAACTTCCGAAAAAAAAAGCAATTTCATTGCATTGGAAATAATATAATCAATTACTCATATTGTTGTATTGTTATTTACTTTTTCTAAATCTCTTAGTATAACCCTTAGCGCGTCAAGATACAGGCACTTCTCCTTTAAAACCATTATAGTATTAAGCGTCAAACAAGTGCTATCTTGCTAAACATCAATATGGTTAAAAAAAAAAAAGCCGCAGCACCGATTTGTGCCTCTAGTGATAAGTTTAGTAACTATTGGTATAGGCCTAATGAATTTTTAAACGTTCTTTTTTCATTTACCTCGAGGTTTATTTTCAAAATCGATACTGATAGTTTTGTTTCTTTCCTTTTAATTTTACATTTTATACCTTGAAATTCACCCAGAAGCTATGAAATATATTAATATTCATGGCCTTTAAGAAGTAGAAAATCCTGGAAATATTTTCCAATGTCCTTCTCTTATAAAGAATATTGTTACATTCATCCGGCGGTCACTCCTTTTCATTTTCAGTTATTTAAGTAAATTACGTCGTCATGTAACAATTTCATTACCATTCAAAGTCGCGAGTTATGTAATAAATTAATCAAAGTCACGAGCTCGTTATGAATTTGCTTTCAATAACGTTTGAAATCCGCTAGTTTTTTTCACTAAAATCCTTTCTAATTGGCGAAAATCACGTGAAGAGCTAACTCAACGCTATAAGGAGTGGAAACCAACTTGGAGCAGGAGAGCGGAACATATACAGCACATTGATATTGAAAACAACAAAACCTCAAATCAGGTACGATAGAAAGGACAGAAAGAAAAGAAGTAAAAGACGAATTTGTTTCTAAATCGTCATAGGAATGAGTATTAGTAAAGAAATTCAGAGGTTATGGAATACGAAATTGTTTTTCACAATTACTTACAAGCAAGGTTTTCCAAGTGTCACACTCCGATTTGCTTGAAACTCCTAGAGTGAATAAAGGTATCAAAAGTAGGGCATACGTGTTTATATATATGTGTTTAATGAAGGGGGTAAACACTCCCCTAAACAGAACATACGGAACACTATACCTGTTAAGAAGACAATAACTAGTTACGCCCTTAGAGATACACATCGGTTACCGTTGGAAAACAGCTGTAAGTTTGGCTACTTTGCGTGAAACAAAATTGAGAACCTGCTTAAATGCGCACAACGTTTCTGAGGCCACAAATGAAGCGAGGTAATGCTCCTGACTTGCCTGGAGAACCCGCTGCTGCAGATCTACATTATGCAGCGGTAAATGTGCACCGACGGCGGTTTGAAAGTTCTGAATCACGGCGAGCGACACCTCACGCGTGTTCCATCTGAAGAGATTTGCTTTTCTCAACGGTACGATTGTTTTCGGGACGTTACTTTCTTGTAGTTTCGCATAACGGACATTACGGCAATCTGTTTCGTTTTTCACTGTTCCATAATTTAACTGCGTTCCTCTTGTATTCCAAGTCTACAGACTCACCACTCATAAAACCGGAGGTCCCCGATGCTCTCCTTCGCACATATTCCTCGTAAGTTTCATCCACTTCATGTTTGGAGATGGTTCTGGAAATTCTACAATAGCAAAATAGATTGCAAGTAGATGAATAACATTTAATGGCTTTACACTCATTTCGGATAAGGCCCTATGGCTTTGACTTATTACGGTCCAATAAAATTAATGATAAGCATGCTTTATTATATATATATATATATATTCAGTGCACGTCATCAATGATATATAGAACACATGGCATGCGATTAACACATTCACCATTGTTCACTGATAACTTATCGGCACACTTGTTCCATTTAGTTAGTTATCACAGTTTTGATATGAAAACTAGTCTTGTCTTTGTCACAAACAAGTTCTCATCAGTGAAAATGGAAACACGTATGTGTGTGTGTGTTTTTTTTTAATTTTTAACAGATGTAGAAGGAAAATCAAGAAATAAAGAAAAAGTCCTAGTTGCACTGAGATTGCAAACTGATATATTGAGATTGAAGCTAGATATTGAATTTTATAAAAAGTACTAATATCCTTCCTCTGCAGGTGTGTTTGCTTTATCTTTCACTAACATAATAGACTATTATTTTTTAAAAACACAAGTAGATTTTATTTGTAGTGTTTAGGCTTTTCTGAGTGCGAGTATCCTTTCCCTCGCTTTCATTGTTCATGATGGGGGTAGCATACTTAAAATCGTGACATTTTAGATTTGTTCTTGCTGGAGAAAGGGGGCAACAACTGATGCTATTGCACGGAGTGGCAACTCGCCTAGGACAGGCTCTGTATACATATTCATAATAGCGATATATTAATATAAATTACATATAATGAAAATATGTCTGCAATTTTTTTTTCCAGTGCGAGTCTGCTTCCAGTGAGTTTCTTCATGACCAAACACTTCTGGGTTACGTTTATTTAAAAGGCAATGTACTGTATATAGGTGTTTTCCTTATTTGCGTGAATTAGGATAAGGAAGTTCTGACATATTTAATGGTTGACAGGAAAGCTCCTATCATACGCCTGCACTTCTACTGAAGCACGGTTTTCCTTCTTCGTGTTTTCCATCACTGAACATAGACTTCTACTCGATACAGACTCTGTTTATACAGGGTTGTTACAAAAATGTATCACAATATTTTGGGAATAGATTCCTCCCATCAAAATAAGGAAAAAAGTTCATATGGACTTGTGCTCAAAAGTGGATAGTTACAGAGTTACAAGGTAATTAAAGCATGAAATAAGTGAACTTTAGTTCATAGCGCCACTACTATGGGACCTATCGTATTCGGGTCAAGACATCACTGAAGAACTGTAATCACTGAAGAGATGTCTTGACCCAACTACGATCGGTCCTATAAGTAGTGGAATACGGACGTTTCAAGTTCATTTTTTCACGTTTCCGGCACCCTATACCTACGAAACAATGCACTTCCGACCACAGGTCCATATGAACTTTTCTTCTTATTTTGATGTGGGGGATCTATTCCCAAATATTGTTACACTCTGTAGGCCTTATGCAGAGTCATTTTGACGCATGATTAGTGTCATACTAAAGAGTTCGAATAACATGTTTGGTGCAGTAGTCAGGCTTTTAGTATGACGCAAATCAAATGTCAAAACGACTCTGCATAAGGCGGTGTATGTTTAAACTATTGAACTATGTGCATATTCATACAGTGATGTGCAAAACTTAAGGACGAAAGTAAGTGTCACATGCTGTGTCTCTCCCGAGTGATATAGATCAGTGAAACTTATACCATATGTAGAATGTAGTGCTACACTGTGAGATAGAAAACATCAGGAAGAAACATGGGATTAGAAGAACAAACTTTCATACAGAGATATTATTTTACACTGAAATCACAGCTACTCATGATGGCCCCCCTGACGTTACAGAAGGAGTGAAACGTCCTCTGCAACGTGGTCCTATGCTGCTTTACAAAGTAATTGTGGTATGGAGTTCTACGCCTCCACGAGCACTGTTGACGATCGATGCATGCTCTTTCGTGTATCTGGACATGCTGGAAGCACCCCACAATTGCTCGATGGATTCAAGTCGGGGGGAACAGGCAGGAGAGCACATTCACCAAACATCTTTCGTTCCAAGAGTTCCTCCACCTGCACTGTTCGATGTAGATACTCATTATCACCCATAAAGATGGAAACGGAGCCAACTATATTTCGGAAAAGACGGATGTTAGGAAGGAGTACTGTGTTCCAATAGCTCTGAAAGGCGAATGTATCATGTTCAAAAATTTGGAGATGGGTATGCCCATGTACTTGAGTGAAGTGAGATGGCCAGGGAAAGATGAGATAGTATCGGGAAATTACATAATATACTATTTGGGTGGCGATAAGGCCGAGAATGGTGTCGCGATACCAGTGAAGAACGAAGCAGCAAGAAGTGTAACCAGAGTGGAATAATGCAGTGACCGCTTAATGTTTGTAAAACTACATGCAAAACCGGTGGATATTCTGATAATATAAATGTATATGCCAACAACCGACCATGATGTTAATAAAGTAGAAGTAATGTATGATCAGATCAGTGACATATTATATCAGGAAGGAAGAGATAAAGTCAACGCCATAGTAATGGGAGACTTCAACAGCGTAGTAGAAGGAGCTGCGAATAAGGTAGTGAGACCATTTGGACTAGGTAGAAGAAACGAACGAGGTCAAATGCTTATCGATTTCTGTAGGCAACACGATCTGGTAGTGATAAATACGTGGTTTATGAAAAGAGAAAACAAGCTGTACACGTGGAAAAGTCCAGGAGATAAGAAACGCTACCAAATCGATTACATTCTTGTGAAGCAACATTTCAGGAATAGTGTACGAGACGTGAAGACATTGCCAGGAGTGGACATTGATTCGGATCACAATCTCCTGGTGGCAGAAGTACAAATCTGGTTAAAGTTGATCAAGACAACTGGGAAGAGAAATCGGAGATGGAACTTAGAGCGACTAAGAAATATCGACGATAATGTGAATCAAGAGATTGAAGAAAAATTCTGTGCAATGGGCGATGTGGTTGACAATATAGAGAATAGTTGGGGGGAAAGTTAAACAGATTCTACTTGACACACTCCACAATAACATTGGCAGGATGGAAAGAGCACCGAGAAAACCATGAATAACTGAATGCATGCTTTAAAAGATGGAAGAACGCAGAAGGGAAAAACACGGACATCAATGAATACAGAAGGCTGAATAATGAATTGAGAAGAGAAACAGACAAAGCCAAAGAAATGTACATAGAACAGATATGTGAAGAAATAATGGAACTTCAACAGCGCGGCAGATATGATCTGATATACCAGAAAGCACAAGAGTTAGAAGGGAAAGCTAACAAAAGTATACGAATGTTCGGCATCGAAGATCAACAAGGTAAACTAATCACTGATCACACTGCTCTAAAATGATTTTGCTGTTTGGAAACTATTAAGGTTTTCTGAAGGTTTTTGACCCGAGAAATCCAAAACTGTAGTTAGTTTTGCCCTATCACGTACAGTTTTCTTAAAATAGAGGGGAGGAGGAGAGGAAAATAGCCGTATATATATATGTATATGTATGTATATATTTCGGAAGAAGTACTGATTATAATTACAAATATAAAAAGATACTTTCTATGCCATATCCTTCTGATTATCTTTGAATTTGTAATAAAAGACGTAATACTGCTAACATTGAAAAAATATGTACTGTATCTGCTAGCAGTGAATGATATCACAACGCGCTACACGTTGGGAACGCAATAACAGCGCTATGTAAGCTGTGATTGCGAGAACTATCATGCAGAGGAATGGAGGCTTTCATTGATTCCAACAAGAGAAGTTTGAACGGTCTGCCTCTTCACAACAGCAACCAACAACCCTCTCTATACACATTATTCATTCTGTGCATTTAAAGGAGACTTATTGAAATATGGAAATGTTTTTAAAAACAATAAAATACGAGGATCATCAGTGGTTATTGTGCGGCGATCTCAAGGTGATATGTATGCTTCTTGGACAGCAGTAAGGGTGCACCAAATATCCATGCCACATTTTGCGAATGAAACAGCAGAGAGCGCGATAAACACTGGACTCAAATTGATTGGCCTGTCAGGGAAAGCCGCAATATAAGAAGTAAAATGTGAAAAACATCTGTCTCGTAGAACCTTCAAAAAGTCATATTACCACCTTGCATATTAAACTGTGCCTAATGAAACAATTTGTCAAAGGCATGAATAAAGATGGGCAGTACTTCCAGTGTCTAGCGACAAAATTCCCAGAACTTTCAAGTGCTAAGTTAAAAGAAGGAATATTCATTGACCCTCAGATCGGAAAGTCTCAGATCAGTCAGTCCTTGAACATTGTATGACAAGTGTTGAAAAGGAAGCATGAAGTGCATTCAGAGACGTGTATCATAATTTTCTGGGGAACAACGGAGACGAAACTTACAAGTATATTGTGTCGAATATGCTCCAGAAGTTTACAACATTAGGGTACAAAATGAGTTTTAAGATTCATTTTCTGTATTCTCATTTAGATAGCTTTCCTTCTAACTTTGGTGATTAAAGTGAAGAACATCATGAAAGATTTCACCAGGATATCAAGGCAATTGAATTCCACTAGCAGGGACGTTGGAGAACAACAATGTTGGCGTATTATTGTTGGACGTTGGTACGTGAAGATTCACGAACAACTCACAAAAGGAAGTCTAGTTTAAGGAGCTTCCAAGTGAAAAGGGATAGACAAAAATGAGGTAAGTTGTTTATCAATGACCTTTAGCGACCTAAATATGCTAGTTGTCGCCTGGGGGCAAGAACGCGCCTTAGCGCCCCCCTGACCAACTAAACCAAAACGCTCCCCCAAATATTTCCCCAATTTGGGCCCTCCCAATCCGGCGCCCGGGGCACAAGTCTCATTTGCCCAACTAGTTACGTCACTGATGACCTTAATTACTTAGAATATCAATGTTCAGATTAGTTCTGACGCAAAATAATGTTCCTTTGTTAGAAATATATAGTCATAACGTTACTCTCTGTGTAAATAGCACAATTTACGCAATCATGTTTTCCGATTTGTGAAAAAAACTGACTTGATGGGGGAAAAACTAATTTCATTTTCGTAATTATCAACCACAAATTATATAAAATCAGGTGTCAAATCAAAAACAGCTTTCAAAAAGTTTTATTTTGCCGAGCAGTGTCATCAAAGAATCGTTAGAATTTGGGAGGAATACATAAAAGATCTGTATGATCAGAAGAACTGCCCCAAAGATATTACGATCGAAGCAGAAGAGGTGGATGATGATGAAAAAGGACCCAGTATATTGAGAAGTGAGTGAAGTAGTACAAGCAATCAAAGACATGCGAAGGAGAAAGGCCACTGGAGATGACGACATACCAGTAGATTTGCTCAAGGGATTAGGAGACAACGCAATGAAAGTACTGACTTCACTTATTAACAAAATCTACCTGAGTGGAGAATGGCTAAAGGATTTCGTGATGTCACAATGGTTGCATTGCCCAAGAAAAAGCAAGCAAAGAAGAGCAGCGATCACAGAACCATTAGCCTGGTTTCCCACACAGGAAAGATCATTGTACGCATACTGAACAGGTGTTTGGAAAATAAGATAGATGAGAGGTTAGAAGATCAATTTGGATTGCGGAAAGGAAAAAGCACCAAAGATGCTATTGAATTGATGAGAATTATACCAGAAAGAGTTCTTGATGTAAAGGAAGAGTTGTGTTTGTTCTCATAGACTGCCGAAAAGCTTTCGACCAAGTCAATTTTACGGAACTTCTGAAAATACTTCAAGAAATCGTACTCAACTGGAGAGATCGACGACTCATTCAAAACCTGTAAATAGGCCAACAAGTGAAGTTGCGCTTGAATGAAGGAGAAACCATTAGTGCAGAGATTGGTAGAGGAGTCAGAAAAGGATGTAGTTTGTCGCCCCAATTATTCAACATTTACAGTGAATGTTTAATGAAGGAAGCATTATTGGAAATTTGAGATTTCAAGATTGGACGAATCACTAACAAGATCAGATATGCAGATAATACGGTTATAATAGCTAAACCCGAAGGAGGACTACAAGAGATGATTGACAAAATAGTTGACACTGGAAAACTGTATGGAATGAAAATTAACATCGAAAAGTCGAAAGGCATGAGAATACCCTGTGGAAATACGCCCTTACGGATCAGAGTAGAACAAAAAGAACTTGAAGAGGTTTATAATTTCAAGTATCTGGGAAGTGTTTTGACGAGAGACGCTTACTGCATCAAAGAGATCAGGTCAAGAATTGCCACAGCTAAAGAAGTATTCAACAAGAAAAAGTCACTCTTAACTAGCAGGCTCAATATTGGACTTAAGAAGAAGTTGGTCAAGCGCTATATATGGAGCATTGGACTATATGGTTCAGAGACTTCGACATTACGGAAGTTAGAGAAGAAATATTTAGAGAGCTTCGAAATGGGATGTTGGAGGAAGATGGAGAAGATAAAATGGACAAAGAGAGCAACAAACGAAGATGTTCTAGAATGGATAGGAGAGAAGAGGACCCTTCTAGCCACCATCCTTCGTAGAAAGGTCAATTGGATTGGACACATCTTGCGAAGAAATTGTCTTCTTCACACCGCCATAGAAGGAAAGATGGAAGGAAAGCGAGGAATAGGAAAAAGAACACAGCTGATCGATGATTTGAAAGATAGGAAAAAATATTGGGAGTTAAAAGAGGAAGCTGAAGATAGAGAAAAGTGAAAGAAACATTTCCAGGGCCAAATCTCAAATTGAAAAAAAAAATCCTCATTAGTCCCAGGACCTGCCGAAAGGCAGAATGCTTAATAGTAATGCCCATGTAACGTAACAAAAGAACACCTGGACTACTCTCCACGTTAGAATACGTCGAGATTCACTAATCAAGCTTAATCTGCTTGCATCTGAGAAGAGAGTATGTCACCCCACTCCTCCTCGATCCAGTTCAATATGTATGTGTAAGAGATCTCTACGAGTGTGAACTTAGCAGGACCACTTTTGAAAATTATAAATATTTGCACACCATACGTTTGTACTGCGTTTGTACCGGATTGTACCGTAAAAATTTTCGTTTGTACCGGTCTCAAATTCGAAAGAATCGAAAAATAAAGTGGTCCTGCTAAGTTCACGTGAACATAGCAGGACCAGAATACAAATTTCTGTAAATCTTAAGATTTCTCTGTTTGAATCGTTTGTTCTACGTTTGTACCGGATTGTACCGTAAAGATTTTCGTTTGTACCGGTCCCAATTTGGAAAAAATCGAAAAATATAGTGGTCCTGCTAAGTTCACGTGAACATAGCAGGACCAGAATACACATTTCTGCAAATCTTAAGATTTCTCTGTTTGAATCGTTTGTTCTACGTTTGTGCCGGACTGTACCGTAAAAATTTTCGTTTGTACCGGTCCCAAATTCGAAAAAATCGAAAAATAAAGTGCTCCTGCTAAGTTCACGTGAACATAGCAGGACCAGAATACAAATTTCTGCAAATCTTAAGATTTCTCTGTTTGAATCGTTTGTTCTACTTTTGTACCGGATTGTACCGTAAAAATTTTCGTTTGTACCGGTCTCAAATTCGAAAAAATCGAAAAATAAAGTTGTCCTGTTAAGTTCATGTGAACATAGCAGGACCAGAATACACATTTCTGCAAATCTTAAGATTTCTCTGTTTGAATCGTTTGTTCTACGTTTGTACCGGATTGTACCGTAAAAATTTTCGTTTGTTCCGGTCTCAAATTCGAAAAAATCGAAAAATAAAGTGGTCCTGCTAAGTTCACGTGAACACTGATAAATTTCTACAAATTTGGTGATTTTTCTGTACGATTCGTTTGTACTGCGTTTGTACCGGATTGTACCATAAAACTTTTCGTTTGTACCGGTCTCAAATTCGACAAAATCGAAAAATTAATGGTCCTTCTAAATTCACGTGAACACTGATAAATTTATACGAATTTGAAGATTTTCCTTAACAAATCGTTGGTACTCAGTTTGTACCGGATTGTACCTCAAAAATTTTCATTTGTTCCGGTCTGAAATTCGATAAAATCGAAAAACAATGTGGTCCTGCTACGTTCACGTGAACGTATCAGGACAAGAATACACATTTCTAGAAATCTGAGGATTTTTTTTTAACAAATCGTTTGTAGTGCGTTTGTACCGGATTGTACCGTAAAAAGTTTCGTTTGTATCGGCGTGAAATTCAAAAACTCGGAAAGGAAAGTGTTTTGCTAAGACAAAATGAGACATTCGTGTAATAGTTTTTGAAACAATTTTCATTATATTCTATTGCATTATTTGTTGCTAAAACGCTAGGTGTCAACTATGGTACGAATTTAAAGATTAATTAATAATGTGTCGCTCGCGATTGAGCCGAATCTTTTGACTACTTTTTTGGATGAGTGAGTTTGTCGTCTCTGACTAGGAATGATCGACTGTTCTTTATGAGTCGTGTTTCTTCGTGATTCGTGTATTTTCAGGAGTCGTAGTTTCTAAGGAGACGTGGTTCTTCTAGGGTCATGGTCTTTGGCAGTCAGGTTTCTTTAGGAGTACGGGTTTTGAGGGAGACACGGTAGTTTGGGATTGACAATATTTGTAGGATATGAATCTTGTACAGTCAGTAACAATATTAAGTATAGATTGGAGCTTTTATTCTTTATACTGGTACCTCAAACCTATACCTTAAATTTTTCTAACTGTATGTTGCTAATTCGCGAATCGCCTCTTGCTTCTCGATCTTCGTGGTCCAATCAATTGCTTTTTTTGGAAAGGTGGTTTCAATGATTCGTGCGCCTTCTCAGCAGTGTAGGCAGATTGGGCTACAAGAAGCGGATTGGGCAATTTTTGATCCAAAAGTTCCAACCAAAATTTCAAATTGGGCGACCCATTACGTTCTCGGCTACTTGCAACTATCTGCCAGTTTAACTCAAAAAAATACTCTACTTTCTTATTTTTATATTTGGAATCACAAATTTATAATATACAATAAAAATTTTGTTTGTTTAGTATCCTATTCACAATGAACAATAGTTTTACTGAAACTAAAACGTTTGATACTAGCACAATTCTTATTTTAGTAGATTTTAACCTCAAGATCTTACAAGACCAGTCTTTTGTTGACTTTGGGCTGTAGTAGTATCACTGACCGTGTTTCTGTCTCAGTTAATGCTCAACCTAATCCCCAAACTCACGTGAACTTAGCAGGATCACTTTATTTTTCGATTTCTTCGAATTTGAGACCGGTACAAACGAAAATTTTTACGGTACAATCCGGTACAAACGCAGTACAAACGAATCGTATAGAAAAATCATCAAATTTGTAGAAATTTATCAGTGGTCCTGCTAAGTTCACGTGAACTTAGCAGGACCACTTTATTTTTCGATTTTTTCGAATTTGAGACTGGTACAAACGGCAATTTTAACGGTACAATCCGGTACAAACGTAGAACAAACGATCCAAACAGAGAAATCTTAAGATTTACAAAAATTTGTATTCTGGTCCTGCTATGTTCACGTGAACTTAGCAGGACCACTTTATTTTTCGATTTTTTCGAATTTGAGACCGGTACAAACGAAATTTTTTACGGTACAATCCGGTACAAACGCAGTACAAACGAATCGTACAGAAAATCATCAAATTTGTAGAAATTTATCCGTGGTCCTGCTAAGTTCACGTGAACTTAGCAGGACCACTTTATTTTTTGATGTTTTCGAATTTGAGACCGGTACAAAAGAAAATTTTTACGGTAGAATCCGGTACAAACGTAGAACAAACGATTCAAACAGAGAAATCTTAAGAATTGCAGAAATTTGTATTCTGGTCCTCCTATGTTCACGTGAACTTAGCAGGACCACTTTATTTTTCGATTTTTTCGAATTTGAGACGGGTACAAACGACAATTTTTACGTACAATCCGGTACAAACGTAGAACAAACGATTCAAACAGAGAAATCTTAAAATTTACAAAAATTTGTATTCTGGTCCTGCTATGTTCACGTGAACTTAGCAGGACCACTTTATTTTTCGATTTTTTCGAATTTGAGACCGGTACAAACGAAAATTTTTACGGTACAATCCGGTACAAACGTAGAACAAACGATTCAAACAGAGAAATCTTAAGATTTACAGAAATTTGTATTCCGGTCCTGCTATGTTCACGTGAACTTAGCAGGAGCACTTTATTTTTCGATTTTTTCGAATTTGGGACCGGTACAAAGGAAAATTTTTACGGTACAATCCCGTACAAACGTAGAACAAACGATTCAAACAGAGAAATCTTAAGATTTGCAGAAATTTGTATTCCGGTCGTGCTATGTTCACGTGAACTTAGCAGGACCACTTTATTTTTCGATTTTTTCGAATTTGAGGCCGGTACAAACGAAAATTTTTACGGTACAATCCGGTACGAACGTAGAACAAACGATTCAAACAGAGAAATCTTAAGATTTGCAGAAATTTGTATTCCGGTCGTGCTATGTTCACGTGAACTTAGCAGGACCACTTTATTTTTCGATTTTTTCGAATTTGAGGCCGGTACAAACGAAAATTTTTACGGTACAATCCGGTACGAACGTAGAACAAACGATTCAAACAGAGAAATCTTAAGATTTGCAGAAATGTGTATTCTGGTCCTGCTATGTTCACGTGAACTTAGCAGGACCACTTTATTTTTCGATTTTTTCGAATTTGAGACCGGTACAAACGAAAATTTTTACGGTACAATCCGGTACAAACGTAGAACAAACGATTCAAACAGAGAAATCTTAAGAATTACAGAAATTTGTATTCTGGTCCTGCTATGTTCACGTGAACTTAGCAGGACCACTTTATTTTTCGATTTTTTCGAATTTGAGACCGGTACAAACGAAAATTTTTACGGTACAAACCGGTAGAAACGCAGTACAAACATATGGTGTGCAAATATTTATAATTTTCAAAAGTGGTCCTGCTAAGTTCACACTCGTGAGATCTCTGGAAAATTTATGTTACTTTATATATATATATATATATATATATATATATATATATATATATATATATATATATATATATATATATATATATATATATATATATATATATATATCGTACTTTAGATTTGCACACGAGAGTATTTTTGGGAAGGATAATCGGTATATGATTCATTACTCAACAATTATGAGGGATATACGAACAGGAAAAGTATGAAAGTGCAATATCTTGAAGAAACACTATTCTCAGTGTTTTCTCCTCAACTATGTTTTATTTTTTCATCTTGCACTTGCAGATATCTTTGTAGTTTCTTGACATGATAGGCAGAAATGTAGTTTTTTTTTAAAAAAAAAAAGAAAAAAGAAAACCATTCTCATTTATCCAATACAAATACTGGTCGTTTCTGATACATTTTCTTTGTAAAATATTTAAATTTTGGGGACTTTAGTCCCCCTTTCTTAATGTGTAGAATACTGCATATCATATATTTATACTTACTTTAGAGAAGTATGTTTTCTTATAAACGACGCGAAGCGTCTTCGGTAAGAAGATAGCTTACCAAGTAGCTGGTTTCAATAACCGAGTGGACTATATAAAGTCTGGTTTAAAAAACAAACAATAAAGTGGTCTCGGTCATTCGGTTTCAGATCACAAGGCGCAATATATCGCAATTAAAGCCCCATTGTTGTACATGTGTGTTTTTAACTGTCTTGGAATTTTCTGTTAGTTTCCGTGTCGGCTTGGATTTTTTTAAACTTATAGAATAGGATATAAAGACACAACACAAAGGGCAAACTCCCGGTGGGGTGGGGTAGCCCAAGTTTTATGTTTTCGGGTAGGAACGGAATATTCTTTCGTTCTGTTGGAATTCACCTAACTGTACAGTACTGTGAACTTACTATAAAGTTATTACATCTTCAATGAACTACTTAAGTTATTGATAAACTCAAATTAGCTAAAGTCTTTACTAAATATCATTCAATTTAACTTAACTTCAAAAACTTTTTATCCTTGTTGTATACTTCCAGACAAATATTTGTAAAACAATTTAATCAATTTCATCATTCAGTAAGAAAAAATAGTAAACGATAGACTAGTACTCCTTCAACCATCAGCCACATTCCTTTAGATTGCACAAGCCTTCCTGACCGAAGACATCATTGTTCTCTCCTATCAAGACTGTTGGAACACTCGGGGTAGACTGTGTCTGTGGACAGGGAATAAAATTCTTAGCTACACGAACCACAATTTGGATTCCCCAGGCCGACCGCCAGTTAGGATCTGCCAGAGTTCATCACCGCAGAAGCATCTCATAAAACGAGGACCACGCCACTATCCAGATATCATCATTGAGTTGAGCTAGGAACATCCATTCGTCGCTCCAAAAAGATTGCATGGGATATGAAATCCAATCGTCAAGATCAATATTGGTTCTATTACGTTTTCGCCAGGAAGTCATACAACAACTTTAGAGAAACATTTGACCAGTTTGGAACAACTTCAGAATCATCGAAAACAAATAGTAATTAAGGCAAGTGCTCATTTTCTATTCTAGAGCTCAAATCCCTTCTCTTTTCTCCCCTCTATTGTCTTCCACGTAATCTAATATTTATTTCATCATTTTAAATCATTTGTTGAGTTTCATTTATGTATTGAAGCATAACCTCTCATGGTCTTTATTTAGTGGGAATTATTAGTTCTCATCCCCTTTGTTTTAAGTAATTTTACGGAAATTTGCGAGTAATTTTGAAGCTAATTTCTGATCTATGATTGGACTCACATTCCACACACGCAGTGTAAAATGGGCATCTAGGAGTAACTTTTGCAAAATGGGTACATAGGAGGAAATGTGGTTCGGAGCATGGTGATGTCCATAGACATGACTAAGTAAAGACATGACCTCTCCTACAGCATGTATCGATACCTAGAAAGTGTGAAGGCTTTACACACATATGTACGACTCTTGTGGGCCTTATATAGCTGGCTTTTATCCAGGCGCATCAAATATGCGATTCGAACTAGCATTTGTGGCTGATGTAGCGTCACGTGGAAGAGAAGAAATAGGGTCCTCTGCTTTAGCATATACTGTTCTTACACTCCGAGCATGTTTTAATTTTGTTTGCTTTAAAAAAAATACAGAGGGAAAAACACTAATTCTAACACTACAAATACGCGAGGTAAATTGCCATATTATAATAAATATAAATTACTATTATGATCCACTTGCTTTTATTGTTTTAGAGTGTTGATAGTGAATGTTGATGCTAGTTAATTGCACCCCCAAAAGAAGTTACAGAAGTCGGAATTCTTTTCTATAATACTAAGATTTCCTATTATTTATTCAGAAAATGCTTACTGTAAGGATTCGCTTAAGAGGAAGGTGTGAAATTCGTGCCTGACAGTTATCAGGTTTATTTGCACGACATAACTCACTTAAGACAAAAATATCACACAGCAATTCTTCGAGGCGCAGTGACGTTTTGCTGTAAAAACAATGCAGTTTGTTGTTATTATTGCTTCAGCTACTGCCACTTCCAGACCTACTGTTGCTGTAGTTCATACTTGAATGTGTATTTCTGGTTACTTCTTGCTGCCTTGAGAAGTAGATCTTTACCAATTACGAAGTGAGGTTGGACTTTCTGTTGCCAGGCACATTGCTACCTGTCTGCCGTTGTTGTGAGGTTTTATCTTATTTTGAAGTCTCTATATAATATTGTGGAAACATAAGTTTTAATAATAATAATAATAATAATAATAATAATAATAATAATAATAATAATAATAATAATAATAATAATAATAATAATATGTTATCAACTTTATCAATAAATATGAAAGTCGGGACATTTTACAGGGACAGAGCTACGTTACGTACGTTAGGACATCTTATCCAAAATCGGGACTGCCCTGATAAAATGGGAGTGGTTGGTAACTTCTACTTGCCCTCCTCTGCGTGCAGCCATATTAGTAGACTATTACACAATTTTGACTTCATATTAGCAAAATATTACTAAATAACAAACTTAAACTATGTAAAGTGAGGAATTACTGGTAAAATACTTTAATCTTACGTTAACTAAGGATTCTTTAATTAGTAAAGTGCCATAACTTTCAAATAAACTTAAAAAAATATTAGAATTTCACGCTATCTCCTTTAACTCCCAACACTTCTCTCAGCTAAACGGAAATAATGGTGAAATATTAATTATAATATCTATCTTCTCGCTCCTCACTCATTGTTGTAAACAAACCGTTGCAGCTCGTAATTCTTCAATCTTGTGGCTTTTTTCGCACCATAACACTCCGTAATAAAACTGGTTAAGAGGGATTCATGACACAGTCGCTGGCCGATAATATTCATTTACGCCTGCAACCGAGTGACAGTCACTGAAATGCAGAGATAAAAAGTAATAGTAACAAAAGAAGAGTAACAGAACTGATCGTTTATACGACACATTAAACTAAAGTTTAAAAATGTCGTAAACAACATTTTGGGAAAAAGGCAGTAGGGCATAAACTCATCAAAAATTTAGACTATCTCGTGCGAAATCTATTGCTTTCTCCCATTGCTTATTTGAAAGAGCATATACATAGAAAGCTAAATGGAAAAATTACACCTTATAGTCCAATTATAAATGTATGTCTTGGGTTACAATGTAGAATATATACTCAAATTCATGAGCAATTCTTCGTAGTCCGGGAACATATTTGTAACAAATGTTATGCTTAGTTGTATACTTCAGTAAGATAGCGAAGGAGGGATCAATATACCCCCAAGGAAGGTATCAAGCATTTTAAATAACGCTCTTGGGATCTGAATACAAGGGTTGTTCATTTAAATCTCAGATCGTTTTTCTTTTCTTAAAAAGTAGCACGGAATCTTCACCGCATGTATATGTGACAATATCTCACGATGAAGTCACAGAGTTAATTCTAAAGTTGGGAAATTAATTGGCATGTTTCACTGTCCAATATCTCCAATAAGCCTTGGGAAAAAAATCTGAATGTTTGGGAATATATACTCTTTTAGTATACCGTAACACACATAACAGCACGTTTTGTGTTTCTGAGCAGAAGGGGGGGGGTAAATATTAAGGAATGACGTCATACCCTACGACGTGTTTTGTTCAAAATCGTTGTTGTGAAGTAAAATAAAGCAGGATGAATGGTCAGTCCAGTCAAGGCTCTCAAGTTCGTTTCTTTCCTCTAGTTGCACACTCACAGCAAAGAATTCCGCTATGAGCAGAATGCGAGAAAAGTCAAAATGCACACTTGATAAAAAGTCCGTAAGCACTCATTGCTCTTGCTGCTTGCTCTATCAATGATATTCGATCATGTTTATTCTTTTTTTTTAACTGTCAACTCACGCAGAAGACTGTTGTTCTTTCGGTTGATCTACATTCTCCAGTCAGTGAACACTCACTCACTGTAAACACTGACTGGAAAATGAAGATCATATCGTTCATAAAGCAAGTAGCAAGAACAATGAGTACTACTCACGGACTTTTTATCAAGTGTGCATTTTGACTTTTCTCCCTTTCTATTCTCTCGCCTTCCGCTGTGGGTGTGATAAGACATTGAGTCACAACTAAAAGCAAGAAACGAGCTTGAGACTAACCCTTCATTCTACTTTATTTTACTTCACAACAACGATTTTCCAGTTGAATTTGTGAACAAAACACGTCCTAGAGAATGATGTCATACCTTAATACATTGACCCCAATTCTGCTCAGAAACACAAAATGCGCTGTTGTGTGTGTTATGGTACTCAGAAAGGGTATATATTCCCAAAGTTTCAGATTTTTTTTAAAATCCAGGCCATTGGAGATATTGAACAGTGAAACATGCCGAATTGGCATGATTCCCCAACTTTACGATTGTTTTTGAGGTCTTTAAGAGCAGGTACAGGTCTGCAAATTTTTGTGTATAAACTTATGACAACGAACTACATGCACACACAAATTCAGACCTCTACGTCAGTTGTTTCCTCTTCCGAAACATGTATTGCTACTGTAGGCCCTGATTTGACCCCTTTCAAATGGTTTTAGCCAAAAATGTTAAGAGGACAAAGTTTTAACTCTGCTCAAGTTGGGAACACGCAGCAATGTCGAATTTGGTAGCACAAACACATGCTGAGATATTCAAAACAAACGTAAACGCCTGAAATCGAGAAAACGTAAAATGGCGGCAGCTGCTGCGTCGCCATGGGATATTGTAAGAACTAATTCATTGTGGTTTTGAAGTACTCTTATATCGACTCAACATTCATGAACAAATTAGATTTTTTAAAAAAGGTCGAGCGGCAATCTTTCTTTTTTCTCGATCACTTAGCATGGATTGACCCTACGAGGTTTAGGAAGTACCAACCTTCAAATGATAGGCTACGTGTCACACTTTCACATCAACGTTGCGTTTAGTTCACAAGTTACAGTGGTTTCATTGACGCAACTTTTGTAATTTTCAAAACAATGAAAAAATCTGAATTTTGTATGTTGATAAAGCATTACTTTTTAATGAAAAAAATACTGCTCAAGCAAAGCAATGGCTTGACAAGTGTTAATTGGACTCTGCTCTAACGAGACAAATAGTAGAGAAGTGGTTTACTGAATTTAAGCGCGGCCGTACAAACACCGATGATGTTAAACGCTCTGGTCGCCCAAATTCGGCAGTTGTTCCAGAAAACAAAATCCACGAAATAGTTTTGGCTGATCGTAAACTGAAGTGCGTGAGATAGCTGACACTTTAAATATATCAGAAAGCATGTGTGTGCACCATTTTGCATAAATATTTGTTCATGAAAAAGCTCTGTTCAAAGTAGCTACCGCGTTTGCTCACAGTCAGCCAAGGACAACAACGCATCGACGATTCAGAGCGCTGTTTGGAGCTGTTTCAGAGCATTAAAAAGGATTTTTCGTGCGGTATGTGACAATGGATGAAATATACAGTCATTACTACAACCTGCAATCACATCGGCAGTAACCTGAAAGGGCATCAACTGGCGAAAACCGCCTAAAGCGACCAAAAAGCACAAATGTCAGCTGGTAAGATTTTAGCCTCTTATTTGGGAATGTGCGCGATCATAAGTTGATCATAACAACGGCAAAATTGCAAAAATTGCAGTTTAAATTACTCCAGGGAAAGAAATTTGGTTTGAGTGAAGAAGCGATTGCCAAAACTGAAAGCTATTTTGAGGCTAAATATAAATCATTCTACAAACAAGGCATTGAAATATTAAATAAGCATAGGAATGAATGTATCACTCTTGAAGGAGACTATGTTGATGAATAAAGTCGAAATTTGCTTGAAAATTGTTATATTATTAGTCATCCTTCGAACTTCTTGAATAATATGTTAAACTTGGAAAATCGGCTACAGAGACATGTAAAATGTTGCAAGTAGCATTCAGTGATTCGGGTCTGGTTCCTTGTATTTTTTTCCTGTTTTCTATGAGTGAAATTCATTTGAAAAGAGAAACGTTTTCACACCACTTAGATCATCAAAGATTATATGACGAGATAACTCCGGCACATTTCACAACAGGTGTTCCAGGACGGCTTCCAGTGATGGCAATAACATTGGAATCAGTGTGTATACGCAGAATGAAAGAACTTTAAAGGGAACAAGCAATAGTTGGTAAACTGTTTCTAGGATTTTTTTTCAGCACCAGTCTGGGTATTAAATGAAAAGTCCTTCTATGAGGCGCATTCATTAAAACTTTCAGTTGAATCACGTCTAGTACCAGTGACGTATGGCTCTGTTACCGGACGGGGAACAAGTCATGAATACCAATATACATTTGCCCAGTGGTTTGTCTAGACATGTGAGGGGAAAGCGGAACTTCTTCCCAAATAATTTTTTTGAAAATATACAAGGAAGGCTGAAAAGTTCCTGGCTTCATTCCCCTTAAATTGAAATAGCAAATAAAAGTGTTGATATAAAAGCCTCATATCTTAATATGTAACTGAGTTAAAAATCAATTGAGTCATATTTTCTATTCTAAGAGCCGTTATGAAGTACTTATGGCTCCAGGGAAAGTCTGCAAATGAAATTCATATGGAGATGTGCCAAACGCTGGGGGAGAAATGTCCTTCATACAGCTGTGTAAAAATCTGGATATCACGTTTAAAGACTGGTCATTTCACGGTGGAAGATGAGCCTCGTAGCGGACACCCGTTAATCTCAACAGATAAGCAAACATGCGACGCTGTCCATGCGCTGATTCTTAAGAACCGTAAAATATCCGCCAAAAAGATTGTCCAGATACTGGACATCTGTATGGAGCAAGTTGGTCAGCGAAATGAGTGTCGAAACTTTTGAGTACGGGTTAAAAAAAGGAACGTGTCAAAGAATCCAAAGCCACCTTAACCTTTTATGAAACAACAAATGACTTTTTGGCTAGATTTGGCTAGGCTAGTGACAGAGCATAAAACCTGGATCCATATTTATGATCCCGAAGCCAAGGTACAGTCAAAGAAATGGCGCCATAGTGGTTCCCGTAGAAAAGTTCCGTACCCAGAAATCGGCCAGAAAAAAGTTCTGGTGTCCGTTTTCTGAGACAAAGATGGAATTATAATGGTGGACTACCACGGAATGGCCTTTGTCACTGAAAAGTATTATGCTAATCTTCTAGACCAGCTGAAAGAGGCAATTAAAAGGAAACGCCGTGGAAAGCACACAGAAGGGATCATAATGTGCACGATAATGCACCCGTATACAAATCCAACATTTTTGCTGCCAAATTGGTCAACCTGAGATTCCAATTGGTCCACCACACACACTTTACTCTCCAGACATGGCTCCTTCTGACTATTTTCTATTTCCAAACCTGAAAAAATACCTGAAGGATCACCGTTTTGATAACATTTCTGACGTCACACAGGCTGTTGAAAGCTGGTTTGGGGGACAATCAGAAGATTTTTGTTTTTTGCACGGGCTAGAAAAGCTTTATCAACGCTGTCAAAAGTGGATCTCAATGGGGAATATGTTTAATAAATATGTAATTTCAAATCTCTGCTACTTGTTTTTCTTGCCAAAACCAGGAATTTTTCAGCCCCCCTCATAGGTGTAGCATATGTTTGATGGATACGGAATGGATATGATCTCCCACCTAGAATACTAGGTTCCTGCTCAAAATCAAGGAGACTGGATAAAGCACTGCCTTCATCATTGACAAAACCTAAAGTAATATTAGCATTTATTAGTAACATGGACAACCAATGCTCTGACCACATTGGAAAAATACGCTTCTTGTGAGATCAGGGAAATCAAACAGTGCCAGGTCTGGTCGGAGAAATGATGGGTGATCATTCGTACGTGCTAGATGGTGATATCATTGTGGCATCTACCCAGCGTCATGATCGCAACTGGAAAGCTACTTGAAAGAAAGATATAGCGAATTTCGGACTAGAAAGCCAGCATTAACGATGAGAAAAACCGATATGCTGACAACACATCACCCCAAAGGGATGAATGGTACAAGACAGCTGGTAGGTCCTGGCTCGCGAAGAGTTGTTTCGCCAGGAATTCAGTTTTCTAAGAACATGCACAACATCGTGTCTGTGTTTTTTTCACGGATTTCCCATTTCACCTCACATTATAATTCCATCATTTCATTATAATAATTCACTTTTTTTAATAACCAGTCTCTTTTAACCTTAAAAGCATTAACGTTGGATTTGAAATCAAAGTTTTAATTTCATTTTCACATAAGCTCAGCAAATTCTGCAACTGATTTATTCCCAGTATCATCTGTAAATCATAGGAATCTTTCTTCCATCTTGGTGTCCTTTGTCATGTCGTGTAACGATGTTCAAAATTGGGCTTATTTGCTATGTCTGTAATTTTATCAGGTAATGTTGCAACGAAAGAAGTACTGAAAATTTCACGCTCTATTTTCTTGAACATTACCTCTTACAGACCTACCTCAGTTATTCTGAATTCTATTGGATCACCAGAAAAAATAGTTGCGTTTCCCAAATGGTTCGCAAAGTTATAAATAATATTCTGTAATCAAATTCAGTAATCATATCTTCTAAATGAAAATTCCTGATTTGGTTAAGACAATCTTTCAGACTAATCAAACGTTCTTAATAGATGCATACCTTCGTCTTATACTACTATATCAAATGTTTAGTTTTAGCAATTTGAAAATTTTAAAAAGTGGTCCTATATATTGCTCCTCAATTTTCAGGAGATGGGCCAACGTATCCATTACCAAAATTTAGAGAAGATTGTCCTTGACTCTGTTAGACCATAGCCCCTAAGCTAAGCACAAAAGTGAGACCAAGTGACGCGCTTACCATTGATTTATTAGACACGGAAAGGCGATTCAATGTCCCGTGAAGTCAAAGATCTATTTTAAAAAAAGAAACTAGTTCATTTAAATAAAAAGAGATTCAGCCTTAGAAGGTTACATCTCTTTTCGGGCTACATATTTCCGGTGTACAGATATAAGGGAATTTCAATAGATCTCCCTTGGGATGAACATATTTAGTAATATAGAACTCACCTCTTCATTTGATACCTCTAGCAGCACAAGTGGTTCGCTCAACACTAAGAAACCGTAGGCTAGACAACAGTCAACACTACCTTTATGAAAGAAGGAAATTGCAATTCGGAGTACGAGGTCAAATATGTTCGAAAAATGATGACAAATTGTTGGTTGGTCAGCATACATTTTAAACCACATCAACCAACGTTATTTTTACAATTCCCAACCATCCTGACCATTATCCAATGAAGGACCTATTATTCGTGCCAGTAGGGAAATCACGCAGAACATTCCACCGAAATTTGATTTGTTCGTTCTAACAACATGGCGTTAACTATCCGTCACATTGCATTTTACGTAACTTCATGACGCAGTGTCACTCTGAAAATGAATCTACTGATACCTCATTCATCAAACTCAATCTAGCCGTTAGGGGCCGCGGTGGCTCAGTGATAGAGTGTTCATCTCTGATGAATGGGGTTCTTGGTTCGATCCTAGCTCGCGCCAAGCGAACTTTGTGGTGGACAAACACCGTGTGCATGGGTTTTGGGTTCTACTGTTTCTTCCCACTTTATTCATTCGACCATTTCATTCATTTCTCGTCGTCACCGTCTTCTTTATCCTAGCTGGGATAACCGTCGGACTTAAAACCTAGAGATTTAGCCATTTGCGTTGAATTATTGTCAACATGAAGTGCTCATGTATTATGTATGATATATAACGCCGAATGCCTTTGACTCTTATGGTTTCGGATTCGATTCCCGGTAAAGGCATAGCGTTAGATAGCTTTTGGTTACCTGGTTTTCAGTTTAGAAGATGTAGAATCCAGAATAGCTTGGAAGAAGAAGTCATTCGAAGAAAAAACAAACTTCTAAACGTAAAAAAGATGACATTGATAAAAAAAAAGTATGGTGAAAGCAAATGTGTGGAGTGTGTTGTACGGAATTGAGAAGTATGTTGCATTGATTCTAGGAGAAGTGGAAAAACAGAATCGTAACATTAAAAAAAATTACTCTTACGGAAGGATATTGAAAATTAGATAAGTGGACAAAGTATCGAATTAAATTGTTTTGCAAATGGTAGAAGAAGAACCAAGCATATTGATGACAGCTTTCCCATTAGCAAGACGCCGGTGCATGGCTGGCGGACCTCAAGCATGAAATGGCAGACCGCCGGTGGTTGCTGCTGGCGGATCGCCAACGAAATTACACTTATGCCGCCAGTGATTCGACGGCAATTCCATAGTTGATCTCGGCACAGTTCTGCATGAAGGCCGCGACCTACCCCGCTAACGCTCTCTCTCTCTTTGAGTAATATGTCTACAAAACTAAGGAAAACTTCGCAGAACTGGATTCGAGCCACTGACTTCATAATCAGAAACACTCTGCCTTTAATAACTTGGCTATACAATACATCGGTTTTCTTTAATGCTCAGGATAAAAATCTCATACTCACACCTCTATAACTTAAAACCTACAACGAGGATGTAAACATTATCACGTCTCACAATATTACACATTTATCGGTACGCATTCCATAAATAATCTTGACATACAAATTACAGCTGACGAAGTAAATATGCTCAGAAAAATGTCTGCTATGCATCCCACGAACCATATACAAAAAATTCTAGGAGGAGATGTGTCTGGAAGAACGTGCAAAATAACTCATCGAATTTTACCGATTTTTACCTGATTTCTGCTGAACCGTAAACCAGAATACGAAATTCATAGACAAATTTTATTTTCAAGGTCCCCTATACATTTCATCAAAATCAATCAAACAGTTTCGAATTTGTTACAGAAAAATTACAAACGTATGCGCGTTTCTTGATTAGTGTATATAACCACTATAAATGGTCTCTCATAAGTAAAAATATTCTAAGTTAATTCCCTTATTAAAAATCCATGTAACTTTTATACGATTGTAGATTTTGTTCAACTGTATCTACCAAAATCCGTTTCAATATTTTCTCTATCACCTCAACTGTAAACTCAAAACTCCACCTCGTGAGTCCAAATTGAATGTACCACTCTTAAATGTACCGTTACATCACACGGAACGAACACAAATTTTAATGCCCCGAATAATATACAGGGTGTTTCAAAACAACATCGACAACGTTTGGGAGGTGATTCCTGATACCAAGATAAGACAAAAGTATAGACCAACCTGGGTGCACAAAATCTTCCTTTCCGAGTTATGCGCTGCCGAAAACATGAAAAAAATGAACTTTAAATGTCCATAGTTCCAAAACTATGGCACCTACAGTAGTCGGGTCAAGATTTCACTTAGAAACTAATATGTGACCTATCCAGAAATCTATGTTTCACAATCCTAAGGCACTCACGCAACAATTTTTTTTAGAGGGGGTTTGGTTACGGGCATATAATTTGAAGTACTCATCAACTACCCGTACCTCTATAAAAATTGTTGCGGAAGTACCGCAGGGCTTTGAAACTTGGATATTTGAATGGGGCACATACTAGTTTCCAATTGAAGTCTTGACCCGACTACGGTAGGTCCCCTAGTTTTGAAGCTATGAACTTTTAAAGTTCATTTTTTCATGTTTTCTCAGTCTATAACTCCGAAAGGAAGCATTTGTGCACCCAGATTGGTCTATACTTTTTGCCTTATCTTGGTGTCAGGAATCACCTTCCAAACATTGTCGATGTTGTTTTGAAACACCCTGTATAATATGTGCGAAGACGTAGTATAACAATATGTCAAGAACAATTGACAAACTCAAAGCGAACATAGCTGACCGAAGCTTTTGTGATAATTCGGCAAATCAGGTTGCGGTCCGCTGTCATAGTACCGCCTCCTGATCGAAAAACGCTAATCGTGCAATATTCGGTTTCTGTCTTAGTACGAAATCCAGTCACTGACCGCACCATCGATAGCAGCCCAAATCCGAAACTGAGCCGAATATGCGTGCTTACACATTCGGGCGGTTCTGCTACGGTTGTAGATGAAGAATCGAAAGCATCTGCCGGCATTTCCTAATGGGGTTTCGAAAAGAAGAGATGAAATATTTCAACTCAAATTGAGACATGGAGAAATTACGCTATGAAGGAAATGGCAAAAGGAAAAAAAAAAAGCCTAGTGCAAGGCCACGACTGAAATATATGAGCCAAATAATACAAGACATAGGAAAGTAACATAAGGGGAAATGAAACACTGACTTAGGATAGGAAATAATGGAAAGTTACGTGAAACCAATCGGGGGATTGCTCACTTGAGAACAACAAGAAGATATCTCATTTCTTGCACCAGTGTTGTATAAAAATGGACCTAGAGCTTAAGTTTGGATCCGTAATAAGTTCCAACCGGGACTCGATCTCGGTACCTTCCATATCAAAGGCAGTAACGTTAACCGTTTAACCTTCAGTAAGCTCTAGAGAGCTATTGAATTAAGAAGTAGCATAGTTTCATTTTGAAGAAAATAAATAATAGTAATGGAAGTCGAAGTTCTGACCTTACTTGATCGAACTATCATATAAAGCGCTTTCAGAGGACTGTGGCGCCAGAAATTTTAGTTATGTTCATTATATGGAGGCAATTATTTTCTCGTTGTTTTGAGAAAAAAAATATAAAACAAAATACAAGATCGAATAACAATTCTACCAGCATAAAAATAAACCCCAAGGTACAAGAAGTTGGAGAACTGTTATATATCAAACGATAAGCACGTACATGTGAAACATACACAAAGGGAGAACATTTTCCTGGCAACACTGTTGTTCGAACCTTGAAGCGAGATTTGTGCCGGTGGCTGAGTCTTGTAATAATATCCTTGACACGGGAGAAATTTACATCTGCCATAGATTTTCCCACTGCAACGAGGAAAATTCCCCTGGTATTCGGAGAAGGATGCCAGAAACGAGAGAGAGAGGGGAAAAAGTTTGGAAAACTAATATCTGCTCTTCATGAGAATGATGCTTGTAAATTGTGGAGAAAAGAGAGAGACGTGGTGTCAAAATTATCTCAGAAACACAGGGAAAAAATATATAATAGAAAGCATTGTCTAGAGAGCACGTATTAAGAGAAAGAAGAAACGCCATATCCATCACGCTTTATTAAGCTTGGTTTTTGCCCCTAAGTTAAGTTAGAAGTCATGGAAAATTACAAGAAACCATTTTTTTACAAAAAGTTTTAAAATTCAAGGACCTGAAACTCAAACAAGACAAACTTCCCTTCAAAGATGGAATAAATAGCAGTGTCGCAGTGTACACTACTTGAAAAGGTTGGTGTTTGAGTTTGATTGATTGATTGGTTAAAGTTAAATGGTAACATCAAGTTTGGTTTGGGGTCTGATAAGCCAAACTCCTATACGAGCTAAATTTTTACAAAGGCCTAGGCTTAAATATAACATATTACCTCTAATTAAATTATGCATACTTTAAGGTAAATGAATATTTGAAAATAGAAAATATTTAAGTCTTTAGATTTGTCGAATTTTTAACGTTATTTTCTACGGATATTTATATCCTGAGCATTATACTAACCCGCTGATCAAAGTAGCACAGTGGGTAGTCTATCAAGCAAGGATGATGCCCATAATTACTGTACTTCCATATGAATACGTGGGGAACAGATTTTTGATTGTTTATGTCTTAGAATCAAAAGAATGGATCACTTCCGTCAAAAAACATGATTGTTAATCTGTGACAATATAAACAATGATATAATTGAAGAATATGTTTTGAAATAAAATAAGATATTTTAAAGTAAAAACTACTCATGTAGCCTCGCTGTTGGACGGGATGTTAAACTCAAAAGCAGTCCAATCCAATTCTCAGTGAGATAAGAACTTCATGAACATGTCCGAATATTCGTCAGCTGAAAACTAATTTCTCATCGTAAGGTTGGGAATAGTGTGTCGCGATCTCATTTGCCTTTCATGCAAAACGTCAATTCATTTGCCGTGTAGTATAGTTATGATTATCCGTTTGACGTTATCTCTAAAGCACAATAAACATAGTCAAGTGGATAGGATTTGCTGTTTGCCTACCGACGCTAGTACTCTTCGGGAAACTAGGTCGCCACTTTTACTGCGGAACAAGCATATAAAACTACAAACTACAACTTTACCAACAGGTGAGAAAAATATAATACAAATTATCCAATAATACTGCCATCCAGTATGTTGAATGAAATAATACAAGTATTATACTCATACTTAAGCATGCGCAGCGATTATGGCCCCAATTCAGTTGTGAAGACCTATGTGTTCTGCTTTTAAATGAGAAATATAGCTAACATGGATCCTGATTTCACGAATTTTCTGGTGAAACACAAGCAAAAGATTTACATAGCGGTGAAAAATAACTTGAGTTAAAAGTGTTTAATAGGTCCTGCTTATTAATGAAAGTCAAATAACATTTTCTTATCTTTTTTTTTCTTTAAACCTATCGAGTTATTTTGTTTCCTGCTGCAAATACTCCGCATGACTTGTTCCTCCCCTTGTGAGAGTGAGAGTGATAACATCACCAGCCAATTATAATTTTGAACAGCGGAGTGATACGAAGTTTTATTTACCACTGTTTGGAGGTAAATCGGAACAGAGTTTACTTATACTTGTTTCGCTTTAGATGTGCAACGTAAGAACTATGAACAAAGGAATGTACGAGCACATTTAAATGTAAAGAAATTAATAATAAATCGACGTAATCAAATTAAAAGGTGAAAGACTAACACAGAAAACTGCTTTCATTTAGCTTGCCTGGAGCTCTATGGGAATCTTTCCCGTCGCTGCCTGAACCTAGAGACACCTATTTTACCGAAACTGTATAAAAACTTTGTATTGGTCTTAAGATCACACTTATAATGACTTTGTGGTTATACTGTATGAAACAAGTATTTTATAATAAAAAGATTGTGAGAAAATTAATCTCGTGTGCTAAATTGTTCTACCTACTACCTTATTAATGTATTTTACAATATAAAGGCCTATCCGGTTTGCCATAAGGACCAGACTGTGTCACGTGATCAGATCAAAAGTCACGTTGCGTGCTAAATCGAGTCTGGAGATTCCAAATGTCAAGATGTGAGATATTTCAAGCACGTAAACTCAGCGTGGGGCGCCCTGGGCAATTCGAAGAATATGGATATACTTTATTATTAATTTTACTCAAACAACTTGATTTTTGACAATGTTCTATCCATATTTACCTTATGTGATATACATCATTTTTAAACTCTCCATTATGTTTTTGCATAGCCATCTCCTTATTATAATTTTTTTGAGAAATGTAGACGACTTCCTTTTATTATTCATTGATTTGCCATTGACTTTATTGTTCACGTTTCGTGAGTTTTTACTATGTTTCATCTCTTTTGGAACAATTTTGTTTCTGAATGTAGTATCTACATAGTCTGTTTTATATTTAAGCTGACTTTCAGCCATCTCCCTCTCCTGGTTTTTGAGATAAGTGGAGGAATTAATTATTTTCATTGATTTTCCATTGATATTAATGTTAAACTTTCGTTTTTTTAAAACTTCTATCCATTTTAGGACAATTTGCTTTTAGAATATAGAATCTATATAGTCTCTTCTACATTTGAGCTGAATTTCAGCCATCTCCTCCAAAGTCTGTTCACAGCATTGCAACCGGACAGGCCCTTGCAAGTTTCGTACGCCCATGAAGTTTTCGTCAGTAAAGCTGCATGAACATCGAACTATTGTGTCATTTTCTCCAAAGAATTTACAGCTCCAATATATATAGTGAAAAGTGTTGTAAAGCCCATGTAAATCAAAGTTTTCAATCCAACTAGTTGCAATGGCGTATGCAAAGGGGGTTTCGGGGTTTAACTCGCCCTTTAGCGAAATATAAGGGTGTATCCAAAAGTTTCAGGACAGTGCTCATAACATGTAAACCGCTTACAGTTTACGAGTTTCCCGCTAGAATGTGTTGCGGTGGTGTCTTGTAAGCCAGTGTGCCGAGTAGCGTGGTTTGAAGTGGAAGCGTTTGAATGTTGCACGTGTTTCCGTGTGTGTGTTGCATTAGCCGTCTGCGATTTTTCTTATCTCGGCGGTATGGCGGAAGTTGAAGAACAAAGGGCGTGCATAAAATTCTGTGTGGCATTGGGTAAAACGGGAAGTGAAACTTACGAAATGTTGAAACACGCTTTTGGTGATTCGTGCATGAACCATAGCCGAATATTTGAGTGGTTTGGACGTTTCGGAAAAGGCAGAACATCGACTCCTGATGATGATCGATCAGGTAGACTGTGCACGGCAACAACCCCCTCAAAAGTGGAAGAAGTGAGGATGGCTCTGAACAAGGATCGTCGACGTACCATACACAATATCTGTGCAGAGGTTGGAATTGGGTATGTAACTTGTCAGCGAATTCAAACTGAACAATTAACATGCATCACATTGCAGCGAAGTTCGTGCCGAGAGTGTTGACCCAGGATCAAAAATGCTGTCGAATACAGATCTGCAAGGAACTGAAGGAAGCTGTGAAAAATGATCCCACGTTCCTTGTCTACGTCATTACAAGCGATGAGAGCATCGTTTATGCTT
The DNA here is from genome assembly GCF_964235325.1 of Thermobia domestica. Classification (NCBI taxonomy): domain Eukaryota; kingdom Metazoa; phylum Arthropoda; class Insecta; order Zygentoma; family Lepismatidae; genus Thermobia; species Thermobia domestica. The sequence goes on from NC_137461.1 coordinate 252,856,689, forward strand.
ACGACCCAGAAACTAAACTGCGGTCTTCTCAATGGAAGAGTCCTGGGTCTCCAAGACCCAAAAAAGCACGCATGGAAAGAAGCAAATTGAAGACGATGCTAATTTGTTTCTTTGACCAAGAGAGGATTGTACACCGGGAATTTGTAATACATGTAAGCAACCTTCTTAGGACATCACAGTACGGATCTGCATTGACTTTTACTGTAATGTCCTAAGAAGGTTGCGTGAAAATGTGCGTCGCAAAAGGGCACAGAAGTGGCATAACGGTAACTTCATTCTCCATCACGACAATGCACTTGCACACCGGTCTTTTAAAAGTGGCGCAGTTTTTGGCTAAGAACAACATGACAGTGTTCCCCATCCTCCATACTTATCTGACGTGGGCCCCTGTGACTCTTTTTCTTTCCCCCAAGCTGAAGCTTCGGATGAAGGGGCGAAGATTCGACACCTTCCAGAAATTCAAGAAGAATCGCAGTGGGTACTTGACACTATTCCAAAAAGGGGCTTCCAGAAATTCTTCCAAGCATGGCAGAAACGCTGGGACCGCAGTATTAATGCAAAAGGGGAGTACTTTGAAGGTGAAGGAGGAATTTAACTTCAAAGGTAAGAAACTTTCATTTTACAGATTCAGTCCTGGAACTTTTTGATACACCTTTGCATTATGGATAAGTAAACATTCACTATATTAAAATATACACTTAGATATACAGAAATCATGACTGTCCTGATAGGATATGATATTTAATGCTTGAATTCCCCCTTTGATGAAATTCTGCGTACGCCACTGACTAGCTCTACCCATTCCTGTCTCTTTCAGCTAGCAAGGACTGTCCACTCTAATCAGTAACAGTCAGACTTCAACGAATAGAATGTTGCACTCTGAGTTTCCCTATATCGCAATTCACATTCCTATCCCCCTTAGAGAATGTATTTTGCAAAGGAGGAAACAGTTTTTTTTTCTTATAAAAGTAACTCACAAGATCTATATATATTCCCTATTCTGTTGCTAGTTACCATTTTCCCCTGGAGAGGTCGTTAGAAGCGGACCACTAACAAAGTACGGTATATTTCACTTGATTCTTCTTTCAATAGGAGATTTTCTGTGTGTGTTGGGGCGAGGGGAGGCATACTGCTGGATGGAGCAATTGAGAATTGTAGAGAGAAGAGAGAAGAAATGACGGGCAATGCATAGAAAGAAAAAGAAACAGTGAACTATGCTTCGAGCAAATAATAAAAAAAAGTAAAATTTAAAAAAACCGTAAGAGAATTATTTGTATCTCTAGGAGGAAAAATTTTCTTTCTTGGATAAAATCCAGGAAGAGTTCCCAGGATTTATGTATTTTTCGTTTTCCACTTTTCATATTTTTTTTCTTTCGTTGTATAGAAGTTTGCGCATTTACGTTTTGCCAAATACGCTTCACATCAATTGTAACTATACATGTATATATATATATATATAAAGGGAAAACTTGTGACTATTTTTCAATGCTGACTTCTTTAAAGCGAGCGAGAGAGATATTATATGTCTTAACTCTCATGGTGGAGAACACTGATTCATAACATTGTTGATTCGTAAATTATCACAAGGAAACTGTATTTTCTTGAGGAGCTAGTCACTAGTGTGCTGTATATACATAGTAAATAAAAACGTAGAAGGAATAGAGTTCGCGTTAGGGTTATAATGATGGTGTTTGTGTTATATTAAATTACGTTCTATATCTAAATTTATTTAAATTTGATCTTTTTTTCTTTTCAGATAGTTCAGAAAATCTATAATTGAATATGTAACATCCAAATAAATGTTAGTAATTACTGTCCAACTGCTTTTGGTTCACCCTGTACACACATTCACTTATATATACAAACACACTTCCCAGTATTTCAAAGATATTGATGTAGTACTTTGTGGCAAACTGGGTAAGTTTATGACTACTGTGCACACTGTCCCAAATACGACTTGCGTTGAAGCTGTGCACCTTTTATACAAAGCTGCGTAATAGTTTAAGCAGTAAGACTTATCCCCAATAGCCTAGGTGTTGGAAAGAGAAGATAACCTGCAATCAATTAATCAAGATACTTATGACCAGTGTTTTTATTTCTAGCAGTAGGCAATGATATGAAGAACAGGAACTTCTTTCAGAAGTGTACAAAAGATATGATTTCTCTAATCTATTTATAAATATATATTTATGAAATGAATATTTTCGATTTAAATGTATTTGAAGACTGGAGCAACAGTATAGTATACGCTTTTCAAAAGTAATATAATCAATAGTTCACAACTCGGCTAATTTCTTACAACACCTGCTTAGAGGAAAGTTCCTAACATACAATTTTCTCGAAAAAAAAAAAGAACACTTCTATCACAACTGAAATCTCTTCCAAGAAATGTGAAAGGGAATTCTGTCAGATGAACCTGATAACAACTTCATTTAGGACATCTATCTTTTTATGAACAAATTTTAAACTGATGGTATAGGACTGCCTCAAGCACAGTATAAGGGTAGCAAATATATGGACTCATGGCTGTTTCGATGTCATCCTTTTGAGATTGATACCAAAATCAAGAGTGGTCTCGAGACGAAGAGGGTATATGTTAAAATTGTGGAACGTAGCAGTAATAACATTTGCATAGTGAGTACTATACTGCCGTCCTAAGCGAAAAGACCGCAACTCCACATTTTTCGAAAATCGAGATATTGGTATGGAAATGTTCGTAGTACACTTCTGCATCTATCTAAAGTGAAATTGACGTGGTTTGACCAATAGATAGGGGTAATGACGTCATGAGTGTTTACCTTATGTTCGAATCTGTAACTGAAAATAAGCAAAAAGACCTTAAGTGGCAATTCATAAGCAAAAATATTTAACTGTATTACCACACAAATTTGAGATCGTGAAAATATATTTCATAAAGTTTTACTGAAATACAACAAATTTGAACGTAGAGCCTAAGCCAAAACGCGTTTTGCTTATTTTCTCGAAAGTATGTGAAATGGAGTTAAGGCATTTTCGCTTAGCAGGGCAGTATAGTGATCGCAGTGAGTCATGAAGCTTACCTAGTTCTATCGATCTCATTAGCCAATGAAATGCGGGGGCGTGTTCCGTCGTCAACTTCACTCTTGAAATTTCGCGAGTTTCATCTCTCGCGCTATACGGAAAATATCTCCTAAGGATGCAGTGTTGTTAGATTGCCACTAAGTTTATTTTGTTGTTGTTGTTTTATATTTTCTCTGCTATTACTATTGTTACCGTTTAATTTAAATATCTGCTAACGTTCGTATTATAGCTCTTTAAGTGCTGTTTTCTTTTTCGGTTGTTCACCTATCTTCAAAGTTTGGCAACATTGTTGGTGCACTTCTGTTTGACGTTTTCTCAAGTGTGCGTTAGAAAGGAAGTTCCACGATTCGTACCGATATCTTCCGATATATTACACGTGATCAAAGCAGTTCTCTGATTAGTGTAGAGCCCAGGCTTCACGAGTCATTGTGGTTACTATAGCATGTTTTCTTCTAAAAAGTAAAATAAAATAAATAAATAAATAAACACTGCTTATAACGACGCTATCAAGTGATAGGTCTGAATATTAAGAATTTGAATAGGGGTAGGCGTTGTACCTTTCAGACAATGTACCTTTGAACACCTGTGCTTTTCTCGAATTCAGAGCTATCTAGGTGCAGTGATTAAAATTCATTTGAAAGATTAAATGAAAAAAAGCACTACAAACGCATTTGGCTGTTGTTTACTGAGTGTTGTATCGAGTAATGTTCTTTTTAATTTTTTCACCCCAAAAACAGAGATTTTTTGTAATTACCTTTTGAGTTTTGTGCTCTTCGGTTTTCGCAACTTGTGATATTTATTTGTCCAAACTTGGGGTAGAATCATTAATGAATACAGTAATATTTTTAGTTTTAACTTCTGTTCAATATTTAAGCTACTAGAGAACTTTTTTCCGCAATGGTGACCCTCTTGTACCTATGAACATTAATGCATCGTGTACCTTTGAACGATAAATAATACTGTTTAAAGCTACACAATGTAAGTAATTAAAACAATTGATATATTTTATATAGGTTAGGTTAGGATATAAAGTTATTAATTATAATTTTAAGTAGTTTCTATATATTCGCTTATTATATAACATAATGTTAAGAGTTGTACATGCTCAACTTTATTGTTCACAAGTTTTTGTTAGAACTTCTCTTCAATTTTTAATTTAATTAATAAAATTTTAATTCTGGGGAGCTTTTTATAGCTAAACCTTTTATTGCAATTTATAACTGTTAATATTTGTGGTTTCTTTTTATATTATTGCCGCAGAAACATTGTAATTATCACTGTTCAAAAGTACATGAGGGTCTGTTCAAAGGTACACGACCATAATGTACCTGTGAACAAAACAGATTTGTTCTTATTTTATCTTATAAAAGCTATTGCAATTATGTAACAAGTTTAAAAATCATCCTATCTGATAGCAAAGAAATGACACTTCAAATGTACGACAAAAATTGGGGAAAAAGTGCTGAATATTAGCACCAAAATTTCGAAGACTCTAAAAGTGTTCACAGGTACAACGCCTTTACCTAACGTTGTCAAAAAAGTAAGTTTTTCTGTGTGTATTTCACCTAACCATATGTTCGTTCAGGATATATCCACACTAAATGATGCGATGACACGCAACGGGGATGAAGAGCTTTTGAGAATGATACGGTATGAAACATCTGGAAAATATAATTTTCTGGATTCCCAATATGAAGAAAGAAAAACAGATACAGCCTGCGTTTTTATTCTCTCTTTTTTTTTTCCTATTGTGAAGTGCTAACCGTCTGCGTGGGATGGATAATAACGTAAATTACTGGAAGAGAAAGAGAGAAAGAGAAAAAATATCCACAAGTTCTTACCTCGACAGGGCGACGAACGTAGGGCTTGCAATCTGTTTGTGAGTTCTTCAACTTCTTCTGTCTCTCGTAGAAGCAGATGGTGCTTCACTACTAAACCTTCTCTCCGGAGCGCCAAATCAACTGAGTGTGCCAGCTGGGACCAGTAACCAGATTCTGAAAGTACAAAAAAGACGGAAATGAAAAATAAAATGAACTAATGTAAAAAGAGATAAAGAAACATACCATTTAAATAAGATGCATAAATAATCTAGAGTTTCAATCATCTGCAATTCAGAGACTGAGATTTATTTTAATGCACAATGAAATATGAAGCGTTTTCATCTGTCCTTTTCTTCCGTCAGATGCGAGCGATTTTACTAAGTAACCAATGAAATTGCGCACGTAGATAGCGCGACACACCCGCATCAGAGTAGAAAAATGTTCAACTTAGACGCATCTAGCGCCCCTTTCTCCTTCGTTTTGATGTTCTACGAAGTAATCTGTTTAGCAGTACAAGTAGCTAAATATTTATTATTAAACAGGAAAATATATAGAAACGGAAACCAATCAGGCTCTACGGAAGCTCATTTTTATGTTCCGTAAAGAAAGACTCATTATGACACTACTGAACAGATGAACTTCTAATGGTTTTAAATATCACACATTGCCTAGAAAAAAAATATATAACTTTACGACGTATGATGATGATTGCTTATTCACAGAATGACACGAAGTATCTTTACTTACGCATGTACATCAGTCAGTTCTAAGTAATCTGGCGCAATACACGCACGCCTCTATGGAAACAAAAATGGAGAACATTTAACTTGCTAAGTGCGCTGCGTGCGTTCCAACGCATTAATGAAAACAAGGCCATACTCTCGCCTCTATTTACTTTCCTGTCTGAGACTTTATGGAGTTTGGAAATTATGATTTAGAAAGAAAGAGCAAGGAACACCTGAACAATTTGCTTCTGCTCAGCTTGTCTTTTGCGCAACAGCTAACACCAACAGATGCAAGGAGTTATTCAATTGTTTTAGCGTTCCCTTTCAACACTGAGGTAATATGAGACATGAACCTACAGCTTAAGGTGGAATTTGAATAGTTCAAAGTTTAGTGCTCTTCCACTGGGAATTGAAGTTGGGACCATCCGCACCAAGATGTACGCGCTAGCCAGTAGACCAGCTGCGAGAGCTAAGTAGTGGTTCGAATCTCCCGTCTCATACATTCTCAGTAAAGGGGGGGCTAAATTAAAATCAATCAATAGCTCTCCCCAGTGGCCAGTACGCGCGCCTTTGATGCACGGGCGTCCAGGTTCGATTCAGAATGGGAGAGGGTTAAATATGAACATATTATGGTGTTTCGGATTCCTTTAATCTGCAGGTCCACGTTTCATACAGCCGGCTCTGGAAACGAATGTTAAATTTCAATCAACTAATCAAATCAATTCTTTGAGTTTAAATGAATTTAACGTCGCATGATTATGCCTAGTAGGCTAAGCGAGACAAATCTATTCAATCGATTAACCTTTGGTAATATCAAGACATAACAATCATAGACAATAAACATTCAGTGAACTCTCCATAGATATTCCTGAGAAATCGAAATCAAATTCATAGTACTCGTCAGTCACGCTTCGGATTAGGTTAAATTAATACATGGTTTAAGGTGGAAATTCCTTTTCTACGAGAAGAAACTACAAAATGGTATATTTGCACTGGATAAATATATCATTAAAATCTTCAACTGCTGATTCTAAAAGAAATGACTTCTTACTCTGCATCCTTAATGTTGGGATGTATTATGAGCAGAAAGTGCATAAGATTGTATAGATACCTTTACATAGCGGTTGTTACGGAAAGATTATGTGTATTGTTTAGATTGAAAGATAATCTAGATTATGTTGAGGTGCATATATTTCAATCACGCTTGACCCTAGCCATAGGAACTAAACACACGGTTTTGATTGGTTGAAGTTATCCGTTTCTCGCCACGTAGCTCACATATAGCAGAAAGCAAACGCCAGATGCTGTTGACCCTCGAAACCAAGCGTGCGGCTAGTAATGAAAATTGGTTCAAACCCGGTCCAAGAAAAGTTTTTTTTTATTTTTTAAAAATTTTCATAATACTTTGTTCATTAAAATAAGATGAAAATAATACTCACGTTCGCTTGTACGTAATATATAGGCCTAATGCATAAATGTTGCACATACAACTTCATTGGTAAAAAAAAAAAAAGTGATTTATTTACGTTATGAAACATAGCTGAGCGAGCCTCAGCAAGCGAAGAGGGGCTAGAAGTACCGCAGGGCTAGTTTTCTTCCATCTTCATCCTCATGATAATACGTTACATTTGGGTGGTTCAACTTCGATATAAATCTAACCTCATCTGCTTGCTTCTGACCAATTTAAAACACGTGGCTAGGGTCAAACACGAAAAAATAATATGCATGTATGATTAAAGATCATTTAATGTATATTAGTAACAGGCAAGGATGTTATAAAATAGAGGATCTGCCCATACCGGTACGTATCTTCATCATATGAACTCAATGGAGCCAAAAAACAACCGAGCATCGTCTAAACCGGCACGTCTGATTGGCTACTCTCGCTTCGCTATGATTGTTGGTTCGAAACATTGCGATCTTAGTGGCGCGGAGTGGACAGAGTAGGTGTGGCGAAGCTCTGACGTATGGCTTCACGATTTTGTTGTATGGGCAGATCCTCTATTTTATAACATCCTTGGTAACAGGCAGATTACTTTGGATAGTTCATATGGAAAGTGTATACCTACAAAAGGTATAGAATAAAAGTGATACTTGGAGCAAAGGTGTGTCAATAATTTTGGACAAGAGATTAATTATATAGTAGACACACTTTAGGTGTTTGTTTACCTGAATATATCAGTTCAAATTAAAAAAAAAAACTTCAAGCCTCACATTCCGCGGTTACAAATGAAAACAAACAGGACATAGATGTGTAAATTATGTAAGAAGTACAGTGTAGATTTTTGAGTTGGATAATTATCTGTAAATGGACCCTTCAATAAACTGTTCAGATTCAACTATGGACATCCATTTCTGCTATAAATGAACAGTTAGTTTTACTGCTTGTTAAGATAGTAAGAGAGGCATCAAGAAAATAAGTTATAGAGAAATTTCTGAAACAATGTACGTGTGTTGGCCATTAGCAACTTATGCTCCAATGACTCGTGGAATACTGTAATTTGAATTTACAGAAGAAAGTGTTAAGCAAGCTAGTAAGAATAATTTTATTGTGCTATTGTTAGTACATAGTTATCTTTTCCCTACATTGCGACGATCAATAAACGAGAGTAAGATAAACTCTGCCAGTAAATCAATACAAGGTTACAATTAATACCTAGGTATATTTATTATTAATGAATACTGGGAAAGGTGGGCGACGTTTCTATTTCGAAATGTGCAGAATCCATTAACAACGTTAACAATGAGAGTGTAATATGATATTTATGCATTGAATCTGTTTCTATATACTTCAATACTACTTCAAGCCAGAGTTGGTTAGCAATAACCAAAATGAACTTTAGTTCTCAATACAAATGATATTCCTAACGAATCTTACAAGGAGACTTACGGAAGTGTCACTCACCGATTTGAATGAAACTTTGCATACTTGTAGAACATCAAAAAATAATCGACACTTTTTTTTTTTTTTTTTTTTTTGCGGCAATGGTGAAGATTTAAGAGTGGAAACTACCCTTTGAACATTAGGGATAGTTTCCAAACATAGACAGAAAACAATCAATTAATATAGAAGAAAACATACTGCCAGGTGGTTTTAGGACAGCTAATTTAGAATTACAAAAATCTAATTTTTGTAATTTAGAATCAAAATCAGAATTCTGTGATTTAGAATCAAAATTACAAAATTCAAAATAGCGGATCCAATATAGTGATTATAATTACAAAATATCTTCTGGTTTGAAATTCTCTGCACTTAGCCAAGAACAATTATAGTTGGCAGGGGTTACTACGAGAAGATTGCAGACCGATTTGAAATCCCTTTCTATTGATTTGAAACACCTTTATTTTAACGGAATGCTTGAGTCTTTGCGCCTCTCCCTATTCGGGGTGCTTATGTATAGTGAGTCAACTCGCCTCTCACTATGTCATAATTTTACATATTCTCAATTGTTATAATTATGAATTTATTGAGAAAACGCTTCACAGTAATGATATTTCGTAGAAAAAAGTGTGTGATGCGTAAACATTGTTTACACTAAGCTCACCTTGTTACAGCAAAATGCAGGACAATCTTCCAAATAACTGTTTTTGTATCACGCATATCTAATAAGATTTGCAGATCTGGGAGAAGAAAATTGATTATGAATCAGCGATTTGGATCTAAATTTTATTATTACGGGGATGTAAATTTATATTATAGTTGTAGAGGACAATATCAGCCAAATGTCTCATGAAGTTTCTCCACGGCCTAAAGACGTACACACCAAGAGGCTGAATCCTACCAGTTGTTAGTGCCAAATAGTTTCTATTTTGAGATACTCTTTTGTTCGTAAATAGGTTGAAAAGTTGATTAATTGTGACCACTCTACGAATCTAATAACAAAATAGACTTTGCATGGACGCTGGGAGAAAAACTTCTTGAAACCATGATCTCACAAGACCTGATGTTAATTTTCCAGAATCTGATGCTTTCACAAGGATATTTTCAGATTAAAAGAGATTGTTTGGGACTATAGAGCCAAATGTTCCATTTTTCTCCTGCAAAATAATTAACAATGGTGATAACAAAACACCATTTTCAGAAATTAAAGGCTGTTTGGTGTAACTGTGAATGTGCCACACTTTCTACTGTTTGTGTCTCTGTAAACGCCATAGTGAGAGGTGCAGAGACTCACTTTAATCAACCATCTCATTAAAATGAGTAAAGAAAGGGATTTCAAATTGGTCTGCAAGCTCCTTGCAGTAATCTCTGCCAACTATAATTGTTCTTGGCTAACTGCAGAGAATTTCAAACCAGAAGACATTTTGTATTTGTAATCACTATATTGGATCCACTATTTTGAATTTTGTAATTTTGACGTCAGATTCTGAATTAGCTGTTCTAAAACCACCCTGGTAGTATGTTTTCTTCTAAATTAAATGGTTGTTTTCGGCATATGCTTAGATACTACCTCTGACGTTCAAAGGGTGGTTTCCACCCTTAAGTCTTCACCATTGCCGAAACAAAGAAATACGTGTCGATTATTTTTCGATGTTCTACAAATATGCAAAATTTCATTCAAATCGGTGAGTGACACTTCCGTAACTCTCATTGGTAGACATGTTCCAAAATTGGATACTTTTCCAAATAATTTACAAGTGCTTCGTGGTAGAACCTACAATGTAGGCCTAGGTATATGGAAATCTATGAAATTCAGTGCAATTTTTACAATTGCAGGAAACTGTTTCCTGAGGGTGTATTTTTACAATTTATTTATACAAGTGTTTTTTAGTAAAACCTCTAATATACATATATGAAAATCTAAGAAGTTCAACGCAATTTTCACAGTTTGGAAGAAACTGTTTCCTGGGGGTGTAATAGTTCACCAGATCAAAACCAAAATAATAAGTATTGTAGACATATTCCTTAAAGTAAAGTTTGAAATTTATCAGTATATCTTCGAAAAGTTCTAGCTGATTAATCTGGCAGAAAATCTAAATTTCTAGGCTCTCACTAAGAAAAAAATTTAAAGACCTTCAACCACTAAGAAAGTTCAAAATGGATTAAACTAAATAATAATAATAATAATAATAATAATAATAATAATAATAATAATAATAATAATAATAATAATAATAATAATAATAATAATAATAATAAAACAATGTTTCATTTCCAGACTTGCTAGCAGATTTACGTAGAAACTTCCATTTTCCAACAAGTAATTCGGAAACCTAACCTGAAGTATTTGTTATAATAACTCGTATGATTTCAATTCTAAAGCAGTACAACTGTTAAAAAAAATAATAATAATTCTTACTACAGCGCGCTTCTTTGTCGTAAAATACCACCATAATATCATCATATCATAAATCAATTTCGTTTATATATATAATCATAAATAAATAAATAGAATAAAAGCTATTAATTATTATTGGCAACAAATGATACTTTCTCGTCGTTAAATTATTTTTTTCATGATTTTCTCAAACATTATGAGAGTGTTTTTTTTTTTTAAAAACTTGAAACTGTAAGCCATTTGAAGAAATAAGTATAGGTCGAAATAATGTACGTAATAAAAACTTAATAATTTGGACATGGAAATTCATTTCCCTTGTCCCACCTTCATGGGAGTGAGTTGGGGCAACTTTGAAAACTTAAATGAAAACCCCCATTTTTTATTGCACATTCTGATTCTACGGAAAAAAATATTCTAAACATTTACTTCGCTGTTTTTTTCAATTGGGTGCCCTCACATTTTATCCAAGAAATAATCTGCGATATATAGTACCAATAGGCTATTTTGTCTTAAACATTTTCTCGACTCGTGGTAGATGGCGTTACAGATTTTCCTCCATTTGGCGTAAAGGACATTATACAAAAAATTGCATTTCCTCGTCTGTCCGATTTGGGTGATTATTGGATATGTTGTACCTGAGGACCCCCCGGTCAATTGTTTATATGGGGTCAACTCCCTATGGCCAACCCTGTGACCTCCAGAGGTCACCAAAAGTCACACCATTATGTTTACTATCCTCATTTGTCGTAGCCCAGTATAACATACAACTTTTTTTTTTTTGTAAGCCAAGTTTGAACTAGTTCTACCAACACCCGTTATGTGACCTTTGGTGACCTTTGGAGGGTACAGGGTTGATCATAGGGAGATTGCCCCATGTAAACATTGACCGGGAAGTCCTCAACTACAACATAACGTATTCAAAAATCACCTAAATTGGACAAACAAGAAAATGCAATGTTTTCGTGCGGTGTCCTTTAGACAATTCAGTTGTGTCATATGTGCAGCGCAATTAGTGCTGTAATAATCGAAGTTGGGTGCAGGGGCGGACTGGCCAGGGCAGGCCCTCTCAGAAGAAGTTAACGAGGACAATAAAGAAAGAAAAAGAAAGAGAGAAGACCTAAAATAAAAGAATGCTAAATAATTTGTAGATCACTGGTTATTATGCTGCCAACACACACCCCTCTTCCATCTTTCCATCAATAAGTTAACTTTTCCAGTAGGGCCCACTGGATTTGTGGCTAGACCATCTTTCACTATGATCTTTTATTATTGGAAACTGTGATTTAGTTTGTGCCTGGGGCCTTTTGCCCTTCTCTCAATATATTGGGCAGTTGAGGCCCTTCTTTCATTACATTGAGTAGTTGGGACCCAATGTCCTTTTCTCATTATGTTGGGTAGTTGGGGCCCTGGGCTCTTTTTCATTATATTGAGCAGTTGTGCCCTTCTTTCTTATATTGAGCAGTTGGGGTCCTGGGTCCTTTTGCATTACATTGCCAGTTGGGCCTTGGGCTCTTTTCATTACGTTGGGCAGTTGGACCCTTTCATCGTGGAAGAGTGGGGCCTAGTTTGTAGCTGGACCCATATTTAACCACAGGCTGATTGGTCCTTTATGGATGTTAACACATCTTGTAGGTCTATATTTGATAAATCAAAAATTAAAAAACAGCACATTTTTAAATATGTATTTACTTTTGCCTAGTCCAAATATCAAGTTCATTTAGAACAGAAAACATGCTTCGTTTTTGGAATTATCCGCTGGAGCTTATGTTATAGTGTTGACATGCAACTTTTTTCGCCAGCATAAATACTATAATTCTGTCCAGCTCTTGAATGAAAGTGTTCTATCGCAGTCATGTCCAGTAAGCGATAATGCCAATAAAGTACGGGATTGAAAATAATGGTGTAGGTAATTACTACAGTAGATCTAAAATAACGTGATTACTAATTAGAAGACATTGAACGACGTTTTCGAGTAGAGTCTGCTCAGAATAGAGTAGCTCTATAGTGAGCAATGCCTCTTCAAACGACCAAGTTATTATTTTTGCACCACCCAATTCAGACGAGGAGCGATGAAACCGAACTGTCATTTGATGCTCAGAAAGTGTAGTACCAAGAACTACCAAACGGTGAAGAGGTTAAACGACAGTGGATATCATTTTGTGCTGCAAACAAGTTATTGTACTGCTAAACCTGCATTGCGTTTGGGGAAATTCGGACTGCCACTCCAAGTAGTCATTGGATATAGAATGTAGGGTAACTACGGCAAATAACGCCAGTCGGGTAATAACGTCATTTCAAAATTTCTGCAGTGCTAGCATGAACATGTAGTTCCTAAGGTGACCACTTATAGGTGTGTGATAAGCAGTGATGCCTGTTATCTTTGTAGACACAAAGATTAGATGTCAGCCACGCATCAGTAGAGAGAAAGCAATGAACAAGTGTTGACGAGGAAACCGCGGAGCAGAGGAAACAGCTCGCAAAATTTTAGTGCGTCAAACGAAGTAGGCGAATTGTTTGTGTAAAAGTAAGATTTTACTATTACTAAAAGTATGTGTCGATAGGGCCATACTTGCATAATATTATGATATAGATAAAATATGCAGGACCCCTATTCTTAGTATAGAAAGAATAATCAAAACAAAGTCTATTTCTTCCGGAAATAACGCCACTATCGCGTCGGGAAATAACGCCACTCCATCTAATCGCTAATCGAAATTAATACTAGTGTTAAAAGTTTCTTTTTTATAGAAGTGGCTATGAAATGTGTAACGTCTGATGTTTTGTTCCAGGTGTCAAGGAAATATAAAAACATACGGGCCAGGTGGTCTGAAAATGATTTACGTCAAGCTATCGCGACCATCGAGCAAGATATGAAACTTGTAAGGGCTGCATGTGCATTTAATATTTCTCACAAAACGTTAAGAGACTGGGTAAAACGAAAGGACAAGAAGCTCATTCGGAAAGTTGGTCACAGCTCTGTATTGTCACAGGAATTGGAAGAAGAATTAAAACAGAATAATTTGTTCACAAACAGTAGGATTTGGTTTAACTAGAAAAAAATGTTTGTGATGCTGCATGTAGAATATGTGACGAGAACGCAATAACTAATCCGTTTCGTAGTGATAGAGCCGAAAAAGACTGGTTTTATGCTTTCATGAAAAGACACCCGAACATCGTATTCAGAAAGGTGGAAAATTTGAGCTATGGTAAACACATGCGTTTCAGCAGAACTATAGTGAACGAATTGCATACGTTATTGGAAAACACACTTGATGCTATGAACTTGTGACAATCCTGAACTTATTTACAATGCAGATGAAACTGGGTCATAACTAACGTACAACAGCAGCCTAAAAGTTCTGGCACAGAAAGGGAGCAAGAGAGTACGTAATGCCACACATGGCGAAAAAGGTGAAACTGTGAGTATTATTGCTTGCACCAATGCACCAGTTTCAAATTGGATTTCTCCAATGGTGTTATACAAGGGAAAGTATGACGAAAAAAGGAGTTTGGTGATGATGTTTCTATGCAATGACACCTAAAGGCTATGTTACATAGGAAGAATTCCGTACATTTCTGGAACATTTCAACAGACATTAGATCCCTGGACGAGCACTGCTTATTGTTGATTGTTATCACAGTCATCTTGATATTACCATTTTAAATGCTGCTGAGACCATGGATATTCAACTGCTGTGCTTGCCTGCACAATTACCCCATGAACTTCAGCCGCTCGACAAGTGCTTCTTCAAATAGTTAAAAGTGTACTGCTCTGAAACAGTTGACAGTTATCGACGAACACAACCCGGAAGAACGCTTGGGAAGCTACAGTTTCCAAAACTGTTTTTACAGGCATGGTTCCGTTCAGCAACATCTCAGAATACAATTTCAGACTTCAGCGCTACAGTACATCCTTTTAACAAAAATGCTCTATCCCATGTCGCTTTTTCCCCAAAATGATGTCTCAGAGCAACAGCAACCTCCACTAACACCTCCAAGCATATGACCAGCCTCTATCTCTCCTTCAACACCACCAAGTGCTCATTCCATCCACGAGCTTCTGCCTACACCTAAAATAAATAGGAGCAAATCTCAGCCCAGGGAGGGCGTTCTCTTACTGCAAGAGAAGTATTGGTAACACCAGACCTGCTCGCAAGAGCTGGCTCTTTCACTTCTGCCGGCACGAATAAACAAGCATCCTCTAGAAATAAGAAGGATGGAGAGATGCTCCGTGGGGACAGTGGAGGATATTGCTATGATCCCAGGGGTCCTAAAACATGAATTCAGTGTATTGAATACAAGATTTGGTTTCACGAATCATCTGAGTCTGGCAACATTGTTAAATGTGGCTTGTGAACATTGTGTGACACTGGATGTGTATTGTTGTCTGGCTCCAACGAGTAGTGCTCATTATGACTCCAGCTGTTATGATAAAGAAGTTCGCAATCATCACAAGAGTTACCGGTTAACGACATGTACTATGACTATTAGTTTTGTGTACCAGCAAAGCAGGTAGCATATTGCCAAGAACATTAGTTGTGTTCAAAATGTATTTCGTTACTATTCTAATACCTTTCCGTTCTTGTAAAGCAAGTGGCGTTATTTGCCGACACGTCTGGTAATAACGCCATCTCATGCTCACTCCGATTCTCAGTGCATTGTTGTCTACATTGTGTGTGTAGGATCTTTGTTTTCTCATTGTATTATAGCGGAGGGTTCACTCCATCTTCCATGTAACTTGCAAGATTCTAGATTTAAAAAGCACTTGAATACTAGAACAATATGTTGAATTGGTGGCGTTATTTGCCGAAGTTACCCTATGTGAAAAACGTGTACAAAGGTGTAAAACGCCATGAAAATTTATTGTTCCACGTTCAGGCTGCGGAAGCAGCACAGTCTCTGGAGCATAGAAGGATAAATATAATCTCTTTGTGATATTAATGCAAGAAATCTGCGTCAAAAACAAGTAGAGAAGAAGCGAGCTGTGATTAAACGATTATTTGATACGCGTATTATTTTGTTCACTGGAAGACAACAATTATCTTATAGGGGAACAAGAAACACTGAATTTGCTTATAAACTGGATCGTTCAGTAAACAGCACAAGAAATTGCAGCAACGTCGTGGAAATCTGAAAGGGCAGGGAAGAAGATCACTAATGACTTTTCTATCAAAAACGTTTATAATTAAAATAACCGTATTATTGGACAGTTATTGCAGAAGAAAATAATGGAAGACGTCAAGAAAGCGTGCATTTTTAGCATAATGGTTTATTCTAGCCAAGAATTTTCAGTACTCAATCTGGCTATAGTATTTCGCTATGTTATAAACGATCAAGTATTTGAGAGGCTGTTAGCAGTTGTCGTAAACAGTGACACTATAGGACAAGGAACTTAATAATGAAGTCAAAAAAGTACTTTCTGCCAACAATGTTTTGATGTCTGATGTTGTAGGCTGTTCTTTTGATGGAGCTGCTAACTTCTATGGATGCTATAAAGGAATTAAAGCATTACTGGAGAAGGATAATTCTGAAATCGTTTACACCCACCGCATGGCTCAGACACGTAGCCAGGATTTCGTAAAGGAAGGGGGGGGGGGTCCGTGACATGAAATACTGTGGTCATCACACCAGGGGCTCGATCATTCTAAACTATTTTACTGGAACATATATTATATCGCTTCGCCAGGATTTCATAATGAGGGGGGGGGGCGTAATATGAAATACTGAAGGCCCAGGAGCTCGATCAATCTAAACTATTTTACTGGCAACATATATTGGTTTGCTAGGATAATAAAATGAGGATATGTTAGTAAGTATTTTAATGACAACCTATGAAGAAATCTCGAGTAAAAAAATAATAAAAAGTATTGAAAAAGATTTTACAATATCTACGTTCCTTCCTCTGTTCATTCAAATATAACAATTTTTCTTTCGTTATAACCTGAACTATTATGAAAAGTACATATTCAATAATGTCTTGTAAAATAGTTTACAAATCTGCGTTCCTTTCTCTGTTGAATCAATTGTTAACAGAACTTCCTTTCCACATAACTTTTTGTTTTTATTATTCCGTCAACTACTGTCTGTTCCAAATGACAGGTTAAAGGAGCAGTAGGAAACTGTTTCTGAAATAACATGTTTGATACTGGAGAGAAACGATGACGAAAAATTATGATTAAAATTATCACTATATTGCGAGCAGTGATAATAATTAGAAATAGTGTAAGTAAAAGGCTAATAGTCACCGCAAGAAACAAACCATATCACTAGGAAGTACTCTCGAAGAACATCGTCTTCATCTTCAGCCTAAGCCTTCCTTCGTCACCCTTCATCTTCAAAAAGGATTTAAACCATAGGAAAGAAATTATGGATAGGTAAAAGTGCTTAAAAATGTTCTTCGAAAGTACTTCCTAGTGATGTGGTTTGTTTCCTGCGGTGACTATTAGCCTTTTACTTACATTATTTCTATGATAAAAAATGTTCACACTATTACAGAACAGCACTATGTTTTCGAAAGCTTAAAATTTTCCTGACTAGTAGCAGAAATTCTAAGACTTCCTTAACTTTTCTAGAAATTTCAAATTCGCTGACCTTTCCGAGATATCCCGCTCATTCGTCACCATGTATTGTAAGTAATACAAATCTCCCCATAAGAAAGAGTAACCAAAAGCTTGCTGTAGCTTTTTGTTTTTAACACTGATTCTTCTTTTTCTTGTTTCTTTTTGTTTCATCCTTCCTAATTTTTTCATTTCTGGTATCGAAGGGGGGGGGGTCCGGATCCCCCGGACTCCCTCCCCTTGACTACGTATCTGCATAGCTCATGCTATTAATTTGGTTATGACAAATTCGACTGAGCAGATCCCTGAAGCTGTAAACTTATTTGGTGTGGTTCAAACCAGTGCTGCGTTCCTTTCTGAATCCTACAAATAACTGATGTTTGGCAGAAAATGAGTGATGCAAACCACGAACGACATGACAGACTACGAAAGCTCCAAACAGTTGGTGCAACACGATGGTGGAGCAAAAACAAGGCACTGAATGCTATAATTGACATGAACAAGTTTCGCTACGAAACAGGAAGACAAGACAAGGACGACTCTCTATCATCATCAAGATGTCTTACATTTATATTGTTCCTCAATGAAGTTGTACAGGACAAACGCTTTGATGCGAAATCAAAATATCAAGCTGAGACTTTGCTGAATAAATGGACAGAATTTAACACTGTAATCATGTGCTCTGTGTATCAGAGCTTATTTACAAAAACGGAGTCTGTTTCAAAATACCTGCAGTCTCATGGATTGGACAATTTTATGGCCTGGAGACTTGTAGACAATTTGCAGCTAGCTTCAGAAGAAATTAAAGACAAAAGAAGACGTCAGTTTAATGCTTTACGAAAATACTAAAATATTTTGTGAGAAGATACATCAACAGCTTGCGAAATCTGGTGTACAAATAGAAATGGAAGACTTTCCGCCCAGAAGGATCTTAAAGAAGAAGAAAATGCCGGGAGGGCTTGCCGCAGATGAAATGGGAAAGAACACAAACGTAAGCGAATATGATTTATTCAGAATAAAAAACTTCAACGAAATTCTGAATACAGCTGCTACACGTGTCAGTGATAGATTTCAGCAGCCAAAAGACTTACTGTCTGAACTTCAAATGCTGGATCCCAAGCACTTTTCGGAAATCAAGATGAATGGTGTGCCTGCAGGAGCTTTCAGGGTTCTTGCGAAAAAACTAAATATAAAACAGGAGGAAATATGCAAAGAACTCCAGCAGTTCTCTGTCGTATATCACACTCTGTCACAAAACGTTCTGCTTTTTGATGATCCTGAAGAGAATGATGCCCTGAATCCGTAGATAATGATGATGATAATGCATCTGAGCTTGCTATGCGAGATAGAACATCTTTGTACGGGATTCACGGCAAGAGTGATAATGATGCTGCAAACACCTTGTGTAAAATTTGTTTGTCATGTGCAGGAAAAATTTTGTACCAATTTCTATGTCAGTCTAGTTGTTTTAATAATTTATACATTGTATAGAAATATGCGTGGTCGTTACCGTGCACACAAGTGACATGTGAAAAGTGCTCTTCAAAGTTAAAGTTGGTGAAAACAAATCTCAGAGCTAGTTTGTCTGAAAACATTTTGGACACATTTTTATTAATAAGTATGGAAAGAGACATGTTAAATTTAGTGTCCGTGAACGAAGTTATTCAGGAACTCTGTAATTCATCATCTGAACTGAGAAGAATCTTAACGTTTTAAAATTATTAGTTATTTAGTGTTTTATCAGTGTTTTCCATTTTCAGTAAAACGGCCGTGTTCATTCCACAGTCAAAAGTTATTGACTATTATTTGTTTAGTGTTTCAGCTACCATATGGCAATACAATAATAATTATAAAATATTCTCTCGAAATTTTATGTTTATGGAAATCCTGTGCTTTGTTGTTTGATTAAACCTTACCGGTACTGTGACATCAAATTTCCAATGACCAATGATAAATCATAACTTACAAAAACTACCAAGTAATAACTAATTTACAACTGCATGACTCATCGCAGATTTTTATTGTACGCTATTTTACAAATTGGTGTTATAGTCTGAGGGCCCTCCTTGGTAACCGCGGCCTAGGCCCTAATATACCCAGTCCGCCCCTGGTTGGCTAGCAAGCATTTTATCGGTTGCGTCTCACTGTGGTCGCGGCCCACGATACCTTAGAGGGGCCCATGATATATATATATCAGGGCGCAAAATTTCCGGTCGCCAGGTCGCCATTGGCGACTAGAAATATAGAGCTGGCGACCAATGTACAATAGGAATGGTTTCTGCCTAAGCGCACAGGTCAGCGCAGTTTCTGTTTCTCACGAAAATAATTGTCATTAAGTGAGAGAAAACACGGAATATGAAATCTTTACAACGGACACGGAAAGTGCTTTTTTTAAGTACTTACAACCAGATTTATATAGTGAAAAAGTGGACCTTGTCTTAGCAGAGTAAGCAGAATGTCATCTTTTGTTTTCTTCAATGACGTTGAATCAGACGCTGAAAACTTCATTACAAGATTCCCAAATTTACTTCCAATTGTCACATTTTGTGTAGGTTACCTGTGAGTGCTGTTTCGTATGAGAGAGGCTTCAGCAGTCTCAACAGAGTTAAGACTGACATACTGGATGATTTGCTGTTTATTTCCGTCAATGGCCCTTCAACTAACGACTTTCATCCGAAAACTGCAATCGACAATTGGAACTTCAGTGCAGAGAGAGAGAGAGAGAGAGAGAGAGAGAGAGAGAGAGCGTTATACAAACGTGAGGTCTTAAGGTAATACAGACGTGTTCAAATTATCAGACTCAACATCCAGTTTATGAATATTTTACTGTTCTTACAATATTACGTGAGAAAATAGTCCAAATTACTACTTTGTAACTCTGTCCTAATTTCTAGTGGGTGTGGCATATGCTTTCCAATATCAATAAAACAAATGCATACGTAACATTCAAATATAATTACTATAAAGTGTGTATATTCAAATTGTAAACAAAAAATGAAATGGAATACTTACAAGAAAATTATCTCTCGCACAAAGATTAATATTTCTTATGAAATCCCTTATTCTTTATTAAGTTAGTCTTTTATCCTTTGTGGCATCCTATGTACGAGTTTAGCACATTTTGCCTCCAAGCCAGCATCATGATAAAATAAATTGTTGATCTCCTTGATCAATTTGGTTCTAATGTGCTTCTTCTCTAGCTTTTCTTTCATGAAGCTCCAAAAGTTTTCAATCAGGTTCATATCAAGACTAGTGCCTGGCCACGGAAGAACACTAATTCCGTTGTCCTTGAAGAATTTTGTCACAGCTTTGGCCTCGTGGCATGGGGCTCCACCATGCATAAAAATCAATTGTACGTCATCAAACTAGAGTGCAGTCTGGGAAAGCAGTTCTTCTTGAAGAACTTGTAGGTATTGGTCGTGCTTCATTTTCCTCTCTACTATATACAGTCTTCCAGGCCCGAAGACAGAGATCACAGCCCAGACCATGACTGAAGTAGGATGCTTCACGGTTTATTAAAGACATTCTAACTTGAATTCCTCCCAGGTCAACGTCGCACATATTGTGAACATTCATCAGACACAAAGATACATGATTCATCACTGAAACACACTATTCTCCAATCGTCAACAGTCCAATATTCTAGGCCTCGTGCCCATTCGAGACGCTTCTTTGTCATGATTGGAGTACACTCTAATTTTTGTTTTCTTTCTTGATGGTGTGCTTTTATTTCCTCGGCGCAAAGAATCCTTCGAACACTTTCAGGCCAAATGTCTGCGCCATACTCAACCATTTTTATGCTTAAGTCTATTAGAAGTTGCAATTCTGTTTCCCAGAGACAATCTTTTTAGTTTTCTGATAGATCTTAGCTATAGTTTTGGTTTTCGCCCACACTATTTTCCCAACTCTATTTTGGCTCTTGTTCATTTCAACAGAGATTCTACTCACAGATTTTTGTTCTATCCCAACTCTACTAGCAATGTATTGCTATGTATATCATATTTCCACCAGAAGTATTTTGTTAACTTCCATTTTACGCGGAGAAAATCTTTTGCTTTTCCCATTATGCTGCAATTACGGGACTACACAGAATAATAGATTGATACACGAAATACGTCACGATCATTTTAAATTGGCCCATTCGAACTCTTGAACGCTTTGGATGTCGTTAACTTCTTACGACAGCAACAACACTTCAGACTGTAACTTGTTGATAGATACCACAATAGCTCTCTACAACTGCAATACCACTTTCAGAATCCCTCCCCTTCACTAATACCATCTGCTGTTCAACGGTGATATCACCATTTCAACTGTACAGTAAACAAATGAAGGATCCTATATCGGTGGTTTAACCATTAAATTAAATGTTCTAGAACTCTGAAATTAGGACTTCTACATCAATTTTGCATTTTTCGAGCGTGAGTCTAATAATTTGAACACGACTGTATATTTTTTAACATGTATATGAATTGTCCAATTCAAAATTGATTATCCTGAATCTAATTGTCTGGTTTTGAAATGTTATGCCATGATGTAATTTCTTTCTTTGTCAAACCAAAGGCTGTGTGTGTGTGTGAAGGGGGGAGGGGAAGATACTGGCGACCATCATGTATTTATACTTTATATATAAATTTGACGCACACTTCGTTAATTGAGAAATACATTTATCTAATTGTCGAAGAGGTTTATTTATCAGTCACTTCATTCGTTTATTTTATTTAACCCATGAAGTGTACTTTATTTTATATTTCGGGTATTGGATATTTCTTTTAATACATTCGTTGACTTACCTAATTTGGTCTGAGCTGTATTCATTTGTTCTTTTTGAACTGCTTTCGCCTATTTTCCTTATTTTATTATGGTATATTTCGCATTGTCATTTGAATCCTATTGTCATTCCATTACGATAGATTATCTGTCTACATAACGGAAAATCAAAATGATTTAGATTTATGGACAATCTGGGAGGATCTTACGTTGCTAGATTTCTTTTCGTTGCATTTCCTTAAAGATAAAATAGTCCGCAAATCAAGTTGAGATGATTGAGGGAATAGAAACAATGAAGATTTTTTTGTGGAGAAATAAATATATGTTCGAATCGCGAGAATAAGCAGATCAATGAATGCAGAGAAACATTTACAAACTTATTTATTTTTTAACATCTGCCAGCTGCCAGATACAGTTTAGAGGCCATTTTACACTGGATATCTAACAAGAACAATAGCAATGGAAAGGATTTGGGAAGTTATCGGCCAAGGCCTATCTAGTAGGTACCATCCCGACATTTGCCTGGTAGGAGTGAGGAAAGCCCTGGAAAACCCCAGTCAGGATGGTCGGCAGCGGGATTCGAACCCACGAGCTCCCGAATACGAAGCCAACGCGATATTTTCAATTTCTTTCACCCATTTTTTAATTCATGTATGATCAGTGTTTTTCTTTCTTCTCACATGCAGTATGTAATGAAATAATACACATAACGACTTATACAGTGGCGGATGTAGCCCTGGGCTGGGGGATCTAGGCCCCCTCAGTTTTTTTTAAGTTTATAGTAAACTCATGATATACCTATCATAGTCTGGGCTCTGGCTGCTCCTCCCCTAGTTTTTACCTTCTAGATCGGCCTCTAAACTTATAATGGCTTTAGCGTATGATGCTTATTTTTATAATACACTCAAAACACTGGGGATCCATCTTAAAATGGTTCGTGCATCATCTTCGTACAGCAAAAACTTTTTTCAGTACCGCCAACTGCCTTCTTTGCGAAGAACTTTTCCGTATGTTGATTTGTATTACTACTTAAGCGTTTGAAACAATCAAATAAAGTGGACTTCCATTAATGAAATCATAGCTCTTAGGGGTCCAAATATTTATGTGCGTGACTGTGCATGGTTCTTATGTTTGGTACGAACGAACTGGAGCCAATTTCAGATCGGTTCGCCAAATTGATGTTTAGGTTCCTTTCCAGTATTGAGGCTATAGTATATGAGACAGAAGCTATTGTTTTAAGTAGAATTCGAAGTCTGATTTGTGTTAAAGATAAACAGCCTTTGTGGAAGTCGAAACACAGAGCACGCGTACAAAAGCATGCGGTTTAGTTACTTGGCCAGGAAGGGGAAGTACATTCAAAGTGCTGTACATATGACTGGATTCTACATTTCATAAAGCCATAGCGATGTAAAGAAACATCCAACTTCAATAAAAGGAGAAAAGTTTCAGTTAGCAGAAGTGGAAAGGAAATTGAGTTCGGTTCGTGAGAACTAAAACTTTACTGAAAACTTCTGCAGACGACTTGTTTACTGTGACCTACATGAATATCTTTTAAGAGTGTACATGTATTAAGTTTAGAAGAAAATCAGCCGGGCATATCAAAGTGCCAGAGAGTGGGCAATTGCTCTATATCAATCTTACAATTCATTCGATAATTTATCTTAATATATAATAACTTAAATCCTTAATGCTATATATTATAATGCCCTTGCGATAATAGGTGAATATACAATGATTTTAGAACCTATACTCTTTTGCAGTTTTTGAATGTTCAAATAAATTGTAGATATGCATTAAATAACAAGGATGTTATAATTGATGATCTGCCCATATGTATCTTCATCCTATTAAATCGGTGAAGCCAAAAAGCAACAGAGCATCGGCACGTGCGATTGGCTACTCTCGTTTCTGCCATCGTCTGATTGGCTACTTTCGTTTCCGCCATGATTGTTGGCTCAAAACATTGCGATCCTATTGGATGGAGTGGGCAGAGTAGGGGTGGCGTAACTGTGATGTATGGCTTCAAGATTTTGTTGTAAGGGCAGATCCTCTATTTTATAAGATCCTTGTTACATGATTATAAAACACACACACTGAGGTTTTAAACAGTCATTTCCGCTAAAATAAAGCAATAACGATTTGAGAGTTGGCAAATGACAACCCTACATCCACTCTTCAAATTCAATTACGTTTAAGAGGGATGGAAATATCTTTGTTGAAGAATAATGTTAATACAATTTTAAAAGATGGTTAGAACAGCGACACTAAATTCGGAGTTCGAAACTGAAGTTCATTAGGTAATTTTATAATATTGCTAATATTAACAGTATTTACTTATTTCTACAATTATCGTGTGCATAACGAATATACGATAATTTTAAAGATGAAAATCGATAATTTTGTTCTCTGAGATTGATACGGATACGGCTGCCTACTTCTGATACGGTTTCAGACAGAAATTTTTCGAGAATTAGATTTCCATAATGTTTTGAAAAGCCAATTTTTTGTTGGGCAATTGTCTTAGGAGTTTATTCCGGAAATGAGCATTTTGCTTTTTGGCCTCAAATATATAATACTGATGCCTCCATTCTCATTCGCCCTCACTTCAAATCAATACAGGGTAGTCCAAAAGTAGGTATACAGTCCCGTACTGACCGGCAATGGTTTAAGTTTCTTTACTATTTGTTTCTAATCTCTTTTCACCCATATCTTAAGCTCGGAACAAACAGAAGCAAATAAACTTATTATCTTAATAAACTAAAATTCGATTTGTAGGACGGTATATCTACTTTTGGGACACCCTGTATTTCTCCATCTTCTTCACACTCAATTTAATGTTTGGGGCCGCTGTGGCTCAGTGGTAGAGCGTTCATCTCTGATGCTTGGGTCCCGGGTTCGATCCCAGCCTCCGCCAAGTGAACTTTGTGGTGGACAAACACCGTGTGCTTGGGTTTCCTCGGGGTTCTCCCATTTTCTTTTTTCCACCATTTCATTCATTACTCATCATCACCGTCTCCTTTAGAATAACCGGCAAAATCGTGGGACGTAAAACTCAAAGATTTCATTTAATTTTTTTTCAATTTAATGTTTTTCCCTCCCTCTTATTCACCCTCAAATCAATATTTGTTCCTCACCTTCATCACACTCTAATTAATATTACTTCCTCATCCTCAAACCAATATTTCTGCCTTGTCCACACTCACACTGAAATTAATATTTTCCCTCTCTCATGCACTTTCAAATAATATTGATGCTACTAACAATCAGATCACGAAATTATAAACAACCAGTAAATCGACGTAGTTAATCTCGCGTCTCATACTAGCTTTTTCGTTCTCAAGATGCAGGGCGTTACAAGCACTATGAAACCAAACAAAGCAAAAGTAAAATTGAAGCCACTGAAATGCATAATTTCATCAGTACTTTCACAGATAGACCTAACATTATGACTGTATTACTTTCTCTACTTTCGTGAATTTTCCATATAATCGAAATTTATATAAAAGTAAAATCAATAACAATTTTCAAAATACCAAATAATAAAAGATGAGAACATTAACAATGTTTATTTTTAATTTCTGTGGAATTTTTTACCTGCAGAAAGCTTTAAGTAAAATATACACGCACGGCTACGTAAATGCAATTAAAAATACTTGTATTTATCTGAACCAACCATTCTTCATGTAGAACTATCTGCTGTTAAGAGAGAGAGGAAAAAACATAATTAAAATGCAATAAAAATATGGTGCTCATTTTAATAATTTTGCTAACATTCACAAATGTATAGCTTTGACATCTAATGTAAATAAAATAAAGAGTTTGTGTGTCTATCTGTCTGTGTGCGGCCTGAGGACCAGACAAGTGGACCGAGAGTTACTAAATTTTGGTCAAAGGTACCCTGGTCTAGGCCCCCAGACCAAGACGAAGCGTTTTTTTTTTAAATTCTAACCGGGGGTCTCAGGGAAAACGTTTACTGGGACATGTAAACGTAGTAGAAAGTGAGCGATATTAGCATCAAATTCATAGTTTTCAGGGTCGCTGAGATCAATGGTGAAACACCGATCGCATTAACTTCCAAATTCATCGAGCCGGGGGTCACCGGGGTGGAGGAAATACCGAGACATGTATAAATGATCCAAAATGTCCGTCAAATTCATTGTTTTAGCGGTCGCTGAGATCAACGCTGACACTTCCATTAGTGATGACTTTCAAATTCAGCTACCATTGTATGTGGACCGAGGATAACCTGCGGGGTTGGGGTTACCAAGACATGTAAAAATAATCTAAAATGAGTGATATGTTTTATTTTGTTGTTCAGTTTGTTTATATAGATATTTTATCTGACCGATGCGAAGAATGGATATTTCAGCTAGTACAGATATAGATCAGATTTATTTTTAATCCTAAATTTTTGAACTTATTATTTTTGAAATTCGTCTTAAATGAGTAATTGCCGGTTTCTGACTGTTTTCTTTCGTATCTACCAAGGAACATGAATGCTTTACAAATAAAAATTTTAATTAACCCAATTAAAGTTTCCCATAGAATGAAAAAAAAATACTTTTAGAAAGGTGGTACAAGAGCACCAAGTTTTAGGTTTACAAGAAAAGCCTGTTTTTCACTTTCTCAAAAACTACGCATGATGATTAACAATCACTTATAACTTTGTTCAGGTCAATAAGGTTTATGGATTGTATACAGAATATCTGGGGAATCGTTTCCGTTATACGTTAATTCTAATATTATGTTACAGAGTTTTGCTTTTAAATAACGAATTCATATAAATTCACTCATTAAAAGGGGAGAGAGGTCCCAAGTTTGGGCGCTAGTTCGTTTCTTGCTCTTTCCAGTGCGGCTTTTTGGTTGACAAAACAGTTTGCGTGGGTTTTCTCGTGGTTCTTCTGTTTCTTGCCACTTTCTTCATTTCACCATTATCATACATTTCATTATAACCGTCTTCCGTAGCCCTGGATCATAAACGTGGGATGTTATAACTATATAAAAAAAGAGATGTGATGGATATAACGTTATTACAAATGATTTTGCATTTGTTTAATTTATGTTAATATATTACATGTTGTTGTTGTTTAATTCTAATTTAAGTGTATTTTTTATCATTATCTGGACTATAATTTACCTCTATTGGTTCCTAGGATTATAATTCTGATACAGATTCATTTCTATTTATGCAAACATTACATCCTTTAATTCAGATTGTATTGTGATGGCTACATTCTAATCTATCTGCACCAGAATATTAATTGATTTGAAACAATAAGTGCGTACAAAAGACTAACAATTCTATGGCATTTTTAAGTTTCTTTTTTTTTAAATAATGTTTTCCTTTCTTTTTTCATACACAGGGTGAGCAAAAAGTTACTTTCTCCAATATGTGAAGAAATAACTATTTTGGGTAAAGCGAATTTGCGCCCATCCTGTATAGAACAAGATATTCGACATGCAGAAATATATATATATCATCTTGTTAAAATATAGTTATATTTTTCTGTTTCTTTACAGATTTTCATATAGAACATATTCTGAGTATATGTCAAAGACCTCATAATGTTTCGTAATTCAACCAACATTCCGTAAATGTTAATTAGGCTACGATGACAGAAATTATGCGTTTATTTTCCTTTATGTCTTTGAAGTCGTTATGAGGAACGCTTTATGCATATGGGTGCAAATATATGTAAAATGTCAATGCGTACCAAAGCAGCTCATAGTTTATTGTAAATATCAAATGTCATCCGCAATTATATTACATGCTACGTAATTTCCTGTGTTTCGGTCATACCAAAATTAATATTTCGACCAGGTATAAATTTACTTACATTGTACTGTATTATGGATATTCGACTATATACAGGGTGTCCCAGGAGGAAGGAGCAATACTTCGGAAAATGGTAGTATGGGTGATACTAGGCAAAAAGTTCATGTGAACATGGGTCCTAATCTCAACGGTTTGAGAGCTACAGATTGTGAACCATTTTTGACTTTAAATTGCACATTCCTCACCCTGTAGTTACTCTACAGAGGTAAGACATAGCGGATTTGAAAGATGATGACATAACGTTTCCAACAGTATGCAATATGTAGCAGCAGTGTCTTTGGAAGAGAAGTTATTGAGGGATATTTGGGAATCAGTGTTGGCATCCAATTTCTTTAAATAACCTTAACTTTCCGAAATTTCCCTCAATAGTTTCCCTTCCAAAGTTACTACAACCACATGTTGCATACCGTTCGAAAAGCCATTCCATCATCATCGCTATGTCTCATTTCTGCAGAGTATATACAGTACAGGATGAGCAATACGCAACATAAAGTCGAAAATAGTTCACAACCTGTAGCTCTCAAACCGATGAGATTAGGACCTATGTTCATATGAACCTTTTTGCTTAGAATCACCCATACTACCACCCATTTCACAAAATATTGTCCCTTCCTCCCGGGACTCCTATATATATATGCTAAGCGCTATTCCATAGAAGTGAATACATTTTCTGTTCAAAACAAGATAAACACATCGGATGCTAGGAAACGGTCAGTAGATGAAGTGACAATCGGAACTAATGATAGAATATAATCACACTCTGTATACTACAGTAACAATTCGTAGAGATTACTTCCCTGCATATTAGCTATCACTTAAGGTCTTTCGTTTTATGCAGTTGCAAAGGCTTGTTGACAGTCGTCTGGTTAGTGCTGACAGACTGCTGTAGTGCACTTTTACTCGGTCTGTAGTTTGTGATACAGTAAGTATTATAATGGAGCAGTTAGCAGTACAATGGAGTTTGTAGTTGACGAGCTTGCAGATATGGTATTTACCCTATGTAATGGTTAATGGAAACGATTATGAAGCGGTTAGGTTATATGTGAAAGCTTTCAACAGAAGAACATCCGAAGCATTCCATGTTTGCGCATCTGTTCCAGCGTTTGTGGGAAACGAGGCATTTGGACCACAACTTCACAAGAGGGACGACGAGATGCCAGAACTTCTACCTTCGAAGAAGCGGTGCTTGATCGTGTAGAGGAACGGTCTCCGTCAAGTACGAGGACCATATCACATGAAAAGGGAGTGTCACACAGTGTGGAAAGTATTACATGAACAGCAGTTGCATCCTTGCCATCCACAAAGAGTACAAAATTTAAGTCAAGCTGATTTCGATTCTCGTGCTGTCTTTTGCGAATGGCTAGTGCAGCGCTGCGTGGCCGATGCTTAGTTTTGTAAACCTGTACTGTTCACTGATGAAGTCTGTTTTTCTAGGACGGTATATTTAATAGCCGAAATAGTCACATGTAGGCCGATGAAAACCCTTACGCAACAATTGTCATGAACCATCAACAGACATTAGCAGTAAACATATAGACAGGTATCGTTTGCAACTGCTTGATAGGCCTCTATCTTCTTCCTTCCAGCTTAACTACAATAGTATTCGCGGTGTTTCTGCAATAGGCTTCCAGAATTATTAGCAGATGTCCCGCTTGGTGCTCGTCAGCAAATGTGGCTTCAACATGACGGGACACTTTACCGTTTCTCGCGCGTATCTCATCAAAGTTTCTCAGGTAGGTTAAGCGGACCCAGGAGGCCCTGTTTCCAGACCAACTTGTTCACCAGATCTCATCTCACCTGATTTCTTCTTGTGTAGATATCTCAAAATACAACTCCTGAAGTAAGTGAAGAGGATCTCTTTGCATAAATCCTCGCTACCAGCGAGATAACTAGAACAACACCAGGGATAATTTGAGTATGTGCGACAAGGCTTCATATGACACTGTTATGCTTGCAACAATGCCAACGGACGTCATTTTGAACATCTAGTGTGAAGCTATAAGTACATTCCCTACTATTTCAGTGTAGTAACAATTTTTCATGGTAGAGTTAATTCGTCGTTGCCTTTAGCAAGTGCGTAGCTACATTTTGTGCTGTCTTTCGAAGATACTTTGCCCTCTTTGTTTACGATTCTCACGGGATTATTGCAGTTAGCTGCCTTTGTCGACCATTTTTCTTTCCTTTCTCAAGTGCGTCTTCTTACTCGATATTAACTTTCTAGAATCATTTTTGTCCTCTACGAGATTAACGTTCTGTGCTTCCCTGCTACTATTCTTCACCAAAATTATCAAAAGGTAGGATAAACATTCGTACCGTGTAATTGAGGAATTTGATGTAATAAAGGCGTAAGCGAGTTTACGCCCTTTTTGCATCAAACGCATTTGTGGCTTTTGCCATGCTTGTTTAGCCTCCTGATAACATTTCAATTCAATATTGGAATAAAATGCTGCATATTACGTTGTTTTATGTAAGAAAAAAAAACACTACTCAAATCGTTTTTCTCCAACTGCATGTTTCAGACTTACGCCCTTATTGCATCTAATTCCTCAACTGTTTTACTGTCACATATCCGGGTCGTAGTTCCTAACCTCAGGTAGCTTCTTCCGTGATAGTTCAACATCTCTACCAATATTTCTCGCAGTCACAGTTCCCATCCACTCAGTAGCTCATGCTTTCGCAGATTCAAGTTTTCTCCTCATTTGATATAGGTATTGGGGATCTTTCTATTCGAAACAAGTTTATTGCGTACAATTTACGATTTCTAGCCGCATTATTTGTTTAAGTTGTACAAAACATGCTACTTTTTTTTCTTTTAGGGATACCTTTGCATCTTTCTTGGTTGTAATTTATTTTTACAGTAATGAAATTTCAGGTAAGAATGATGCATATTGCATTTGAGCGTCCGACATGTTTTGATCTCTAATTATTGTCATTTTTGTCGCTTTGCGACACATTGTCGGTAGCCTGTATCTCCGAAACGACGATCTTTTTACTATATATTAATCAATAGTATAATGATATATTCACATATATCAAACTCAGAGAGAATTGTCCTCCTCGACAATCTTGTAGACAACTCAGTGAACTATTAATTAATTTTTGAAAATTTGTCATTAATCGCCAAATGCTGATTTTGTGATACATGGGGAAGTGTATACTATGAAAGGCTATATTTTCCATCACATGATGATTAGCAAACAAGAAAGAAAAAAGAAAACAAAAGATATTAATCATTGTCAGATACTTCAAAGGACATTTCAACTGATGTTTTTATTGCTCTAAAAAAAACTTCAGAGCAAGCTGATTACGGAGAACACTTCCTTTCCCTCATGCGATGTTTCTAAGTAGTCGAAATTTGCGATCGATTTCCGGTTTGCAACTTGATCACCATGTTTGTATGTCATACGTCGGTAAAATGTCTGCGCCACTCACTAGGAAAACTGCTTAGCAAAAGATACAATACATGTTCTACAAATATGTACGACGTTCCTAATTACACAAAGAATAAGAAAAGTAACAGAATTTAAGGCCTCTTGAAAAAGAAAGCTAATTGTCTATTTACTTATTTATTACCAATTATTTGGAAATATTGAATATGTTGGGAAACAGTTGTAGTGTGCTAACTAGCAATATTATTGATATTGTTTGCAGCTTGAGATAATAAACCAATTAATTTTATCATGTTTAGGCCATCAACTGACCTTACGAAGCAAATTTTATTCATTCTTAAGAAAAAATCAACAATATAAAAGCAGATTTGATTGCAAGAGTTCTAATTTCTTGTATGTAAGTTCGTCGTGGATTCGGTAGTTATGTGTTCTGGGAGAAGATAGAGTAAATTAATACATGAAAACATATTTCCCCAAGTAAAAAATAAATAAATAAATAAATAAGGAAATACTAAATCCTTTACTAAGTTCATTTCAAGGACGCACAAGCTTAAGATGACAACCACGTCCATGAGCACTCTGGGAATTCACCAGTGCTATTATCGAACTACTTTACAAATTAACAATATTATTTCATCATAATATCTTCGAGCTTACTGTCGTTTTCTTCAGCCTATGGAACATAGTCGTAAATTATTTATATTAGTCCATGTGAACATTTACAGATCGACTGGTGTTTTGAACACCTGAGTTAAATGTAAGTCAACAAATAAACAGATATGGTAACACGGTAATAATAATAAACTAGTTACAATTCGCTTATTACTGAATAAAATAAACTGAAATTTATACTTTTATGTTCTATGAATATGCCCTGTAGGCAAAGGAGACGAATGGCTAATTAATAGATGGTTATAAAAGAATCGTTGGAATGGTAATGTGGAAGGAAACGTCAGAGTCGCGAGAAAACCCACGAACACGATGTTGTCCACCACAATCTCATATAACTTGGGTTCGAATAAAAGACCCCTCACACCAGAGGTGAGCGTTCCACTATTGATCCACCATATTCTTTGATAACATAGGGTTGCAAATGAAAACCATCTCAAAGTTGTTTTCGTTTTGATAGGTGAATTTAATAGTTCTTGACTCCCTGATTCCGAAAATGAAGTCCGTTTTTTTTCCTTACCATAGGTTTTCCCGCAAATTGACTTTGAAAATCCAACTCAATACCACAAAATTTGTATGTATATATTATATACGGGAACAGAAATACGAAGGTACTATACAGATGTTTGTACTGAAATGTAAATCTGAGTGAATATATATACTCCCTACATCTGATGAATATGTAAGACCAATAAGTACTTTTAAGTTATTTTTCAAACGCCTTTTTCTGCAAGCTTTGGTGAGTTTATGTTTTTCTTTTGCCGTTTGTTTGTTTATGCTCCAGCAATAGTCCGCAGCAGAACTTTTGTAGTTACCGAGAAAATTCTGTTACACTTTTGAATGCCACCCAGGCATCTCTCTCAGCTGGATTCATTATTGCTTTAATATCTCTGTTTTCCATAAGTTTTCGTGTATTGGGGCCAATAAATATACTAAATATACCTTCTTTCACTTTTCCATACGACAAGGATGAACATGTTTTATATATAAACTTGAAACATTGTCCCTGTTTGTCAAGTGCTTTCACAAATTGTTTAATGAGTTTCAACTTAATGTCAAGATGTAGAAGTAATATTTTGTCCTAACGAACCAAACGTTCATGTGTAATATTTTTAGATCCTGGATTCCAAATTACACATAATGGCCATTCCCTTCTTACCCAATACTCTTTTTTGCCCTACTATCCCACTCGCAAATGAAACATGGCATCTTCATATATCCAGATTGCTGTCCTAGTAAAATGCAAAAAAATCTTGAAATCACCACACACTTCCCACCCATGTTCTTGTTATTTAATTTTCTTTGGTATTAATTTAAACGTTTCTTTCATTGAAATAGAATGAGCAATAGGTACAGATGGGTACTTAGTTTCATTATGTAAAAGGACACATTTTAAACTTGATGTGTTGGAATCAACAAACAGTCTCCAGCTAGTGGAAAGTAGAGTAAAACTTAACTTACTAAGCAAATAAAACACACCACAGCAGTACACAAGAGATTCTTGTACAAAGTTTGGTCAAAACTGTCTTTCTCTCTGTACCGGGCAAATGTCGTTTCAGATGCCAGAAGGTTCCTTTTGTGAAGCCTAGAACTAAGAATTTCTGCTGACTTCTTCGACAAATGTAAGTCCGAAACCAAATCATTAAGATCATTTTGTGAAACAGTATACGCTAAGATGAACCACTAGGCGGTTTAAAGTTGTCATCTTCTATGTCACTTTTCTGGCTTGGCGAACTAGAATCACTAACTCACTATAGCAGTGATGCAGGTTTTGGAATAGGAATGTCTGGACCATGACCCGCAGGCCCTATAGCTAATTAAATATTTGGGTAAACTACCTCCTTATTTCTAGCATTGAGGCCAACAACAGAAGTAACAGTATGATTCTTCTGTCCCTACAAACCATAGGAATTCCACACGGCATAGACAATGTTTTTTTTCTTATTCCAATTTCTCAAAGATCCAACAAAAGAACGGCGCACTTTATGTGGAATCTATGGTTTTGATTGATCAGCAAGTTTTGTATTAAAATAAGCGTAATGTGCTTTTGAAGCAAATTCCGAAGAGCATTGCCATTGTATCTTAGGAACAAATTCACCGCAAATAAAACACATTCGGACTATATTTACAAGCACGACATGCCATTTTTTCTTTGTTTACAGCACAGCACAGGAGCACAGGATCACAGAAGAAGCAAATCCAAATAAAAATTGTAATGCTACGTACGATTTTTTTTTTGTTCGTCGTCCCGTTTAAATGGTTGTGCCCTTCCTTCGGGTAAGTGTTGTACTGTAGATCAAGTGTCTCTATGGAAATGTAGGTGGTCTTACTTTTTTTTTAAGGGGTAGGGGAATAGGGTTATAAGTGAACTAGATAATCTTTATTCATCAATTATTAACTGATTTGGGCAAGGTGATACTCCTACTCCCAGCCATTAGAGGGTTACGCCCTCTCTTTGGCATAGATGCATTTAGATTTACATTGATTATTGAACACTGTGAGATGGTCAAAGTGCAGTTTTATAAACGATGAAAAAGTGAGCATATTAAACTAGGTGTTACTGATAAATAATAATAAATCAAAAGTAGAACACATATGTGCAAATATATATATACGAGGTGCTAAAGTATAAATATGATAGAAAAACAAAATGTATCACAAATGTAATAGAACTTAAAGCAATGATGATGAGGTATGAGATGAAGTGCAAGCACAACACAGACACAGTTAAATTAGCAAGACAGATGCAGTGTTAAATCTTCTGTCCCGGGGCGACTCGGGACTGATGAGGACAGGGGGAAGCCCTTGTTAATAGTGAGGATTTCAGTGCTAATATGGAAAAATATGAGGAAGATGATCATTAATGAAGTAAATGTCATATATTTCCCGTTCGTCAGCAGTCAGATGTGTATTTTGAACAAACAGAGATACTAAGATGTTTAACGGTGAATGTTTGTACCGAAATGTAGCGTCAGTAAGAGCATCAGTCTGCAGGATGTCCAAGAATAGCGGATGACCTGTTTGTATACGTGAAGTGATATACTTTAGTTGTAGTTCTGCGAGGTGTTTCGTGATTTTTGAAAAATCGATATACTCATATGTCAGCCATGTAGGGTAAGGAAGCTTAATACGATAAGCCAGCCGAATAGCATGTCGCTCCAAGATGCAGAGTTTTTCGTAATATGACGCAGAAGCATTGCTCCAGACGGTGTGTCCAAAAGTGAGGATGGGTCGGAGAAATGCCTTATAGGTGTGAAGTATCACTTCAGCTTTCAGACCCCAAGTCGTGCCTGTGAGACGGCGCAATAGATTTAACCGCATGTTAGCCTTAGCTGTTAGCTTTTTCAGGTGAGCATTCCAAGTGAGTTTTGAGTCGAAAACCACGCCTAGGTAAGTAGCAGTAGGGGTAGGGCGTACACGGTATCCATCAACAGTTACTTGCAAAAGATTCGGATTTCTGTAAACTCGGGAACGTCTGTTTGGAGGCAAGAATATGATTGCTTGAGTCTTTTCTGTATTAATGGTAAAATGCCATCGCTTGCACCACTTGATGTATTTATCGAGAGTTCTTTGTAAAAGAATATTAAGTTGTTGGATAGTTTTACCAAGAGCAAGAAAAACTGTGTCGTCTGCGTATTGAAAAGTAAAAACATTGCGTGGAACTGCAGGGATATCAGAAGCGTATAGGATATACAATAAAGGGCTGACAGCAGAACCCTGAGGAACCCCAGTAAGCGGAAAGATAGGCCAAGATAGAGCATTGCCGACTGTAACATAAGCAATGCGGTTTGTAAGGAAAGAATATACTATTCTCAAATAGCAAAGTGGAAACTTGAATGATTGTAATTTTTTGATTAAGCCGTAATGCCAAACTTTATCAAAAGCCTTTTCTAAATCCATAAGAATGAGGCAAGAAGGGAAGGCTTTATTATACTGGTTAGTGATTATGGTGCTGAGGCGAAGTAGCTGGTCATTTATGGAGAAGTTAGGCCGAAAGCCTGCTTGGTGGATGGGTAGTAGAGTAGTTGTCTCAAGATACTTATGAAGACGGCAGACAAGAATTTTCTCAAAAATTTTACTGAAGACTGATGTCAGTTGAATTGGTCTGTAAGAGGAAATAGAATGTACAGGCTTGTTCGGTTTATGGAACATGCAAATTTTTGATACTTTCCAGTCTGAGGGATAGAAACCAGTTCTGAGAATGAAGTTGTATATCGCCACCAGTAGTAGTAGAAGTGATTGCGGTGCTTCTTTAATATGTCGATAGCAAATGTTATCAACCCCAGGGGCTGTGTTCTTTTTCCGCCTGAGAGCAATGTGAAGTTCATCTGTAGTAATCGGTGCGGTGAGTGGA
Source organism: Thermobia domestica (assembly GCF_964235325.1). Lineage (NCBI taxonomy): Eukaryota > Metazoa > Arthropoda > Insecta > Zygentoma > Lepismatidae > Thermobia > Thermobia domestica. The sequence goes on from NC_137461.1 coordinate 252,893,148, forward strand.
TGTTCCAGATCAATGACGTGGTCTGCAGAAGGTTGTAAAGCAGGAATGCAAGAGATGTCTGTCCGTTCAGAGATCTTAGAGGCAGCTGTTGGAGTAAAAACTGTCTGTAGCTGACTAGCAAAAGCGTTAGCTTTCTCTTGGTCTGAGAAGAGAGGGGTGTCATCTAAGATTAGAGGATAAGTGGTTGTCGTATTCTTGCCAGTTAGTTGATTAAACCTCTTCCAATAGCGTGATGGGTGTGCTTCCTCAGATAAATTATTACAAGTCTTAATCCAACTGCGACGTTTATATGCAGCAAGATAATTACGAACCGCTCGTTGCCATTGGCGATGTTGATGAAGATAGACATCATTCCCTGTTCGATGGTATTGACGGAGATGTTGGCGAGCCTTATGTATGAGAGTGACATACGTCGGTGGTAATTTTGGCTTGTGGAGAGTCACTTGAACAGTTGGAATGTTATGGTGAGCACTGGTTCGTATTGCCTCAGTGAGAGTAGTAAGACACGAAGCCAACTCAGGTTCTGTAGCTGGAGCTGCTACACTTGAAAGAGAGTGTTCGATGTCTTGCCGAAAATGAGGCCAATTCGCTTTGTCAAATCTAGGAACACGTCGCGGTGCAATTACCTGTCGTGGCGGTTGTCCTCGAGTTAATGTTAATTTAACTGGATGATGATCGCTTCCGATGGAATCGAGAACTTCAAGCTGACAGTCGTTAACAAGGTTTATAGATGTAATTACGACATCTGGTGTAGTCTGACTGATTGGTCTGGTGTGAGTAGGAAGGACATGAAGATGCAGCTGCAGATTGTCAGTTAAGAACTGCTGAAAATTTGCCTTTTCGCGAGCACTACGACTATGGATATTTATATCCGCCATGATAATAATATTACGAAAGTTATTGGCTATATATTCAAAATACTGTAATGGTATGGGTTGGCGTGGTCGAATATAGTTTAAAATGCTAAAATTAACTATTAATGATGGAAAGTATATAGAGTAAAGTAAGTATTCCGGGAGATCTGCAAAAACTTGAGGAGTATATGCTCTTACTGGATATTTGGGAGAGTAACCTATTGCAACCCCTCCTTGAGCACGTGCCATATGATCGGGATAATCGTGGCGCTGTATCTGGTAACCAGAAATATGGGCTAACACGTTCGGTCTTAAGGCGGTTTCGTTAAGTGCAAATGCATTAATATGCTCCTCATATAATAATGTTTCGAATAACAGCTTATGTTGTGAAAATGAACGAATATTGACGAATAGGAAAGTAATCCCCATAATGTAGAGTAACACATGCATGGTTTTAAACAGCAGTTTCTAGAGGCCCAATGTGAAAGTGAACATAATTATTGGAATACGTTGCATGGAGATTGATGTGAAAAATGGATTTTGCGGCAGAGATTATATGATGTAAGATATGAGCTCGTTGAAATGGGAATATATTTTGTAACACCAAACTGATATAACGGAGGAGATCTTCAACGGTTAGCGGCGGTAATATGGATTGAGTCGGTTGAGTTGCTTTATCGGCCGTTTTTAGTGGTACCGTTAGTTCTGGATGCTCAGGAGTTGGTGTTGGTTTGGCTTTGCAGCGATAACTGTAGGTAGGATGAATCCCACTGCAAGTATTACATTTCGGCGGTCCTTGGAGATTGAGACACGCTTTGGTTTCGTGCGTCCCTGAGCAGTATCTGCATTTAGAGGGATTTGAACAGTTAGCGGTAGTATGATCGTTGTAAACCTGACATTTTTCACAACGAATTGGTAATGGTCCTTGAGTTTTGGATGGTTCAACCCGGTGGATTTTCTTATAGATCGGCGCACCATATCGTAATAAGTAGTCAATAGTATCCTGACGCTTACAAAGAACGCGGACCATGTATGTAGGACCATTATTATTTCGAATCCGAATACATTTATCGACTGATGTCCCTTCTTGCGCTAGTTCCTCGAGTTTTTCTGCATCTGTCAGTTCGGGTGAGACACCTCTAATGACAACAGATAGAAAAGATGGCTGTCGCGGTGGTGGAGGCTGCTTCTGACGCTTATCTGTCAATTTCGTGAGTTTAGCATTTTTCCCGAAAATTTCGTAAGAAGCCTTATTCCGTATGGTAATTCCAAAATTCGGATCTTTGAATTTCAAAATGTAGCCATTTCTAGTGGAAACGATTTGAACTAGAGTGTCCCGTACCCTAGGAACGTATTTCATTATTTGCAGAAATATCATTTTGGAATTTGTGAATTTAGTGTCATATTCTGTGAGTAGAAAGTGATAAACAGGATCGAAAGTTGAATTTGGTAAGGAATGATCTATAGAACCCGTTGTTTTATTAGTATGCTGTGGATTGCCCTCGATATCCATTGCTGTAATAGGAGACCTTGATCGGACACGTTTAGCAGATTGTGTAGATTCTGCAGAAGGATGCCTATCTCTAGATGTGCTTCCTATCGGTTGACTTCCCCAAGAAAAGTGGCGAGTCCGGCTGCGAGAGGCAATAGATGTAGGTTGATCGCGGGAAGTGCTTGGATTCGTCTGAAGTGTAGGTGGTAATCCTATATGTCGTCCTAGGTGAGCTTGACCGTCTGTGTTGCCAGAGTCCGTCATAGTGATAAAGTAGCCAAGGGCCGAAGCCCAAATGTAGATGAAAAAGAAAGAAAAGATGATGAAAATGAATGAGGTTCAAAAAGCAAGTTGCCCTCCGAAAGTGAAAACTTCCGTCAGCCCTCTAAGTGTCGTATGTGTGCTGTGCTCCCAAATGCGTATTACAACACTTGATCGTAGCTGGCACATTAACTAACACAAGAGAGGTTAGGCCTCTTGATTCAGTATTGTGGTCTTACGTACGAAAGTTGATTTGTTCATACATAAACTGAAAACACAATCAATCTATGACCTACAAAAGAATTTATACCAGAGAATGTCTGGGACATTGTTATGCACGTTATACAATTTAATTTGCAGATAAAAATAAATGTCAATTATATTGACTAAATTTATAATTAATTTTCTTTCCTCATACCTACATCAGCTGCATAATTGCTTACAGGCGCACTGCTGCTATCTAGGGAGCGCTTAATGAACTACAGAGCAAACAGTTACTATTAGGTTCGAGCGTAATTAGTGAATTGCCAGTATTTCTAGGAAGATAGGAAATAATTAATGTCAGATTGTGAATGAGCGACCTCAAAAACATGTAATCCACATGAAATTTTGAAAACAACAATACCCGTGCAGACGAGTGTAATGAATGTTCGTGATATGTCAGACGAGTAATAAACACAATATTTTGTTCCAGTGAGTGAAGCAATATAAGAGAAATCAATCTACACGGACGAAACTTTACAAAAGGCTGAACTCATCAAACGTTTGCTTTTAAATTATGATTTTTCTTCCTTGTGCGGACTACGGAAAACACAAAACGCAATATTGTCACTAACAATCTTTTGCAAATGTACTACCGTACCATATACCAAACATTAATCACCTCAAAACTGACGAGAGAAAGAACATAAATAAATTTATGTTCCGTATGCTTAGAACACGATTTCATGAGAGGTTATTGAATAGAAAAAGTTTCAAAGTAAAAATACATATAACATATAATGAATGTCTGTCAATATTCCTCTTTATCAGGCTCGAAAAATCCCTGGCGCCAGCATTGAAAATACAAACCTTGAGCTTTTCGTATGTTTCAGAAGCTGTCTAGTTCAAGCGAAAACAAAACCTTATTGCTCCATACTGTTCTTCTAGTGTAATCTCCATTATATGCATATATACACAGCCCGTTGTGAGGCGAAATGGAAACAATGTCTAAAACACAGCGGATTATTCCCAACCTACAATGCTGCTACCTAATGAGAGTACAGTATACATGAAGCATAACTCTTTCTCAAACGTGGCGGCATTTGGCAACAAAGGAGACTGCGGAACAATAATCACTCTTAGTCTCTGTTGATCAGATCTCGTATGAAATTGGATTATTATAGTGCCTAGGTTTGCGAACCGGTGCCGACTTCACAAGAAAATTTTTCGAGCACTTTTCTTGTTGATGACGGTCTTTCGGAAGCCTAACCATCTGTATGACTCTATTCGTTACAGCTTTCTTCAGCTTCAAACCACCGCGGTGACCATGAAAGCATTGCTCTTTAAGAAATATACTAAAAAAAAGAGAGAGCGATATATAATACGATTTTTATAGCATTAAGATAAAAATAGTTGTAGTAATGGTGTGGAGTGACCAATTGCTAACATGTATAGTAAATAGTAGAAAAAATGTAAGGATACAAGAGGATACGGATTTTTTAAAGGGGTAAGGAGTTTTTCGGTACAGAAAGTGCTTATTTGTAGTCGTAGTATAATAGCATAGAGATTCACGACAAATCTTCAGAATACAGTACTATAATATGGTGTCCTAGATATTCTCAATCTGCGAGTGACTTAATTTGAACTAATATAGTACTTATAAACTCCTAAAGTTTTTGGTGTTATACAATAATACAGTAATTCTGCTTAGGTGTACACATATCTAAAATATCAGTAATGATAGAACATTACAGATGACCTTTAATGTATTTTAAACTAGGATGATAGGTCTTATCAACACGTTACGTTTATACAGCAAGCGTATTACTTATTTTGCCACTTTTCCCATTCACCATTCCACTAAATTTATTTTAGTTTGCAGTAAGAAACTAAAAATACAATATGAAAAGATTCCCTGAAGCTTCCAATGCGACTCACAGAAGGATACCGAATTATGACGTCACACCAAAACGCCTGTTTTTGTTGCCATGACGTAAGCTGCTCATTTTTCCATTTTTTTGAAGCGTTGTAACAAATACATATAATTTTTGATCAAAAAAAGAAATGTACATTGATCTTATTAAAACAATAAACTCATAATTGATATGTTGGAATATTTTACCTACCTTAAAGAGTTAACTCTTTTGCACACTGAGCTTTTCTAGGAAAACCATTAAATGTCATTATACTGTTTCATTATAATGATTTTTTTAAATGATGCATGCATGATGTAATCACATTTGGTAGCTTACATGATTAACAGTCTTTTCTAAATCCTTAGCAACTACCTTATCAACCATCTCAATACGCGTATCATGGAGATATTTATATATTTTTATCTTCGGAGAATAGACTACATGCATACGAGCAGCAAAAACAGTAGCCACTACTCCAATAAAAAATACTTTTTGAAAAGCCAATAAAATTTCTCTATTTCTTTATTTTTGAATTCAGACAAAAGAAAATCGATGTTTGAAGAACCCTTCGGTGGATAGTTTAAAGGAGAACTTACAGTGTTTCCAACTACAGAGGAAAATTACAATTGTAGATTGTAGAAAGAACGGATCTAAAAATATAACTTATAATTTTCTAAATATTTCAAATATATAAGATTAAACTGCGTTCTAACTTTTACAGCGCTATATGAATATTCAATTAATTTGCTAGTATTTCAAACAAAATTTTAACGCGTCGGTTATACCATACAGATGTTTGTAGTATCGATCCCATTGACACGATTGATGTCGATAAAAGTTATAATATATATCTATATAAAATAAATACATAAATTATTTACAAAAAGTGTGAAACTTTTGAATTTTATACATGTTTAAAAACAAACAGAGAGTGCGCAATTTGACACAGTTTTACTTAATTGAGGTTATTCTACGTTCATTGTGATGTATCATTCGAAACATTTTCAGTTAATTTTCGATTTTAGTCAGGACAACATGTTATTGTGGTTTTAAAAAAAATCTATTTCCAGATTCTTAATTGCCGGCAGTGATGATTTTCTTCGGAGGAGACTTTGAATAAACGGGGGATGGGTAGGTGGGTAAAAGTACTGGTGGCCCAGGTTGAGCCCAGTCTGACAAATACCAGATTGAGGAGTTTTGTATCTCCGGAGAAGTTTTCACCACCCAGGATACTCTGTGAAACCATCCTAGATGCCGGTCTATAGAACACACAAATTATATAGTACAAGTATATTACTTTTACATAATAACATAAGGTATGTCGTTGATACAATTTCACTGTACAGTTTTATAATGATGCTGGTTATTATGTCACAGAATTGAGAATTTTTTTCTGTATATAAAAGCTTGCATTACTCGTTCAGATCACTGAATTAAATTAAGTATTAATGTTCTTAGTTTCTCGAGAGGCTTGGAAACCCAACTTCTTCAGATATAATATTGATATCTTTACTCATTCCGTAAATGTATATTATGTTGTTTCTATGTTCCGACTACATTTACTACCAACCATTTTCTCCCTCCTAATGTTTAAACTTTAATAATTATATCCTTTATGGTAATCAGGAACTTCTCATGTAATTCTGTAGTTCCGCTATTCCAAATCAACAAAATTGATCTGAGACGCGGATTTACTAGGTCTGGTATTAATATCCAGTACCAATCATTTTTGAACAGTGTTCCAGTAGAAGGTTACGATATTGAAATTCATTAATGATGAGGATAGTCATTAGGGACTATTATATGGTTGATTTATAATTGTTGAGAAAGCTAATAGGTTACTGTAATGATCGTAAATGCTACCGTAATTTGATATAGGCTGTAGGAAGAACAATGTTTATTTTGAACAGATATGGACCACTTGAATGCAAAGAAGTGTAACTCCAAAATGGACATTTTCCAGGAGAGAACCTTTAAATCGCATAAAGAGAATGTTATTCACTATCGGCATTAGAAAATTAACTTCTTAATTATGTTTTTGATTGCAACTATAACAGAAGTATGCATTTTTTTTTTTTTTTAAATGAGATATTGAATTTCAAAGTTCTCTCCACAGGAATTTCCATTTTTCAGTCACAGTACTTGGTATCCAAGCAGTCCATATAATAATCTTTGACATTCTGATTAATAGGTCTATGTTTTGAATTATTCAATCGTAAATAAACTAATAATAATTATGATGGAACATTGTATTGTTCATTGAAAATTAGTTTTGAATATTGAATGTGTGAATTGTATTACAAATTGTGAATGGTCAATTAAATAAAAGAGGTTTGGATCAAAAGTTATTTGTCATGTCAACAGTAACTAATTGCTTCCATAAAACCAGGCTATTATTATCCCATAAATGTTCTACATGTTTCCTTAAAGGTTGAATTATAATTGCCCTTTAAAACAAAACCTAACATTAAATAATAACGTAAAGTGGTGCGGCAAAATTAGAATTTATTACAAACAACGATATTGTACTATTTGCCATAATTACCTACAATGATTTTCTGTTATTGAAATGCATTTCTTTTGCATATTGCGATTTTCTTTAATGGACAAAAGTACAAAGTAACTTGGTATTAGCTAAAAACAAAACAAAAAGAAACTTGATTTGTCTAAAATGTCACAAAAGGGATCCAAGTTTGAATGCATAAACAAGTAAAACTTTTCAACAAATATTTAATATCCGACGTTACTATCACATGTTTGGTTGCGTTAACATTAGGTTAGGTTATTTGCTATAAAACTTGGAAATATCAAATACACAACAAATAGTCGCCATTTCAGTACATGCTACCGATTACACGAAAATATTCTAAAACAATCCTTCTCTCCTGTAAATTTTCAATTTTGGGGCATTTCCGGACCCCTCTCCGACATGTAATCCGGAAATTTCTATAGATGCGCGTTAAAATTTTAAATTATACACTTAGTGTGATAAAAACCAGATTGGGTGAAATACGAACAAAATTGCTCGAGTCCTTTCTGAGAAAATTTAAAAAAAAACTGCTCCAGCATTATATTATTGTCTTGTAATTTGTAAGCCGTAAAATAAGTTCATGCTAGAGTAGTGATGCAGTTACCGCAAAACATTACAGTAGAATAAGTTCATTCTCAATATACAACATATGTTACAACAAAAAGCGTTAATTATAGGCCTATACAAAAACTAGATTATTTTTTTTTATAAATTACATATTTCATCAAATTCACTGATACTGTAAATAGAATTATTTATAAAAATGCTTTACAATACTTGCCGAAATTGTTATTACGGATAAATCGAATATACACCGATAATATATTGTACAATTGAATGCTAGTATAATTATAGTTTCTTTATGCTGTACTTGGCCTGATATAAAGGATATTTAAATCGCCTTTATGTCAGTGTTATATGGGTGAACATTATTGCGATAATCAATACTCCTTATTTTCTCTAACATGCATAAAGTACTTATAACTATACAAAGAATAAAGTGTCATTATTTGCATCTTCTTGAAGTAGTGGTTCTCTACTGGAGTGTCGCGCAGTCCTATAGGATGTGTCAAGAAATTTTAGAATTTAAATATCATGAAAAATTTAATAATTATTTAAAATCAATTTTGAGACAGACAGTACCAGTCAACACCTGTAGCAATATTTCTCAGCACTGTATAGAGCACTATTTTATAGAAACTTATCGGCTCACACTATTATTATTATTATTATTATTATTAACAGAAACTCGAACAAATTTAGTGTGATGTCGCGCGCGTTCAGTAAGGTGTGTCACCAGTCAAAAAAGGTTGGGGACCACTACCTTAAGGAATGGCCTGCATGATATAGTGTCTGGTAAACCTTTTGTTGTTGTTATGGCATTCTTTTACTATTTGAAGACAAATTGAGCACCAGATGAACTACCCCACAATATTATACCATATTATAAATGAGAATATAATAAAAGCTTAGTATGCTGTAAGAAGCAGGGTCTCTGAAACTCTTGTTCTAAGTTTGCGACTTAAAAATAATATTTTAAATAGTCTCTTACATAGATTTTCGGTATTCACATTACAGTTCAGCTTTAGACTAGATCTAAGTAGATTCGCAAAAGTTTTACAGAGTGACACGCATCTACCTGAGTCATATGGATATTAAGATTAAAATGTATGGTTTCTTTCTTAGATTAATTCAGATAAAGTTTATTTACTGTTACCATATTGATAATATTTCTAACATTTCGTTGTTTCTAATTTTGACAACCGCTAAGACTTTTAAGCTCACTCCCACTTTTTGCATTTTCGGCAATAACTCAAACACAATATAGAATATAAAACAAATAAGAAGTGAGCCTCTTAGTATCTTTAAAACGCTATGACATGAACTAATAATTGCTTTCAAGACACTTCGTATAGTGTATAAATTTGGGTGCTCAACTATTATGACGTCATAAACTACGTACTCAAATTTCTAGTCTATAAGAAAAATATGTAATCAGTTATTGGTTTATTTAATAGAGTTTTGTAGATACTATCCGGCTCATTTTCTACATTTTTAATATTCTTCATTGGTTTTAACTTACTCACTAGGTGGTATGACCTCAGCGAAGAACCTTAAGAGACCTAATTACTGCGAAATTAAAAATACCGCTAATTTTACAGTAATTATGTGATATCTTCAAATAGATAAAAGATAATCGAAAAGTGTAACAACAGCGCACTAGACAATATTATTTTGCATGAGGTATTATTATCACGAAACACCTAGTAGCTTTCCGTTTGCAGCCATTAAAAAAAAATAAATAAAGCGAAAATAAATGCCGATTATCTAAATGTCTGGAAATCGAAAGCAGATAAGAGAGTCGTGATAACGGTATCACATGTAAAATAATATTGTCTAGCGAGCTCTTGTTCCACTTTTCGATTACCTTTTATCTATTTGAAGATATCACATAATTACTGTAAAATTAGCGGTATTTTAATTTTGTCGCGATGGGGCCTCTTAAGGTCTTATCTGTACTCAAAAGATTTTATCATCAGCATATAGAACAGATATATAACTGAAAAGAAATCTTTCACTTTAGGCTAAAGGAAACGGATGGTTAAGGCAAGTGAATAATGATGGAGGAATTGGTGCACTGAGAAAAAAAAATGTAGGTGGCATACTTAAAAACGTAGGTTACATTCGTAATTCCTGTAGTTTCTGGACTTAACGTACAACCGTATATAACATCCTGCAGCAAACGTATAGCTGAAAAAGTATGCATTATACGAACTGTCCGCATAAGTGCAATGACGTCATTCGTGTGACGTCATCTGCAGCAACAAGTATATACGGAGGTAATATCTAGCTTTGTGACGTCAGGATCGTATGTAGCATGTG